>NC_053446.1:34342808-34942808 GCF_007990345.1 Gossypium hirsutum | reverse complement strand
TCACCACTAGTACTCAACTTAGTGAAAATTGTTCTCAACTCAAATATTGACTTTTGGCTTAAAGCATCAACTACTATATTCACTTTCCTGGGATGGTAATCAATTATACAATCATAATTTTTCAGCAACTTAGTCCGGCAACGTTGTCTATGATTTAACTTATTTTCGGAGAGTAGATATTTGAGACTTTTAAGAATCATATAAATATAGTATTTTTCACCATACAAGTAGTGTCTCTAGATCTTTAGACACCACAAATTGATCCAAATACGGTTAAAAAAACACGATTCATGAGATCCTTGAATGTTGCAGGAGCATTCATCATCCCGAATGGCATTACTAAAAATTCATAGTAACCATATCGAGTATGGAACGTTGTTTTCGACACATCATTATCTTTCACTTTCAGCTGATAATATTCAGATCTCAGATCAAGCTTGGAGAATATTGTTGCACCTCTCAACTGGTCAAATAGACTGTTGATAGACGAAAATGGATATATGTTCTTAATTGTCAACTTATTCAACTGTTGATAATCAATATAGAGCCGCATCAATCGATCTTTCTTTTTAACAAACAATACTAAAGCTCCCTAAGATGATATACTGGGACGTATAATGTCACGGTCCAAGAGATGTTGCAATTGAATTTTCATCTCTTTTAGCTCGTTGGTGCTATACGGTATGGAGCAAAAAATATAGGAGCTATACCCGAGTAAACCTCCATTGAAAATTCAACCTCAAAATCAACAGGTAATCCTCGAAATTATTCTAGAAATACATCTATGAATTCACATATTGTCTGGATCTTGCTCCTTTGGCATTTATTTGAGTTCGAGTTAAAAATATAGGCCAAATCACTCACAGCCTTGATTCAAAAGCTTATTAGCATAAACTGCTAAAATGATATGAGTAGAATGACTTGATCTTATGCCCCTAAATCTCAATGATATCACCTTTAGAATTTATATAGAGAACTTCTTTTTACAGTAGTCTAATATCACACTATCTCAGTCAACCATTCAATTCCCATAATTGCATCAAAATCACCAAACGGCATGACCAACAGATCAACTAGGAACTGTCACACCTCTAACCCGTATCTGTCGCCAGACTAGACTTACAGAGCATTATCGGAGTTTTCAATTCACACAAACAAAAATTTCAAACATTTAAAATCATATCAATAATCATATCAAAACCAATTCAAATCATACATATTGTCCCTTGTACGAGCCCTCGAAGCTCTAAAAACATAATAGAAACAAATCAGCACTAAATCAAAAACTCATAGAAATTTTTAGAAAACAGTGAAATTTTTCAACACTGTACGGGTGACACGGCCGTGTGGCCAGGCCATGTGGGCATTCGTAATAGGGACACACGGTAGTGTCCCAACTCGTGTCTGAGCCCGTGTGGATGAAAAATAGGCCATTTCCAAGCCATTTCTGACTTTGGTTACACGGCAAAGCCACACGCCTGTATGCCAGGCCGTGTTCTAGGCCGACTAACAGTCTGACTTGCAACCCTTTGAATGCTCCAGGGGACACACGGCTGAGATAGACACTCGTGTCTCTGCCCGTGTGGATGAAAAATAGGTCATTTCCAAGCCATTTTTCTCACCCATTCATGCATGTACCTATAACCACTTTTTCAAAATTGAAAAAGCCATCAAAATGCATCAAAACCATGCATAACCAAGCTAACCAAATATAATACATTTGCATTACAACCAATATGCCCAAAGGCACCTCAATGACAACATATAAACCTATATAACCATGTGTCTCGTTTAACCAACAATTATCACTTTGATCACATACCAAGTTCACATCCACAATTACCAAATTTACCATTTAGCAAAGAGCATCATAACTCGTATATGCCAATTACATTTTCATACCAAAAGGTACCAAATGTACCATTCAACAACTAGCACTTATAGCCATTCATGACACATATTACAAAAGTAGCAAAACACCATATCTAAACATATCACAAGACCATTTCTACATGCATTTTAAGTTACCAATTCATCTTCAATCATTCAACCATAATAAGCCATGATATCAACCAATTTAAAGCCATTTATATACATGCCAAAAACCAAGCCTTTACCAACATTCAAAATATCATAATCACAACCAAAAGACATAGGTAAAACATTAGCCAAAATACCTATACATGCCATTATAACCAAATCAAACATCCCAAAAGTACCGATAAAGTCGATGGATAGTGTGATATAACTCCAACAAGCTTCCAACCCAAACGACCTTCTGATTCAATATAAGACATAGAAAATAACTTAGAATAAGCATATAAGTTTAGTAAGTTCGTATAACATAAAACACAACTTACCGATCGATACATAATAGGTAAGATAAACATGGCACAATCCAACTATACTTGGCCAAAGCTTAAACATGTACACCAAACATGTTAGATATGTTAAACATATAACATGGGAATTAAGAACATGGATGAGCACAACATTTATTCATGTAGCATATATATATCATCCATTTTTATTTTCCATATACCATGTCATATCGTTTTAATGAAATTCACATATATCCACATCTTAGTTCATATCGAACTCTTACCACTTCATATCTGAATAATGCCCGTTAAACCATATAGAATATCATCAGATACCCAGGATAGCTCACACATAGTGTGCTAACTCATATAACTGTAACCCGTCAAATCCTATACATGTATGCTCACACGAGCTGTGGGTCGAAATGTAGATACACGATGCTACTCACACAAGTTGTAGAGTATCCGCAACACATTTCAGACCTCAACCATTAGTAGGACTTTCAAGACCAACACTCGAATCATGTAACCCTTAATGACATGTCATTTTTATCCTACGAAATCCTACGGTTAAAACGGGGCTCGATAATAGTCGTACATCATTGTATATGCAACCGGTATGTACGTATAGCAATTCACAATACAAGTATAATTCAATTAAAACATATATACATGATTTAATTACATGAACTTACCTCAACGATTAAACGTAGATACGAAGGAGACTAATCTGACACTATATCTTTTCCCGGATCTAAAGCCGTAGAGGTTTGTCTTGATCTAAATGGATAAATTTAGCTCAATTCAATATGTATTTTTTCAATTTAACCCAAATTTATATTTTAGCAAAATTACAATTTTTCTCCTATGCTTATGATTTCTTTTTAATTTAGCCCCTAGCTTATAAAAATGGAAATTATGCAATACATCCACAACCCACTATAGCCAAATTTCATATAGGTCCCTAGCAAACCTTATATTTCATTTATTTCACAATTTCACCAGGTAAAATTTTCTATTTTTCAATTTACTCCCTATTTGACAATTTTATCAAAAATCTTTTAACAAAAGTTGTTTATCTATCAACAACTAATCATTTTCCTCCATAAATCATCAAAACTCATACAAATTCATTAATTTCAAAACCCTAATAGTTTAATAGTTTCACAAATTAGTCCCTAGGCTAGCTAGATTAAGCTACAACGATCCCGAAAACATAGAAATCATTAAAAATGGAACAAAAATCACTCACATGCAATAGGAATCATGTTTGTTGAACCATAGATTCTTCAATGGCTATCTTTGCTTTGAAATTTTGTTTGAAGATGATGTAAAAGCATGATACATTTAATTTATTTTACTTAATTTGTCATTTATTTACTAATTTACTTTTATAACCTTTAAAAACATTACAAATTTCAATAATGTCAAGCCATTGTATTCCACTATCAACATAAATGGTCTAATTACCATATAAGGACTCATACTTTAAGGTTCTATAGCTATTTAACACCTTTAGATACTAGAACTCCACTTTTGCACCTTACGAGATTTAGTCTTTTTTATCAAATTAAGCATACAAACGGTAAATTTTCTTAACGAAATTTTTATACGGTACTACTATCGTATTGTAAGAAATAAAATATTAATAAAATAAATATTTTAACGTTAGACTTGTGGTCCTAAAACCACTATTCTTATTCCACTAAAAATGGGTTGTTACAACTCTCCCCATAAAGGAATTTTCGTCCTCGAAAATCTTACCAGAAAAGATATTTAGATATTACTTTCTCATAGCTTCCTCAGGTTCCCAGGTGGCTTCTTGAATCCTGTGTCATTTCCAAAGAACCTTTACTAAAGCTATGTCCTTGTTTCTCAATTCTTTAACTTCACGAGCCAGAATTCTGATCGGTTCCTCACTGTAACAACCTATTTTTCAGTGGTGTCAGAAATAGTGGTTTCGGGGCCACCAAATCTGACGAGTAAGTTTGTAAATATTATTATTTAATATTTACGAGTTAAACATGATTTTAAAAAGGTTTTTGATATAGTAATTTTTGTTATATAAGTGATTTATTAAGTTCAAGTGGTAAGACCCTAAGGTCAAGTGGTTTTAGAAAATTAGGTATCGGGACCTTGTTTCTATAAATTGAACCATAAATATTTTTATAAATATTTACGGAGTGTCATTAAGGTGGTATTAAAGTTTAGATAAAAAATTTTAACGTTTCGATGGTTATATAATTAAAAAGGACTAAATTTTAAAAGATGTAAAATTTGATTACCATTTTATTTGAGTGATTAAATGGTTAATTGAATAAAGGAAATGGAATTAAATGGTAATTAAACCATGGTCAAAGTTTCCAAGCGGTGGTGTTATGATTGAATCCACTAGCTTTTGGATTAATTGTTCTTTTAGTCCTAATTAGTTTAGGATTAAACTGTAAATAATTTTATTTAGTTAGAATTTCATTTAATTTAAGGACCAATTATGAAATTAAACATTCCTTTTATGGTAATTATGCCATATATTTATGTGATGGACAATTATGGTCATGAAATTGGTGTTTTATTTGTTTATTAACCAAGGTTAAAATTGTAATTTGATAAATTAAATTAAAAAAATAAAAACAAAAGGTTAATTTGATATCATCTTTTTGGTTTCTTATTCAACAACCAAAAACACCATGGATGTTGAGATGAGGCTTTCGACCATGTTTCATTTGATGCATGTAAGTCCGTTTTAGCCCCGTTTTTAATAATTTTTATGTTTTTAAAATCGTTGCAACTAGGTCCAACTAGCCCCTACCTTCGATTTTGAAACTATTAAAGATTTTGAATGTTTGCATTGATGAAACTTATTATTTTATATGTTAAATGATGAATTGAAATATTATTTTTTTATTTAAAAGTATTTTATTAAGTGATTTTTGATGAATTTTCCGATTAGGGACCAAATAGTTAAAATAGTAAAAATGTAAGGATTAAATGTGAATTTTTTGCATAAATGGGCTTTATTGGATGCCACAAGTGTTTTAATAGGCTAATGTTTTGGTAAAAATGGTTAATTTTCATGTTTTGGGCTGAGGGACTAAATTGAATAAAAGTAAAACTTTAGGGGCATCTTTGTAAAAATGTCAAAAATGACCAAATTGCATGAAATGAATTTTTTATTGTCTAAATTAATATATTAAATGAAATTATTAATTTAAATCAAAACTGGGTGGAAAATCAAGGAAAATGGAAATTTACCAAAATGCCCTTGAACTTTGGAATTTCTACAATTTAGCCAGGTAAGTTTGTATGAACTTTATTATGTATAATTTTGAATAAATTGAATGTTAATATATGATTTTATTGAAAATGAACCAATATATATATGTCATTATACAAGTTATCATGTTGTGAGATGACGTACGACGATTATTGAGCCCCGTTTGAACCTTAGGAATATGTAGGATACAAATGACATGTCATTAGGGTTACGGTGTTTCGGGTGTTAGTCCTGAATTTCCTACCAGTGGCTAAGTTTTCAAGATGTGTTGCGGTTACTTGATAGCTTGTGTGAATAGCACCGTGTAGTTACGTTTCGACCGACAGCTTGTGTAAGCAGACCCAGGTTACCATGTTTCGGGTACTGGTCTTGAATGTCCTACCGATGCCTAAGGTCCAGCATTAGTTGCGGATACTCAATAGCTTGTGTGAGCAACATCATGTAGCTTACATTTCGACCGATAGCTTGTGTAAGCAAGCCCATTTTACAACTCATGTGTGCTACGACTATATGTTTAGCACACTTTGTGTGAGCTTTCCCGCGTATCCAGTATTATTCTAAGTGATTCAACGGGTATGAAAATGGATGAATCGGTAAGGTTTTTGATTGATTTCACTACGATAATTATAGAAAGGTATGATGTATCGATGATTCAAGTAAGAACATACATGATTATGGAAAGTATGATTTAAGTTATGCTACGTTTATGTCTTATGTGTTATGCAAATGAAGTGGTACAGAAAACTATATGAATTAAGACATGAAACTATATGAATATCCTTGATATGTTGATACATGGAAATTATGAAAGTTGAGATAGGTGACAATTTTTAATGGTTCATGTCGAGATCAATGGTTATATATGTTATTTTTTCCTATGATTTATACCATGTATGCTAACATGTTTAGTGTGGTTGCTTAGGCTTATGCCAAGCTTATGGATATAATTGATGTTTATGATTATGCTTGTACTATGCATTTGAAACATGTAAGAAAAGGGAATGATACTGTAAGTACGTAATTGGGATGCATTATGATGTTATAAAAAGGTTTAATAAGATAATTGATATATTCATATGATAGTAAAATGATTATGCTTTGAGTGAATCTATCGATGTAATGAATAAATACACTGAATTGAGAATTAATAATGTTGTTAAGGCTTATGAAAAGCATTGGGAACTGAAAGGAAAGTAAGTAAATTGAGAGGTGTACAATTTTATAGAAAGGTTGATGGTTATACATTACGTTCCATAAAATCCTTTCATGTTATGAATTATAAATATATGTGACATGAATGAATTTACTCACTTACGAGTTGGTAAATATGGTTTCGTAAATCTTAAGGCATTGTTATAGGTTTAGATTTAACCTATAATATTCATTATTGAAATGTAATATTATTCTTATGGTTTATACAAGCTTACTAAGAATTCATTTCTTATATGATTTTATTTCTTTTACTTTTTAGATTATCGGAAGCTTGATCGAGTTGGAAGCTCGTCGGAGATCTATCACACTATCCAACGATCATATTGGTAGATTTTGATGTCTTGGTTAAGGTTATAATGGCATGTATAGGTGGACTATGTCTAATGTTTAATTGATGAGTTTGGTATATATATGTCATTTTGGTTGATGATTATGGCATGAAATGTTGCCCTGGATTTGAGGTACTTAAGGTACTATTGATAGCTTGTTAGTTGTGGTTAATATGGTCAAATTGGTGTATGTTTTGAAATGACCAAAAATTGGTATGGTTGTTATGTTTCAATTATGTCATGTTTTGGAATGAAAACAGGTTAAGTGATAAGTGGTTAAATATGTACATGTATAGGTGTTTTGTTTGATGTTTTAGCCATTATGTTTTGGCTTGTAGATTTGGTACTTTGAATGGTTGATATGTTGATATATTTATGTGGTCTTATGATGGAAGTTATATTGGTATGAAAAAATGTAGCTTTCATATATGAATATTGATGCTAATTGTTAAATGGTAAATTTGGTACATTTGGATGTAAATTTGATATGTAAACCAAATGGTAAGTTTTGGCTAAACTATGCATATAGTTATCCATGTTTAATTATAGTGATTGGGGTGCCTTTTGGGCATATTGGTTGTATGAACATATACTTAATTTGAATAGATTATTTTTGCATGGTTTGGTGCACTTTGGGATGCTTGATTATATGTGGAAAATTGATTGTAGGTCTATCCATGATTGGGTGAGAAAATTGGCTTCAAAATGACCTTTTTTTTGTCCACACGGGCGTGTGTCACAGCCGTGTGTGACATACAGTTATGTGACATGATCGTGTGTCCCTATTTTGAATGCTCACACGATCTGTGACACGGGCATGTGTCTCAGTTGTGTGAGTCACACGGCTTGGCCACATGGCCGTGTGACCCCTGCAGTTTGAAAATTTTCATCTTTTCCTGAAAAATTCTAAATGTTTCCAATTTAGTCCCAATTTGTTTCTATGTGTTTTTAGGGCCTCAATGGCCTATATAAGGGACAATATGTATGTTATTGATGGAATTTGCTATGATTGATGTTGTGAAGTAAATGATTTATATTTTTGATAGTTTTGAAATGTAAACTCTAGTAATGCTCTATAACCCTATTTCGGCGATGGATATGAGTTAGGGGTGTTACACTCACTGTACGACTTATCAGGCTGAATCTCGACATCCGTTGGGGAGAAAACATGTGAAGGGTCAGATCGGTACTGTCGTAACATAGATACGGGAAAGACATTATGAATCTTTTCTAATTCTGATGGCAAACCTAATCGATACGCAACAGGTTTGATCCTTTCAATAATTCTATACAGTCCAATAAATCACAGACTTAACTTTCCTTCGCGACCGAATTGAAGAACTTTCTTCTAGGGAAATACTTTCACGAACAATCTATCACCGACTTGAAACTTAATGTCTTTACGTTTAATATTTGCATAATATTTCCGTCAATCAAAAGCTGCTTTCAAACTATCCTGAATCAGTTTTACTTTTTCTTCGGTCTCACGAATCAAATCAACCCCGTGAATATTTTTCTCACTGAGATTAGTCCAATATAATGGAGTTTGGCATTTATGACCATACAAAGCTTCAGATGGTGCCATCTTTATGGTTTACTGTAAACTATTGTTATACAAGAATTCAACCAACGATAAATACTTTTCCCAATTGCCTTCAAACTCTAATACGCAACAACGAAGCATATCCTCTAGTATCTGAATTATTCGCTCGGACTGGCCATCGGTCTGAGGATGAAATGCAGTGCTAAAATTCAACCGTGTACGTAAAGCTTCAAGTAGTTTTTTTCAGAAATGTGTTGTAAACTGTGGATCTCTATCTGAAATGATGGAAACTGGCACTCCGTGTAATCTGACAATCTTAGAAACATATAACTTAGCTAATTTCTCAAGGGAGTAATCTATACATACTGGAATAAAATGTGCTGCCTTTGTAAAAAAATCCACAACAACCCAAATGGCATCTTTCTTTTTCAGAGATAAGGGTAAACCCGATACAAAATCCATAGTAACCCAATCCTATTTCCACTTCGGTATCATCACTAGCTGTAATAACCTAGAAGGTACTTGATGTTCAACTTTAACTTGCTGACATACTAAACATCTCGATACAAAGTTGAAAATCTCTCGTTTCATTTTTGGCCAACAATACATCTATTTCAAATCACTGTACATCTTATTACTTCCCGGATGAATAGACCAGCTACCACTATGAGCTTCATGCAAGATTTTCCGTATGAGCTCTAAATTCTTCGGTACACAAATTCTACCTTTGAAATATAAGCAATCATCGAGTCTTATTTGGAATTATGAATCAGAAGTCAACTCACTCTATGCTCATTTAGATAACAACTTATTATCACAATTCTGAGCTTTACAAATTTGCTGTAAAAACATCGGTCTAGCTTTCAACTCGGCTAAGATTGAACCATGGTCAGATAATATCAGTCGTGTATTCATTGCTTGCAGAGCAAATAAAGGCTTTCTATTCAAAGCATCAACAACCATATTCGCCTTTCTCGGATGATAATCGATGACCAACGCATAATCTTTTAACAGTTCAAGCCATCTGCGCTGTCTCAGATTCAAATATTTTTGT
Source organism: Gossypium hirsutum (assembly GCF_007990345.1). NCBI lineage: Eukaryota > Viridiplantae > Streptophyta > Magnoliopsida > Malvales > Malvaceae > Gossypium > Gossypium hirsutum. Next base: position 34,933,075 of record NC_053446.1, on the reverse strand, counting down.
GACATTAGATATTTCAAGCTTTTATGATCGGTAAATATATGACATTTTTCACCGAACAAATGGTGTCGCCAAATTTTCAACGCAAAACAATAGCTACCAACTCTAGGTCATGTGTCGGATAATTCCTTTCGTGCGACTTTAATTGTCTGGAAGCATAAGCTATTACTTTGTCTTCCTGTATCAAAACACAGCCTAAACCATTTAAAGATGCATTGCTAAAAATTACAAATTCTTTACCCGATTCAGGCTAGACTAAAACCGGTACCTCAGTCAACAGTGCTTTCAATTGATTCAAACTTTGCTGACATTTCTCGAACCATTCAAATCTCACCTCTTTCTGTAGTAGTCACGTCATCGGTATCGCAATCATCGAGAATCCCTTAACGAACCTTCTGTAATAACTGGTTAATCCCAGAAAACTTCTAACTTCAGATACGTTTCTCAGAGATTTCCAATCAATAACTGCTGAGATTTTTCTTGGATCAACTCTAATGCCATCAGCCAATACAATATGACCCAGAAAACCAACTTCTCAAAGCTAAAATCCACATTTGCTAAATTTGGAAAATAGTTGTTTATCAGGTAGAGTTTGCAACACAATTCTCAAATGCTCGACATGCTCAAACTCATCTCATGAATAAATCAAAATGTCGTCAATGAAAACTACAATGAATCTATCTAAATACGGTCTGAAGATTATGTTCATCAAATCAATAAATGCTACAAGTGCATTAGTTAAACGAAATGGCATCACAAGAAATTCATTAGGGTTATTACAGCTCGAGTGTTGGTTTTGGATGTCCTACCGATGGTTGGGGTCCTGCATTTTTTTACGGATTCTCCACAGCTAGTGTGAGCAGCATCATGTAGTTTAACATTCTAACCCATAGCTCATGTTAGCAGGCCCATTTCACAACTCATGTGAGCATTTACAGTTACGATTACAATTACAGGCACACTTTCTATGAGAATTATTCCCACGTACCCGACGTTATTTCATTTGGTTCATTGGGTGTTAAGTGTATAAAATGAAACAGAATATACTAAACAGTTATATGGAATTAGACATTGAATGGTAAAATTTGTATGAATTATTGAAATGAAATGTGATATATAGAATAATTATGCGTTAAATATGTAAATGAATTATAATATGAAATGATTACATAAAATGGTTATATGAATGGATTATATGGAAATAGATATATGAAATGGTTATATGAAGTGTCTATGCAAAATATTTATTTGGATATGGACATGTGAAATGAGACACTTGAAATGAATATGTGAAATGTTAAATGAATATGTGATGGTTGCTTTATGTACCAAATGTGTTTTTCATGTATATGTTTATATATATATATTTATTACAAACTTACTAAGCTTTACGTAAGCTTACCCCATGTTGATTTTTCTTCCTTGTAGATTGTCCGCTTCGAACTATTGATTAGATTGCTTTGGAGAATCACACTATCCGGCAACTTATTCAGTAACTAATTGTTTGTTCTGGTTCAATTATAAGTGGCATGTAAATAGGGTTTTGGTATATATATGTTGTAAGCATTATGGTAATGTTTGGTGTCAATTGAAGTATTTTTGGTTGGTTGTGATGTGTGATGGCAATGGTATATCTATATAAGTATTTTTGACCATTTGTTATATACTTTATGAAAGTGTTTTCATGTTTGGTCTATTGGATGTGCATGAAATAAATGTAAAGATATGTTTGTTTGGTTTATAAATAAGAATATGTGTGGATTAAAGTTTATATTGTGGTACCAATGAGGGTATAATGGCTAGGCACTTAGTTTGAATGATTTTGGCTTGTTTTAGGCTTGTTAAAATGTGTTTTTAAAGCACGGAAATGGTTGATTTTGATTTGGCTTGGTACCTAAGTTTTGGATGAAATTTTTCCTTATTTTAGAAGCTTTTTAAGGTGTACACAGCCTGGGATACGAGCTATCACATGGTTGTGTGCCTTATAAATTTTAGGTGCAGGATCTTTAACACAGTCACAGTTAGTTACACTGTTTGAGCACACGGGCGTATGAGGTAGCCACATGGGCATGTGGGGTAGCCACACGATCTTGGCTCTGTCACATGGTCGTGTGACCCCTTTTTTCAAAATTTTACATATTTTTCACACATTTCGTTTGAATCCAAATTAGTCCATGATTGCTTTCAAACTATTTTTAAGGTCCTTTAAACTCAATTTAAGGTTTATATGTATGTTTGCCATGTTTAACAAATTGTTTGATCATTTATATTTAAATTAATATTTGAGAAGTTTAAAATTGTTAATTATTTTGTTATTTGTTGTGATAATCTGTAACCCTAATCTGGCGATGGAGACGGGTTAGGGGTGTTACAATGCTCCCCTTTGGAATCTGGATTAATGTCATGATTTTGGCTTATGAATGTCATGACATCGTCTCTAGTAGCTAACCTCTTGGATTTGTGTTCAAATTTTGGCTAAATGTTTAGGCTTGCTTCAATGTTGCAACATTCTATTTGAATGCCGCGACATCTAGGGTAGTCCACTGACTCCTTGGCCCAAAATATTTTCATGCAGACTTAATCAACCTGTTTGTTCTTCCTTAGGCCCTGATCAACTTAAAAGGTCATAAAACATCACTAAAAGCTCAATTTATTAAACTAGACTTCAAAATTACTAATTCTAAAAACATAATTAAAAGATATAAAAACACTTGAAAGCAATTTCATTAAGTAGTGAAAAGAGTCTAATTTGCTACAACGAATTGTGACAGATTAAATTCCTCTATATTTAACTCTTTGCTTGTCCTCAAGCAAATAAAACATGCTTAATACAAATGGTTAGTTTGGAGACATAGAAGTTAAGAGTGCTTGCTAAACCCTGTTGTAACTCCCCTAACCCGTATCCGTCGCTAAAATATGGTTACAGAGCATTACCTTAACATCAAAACATTCATTCCAAATCATTTCATGAATCACATCATATTCCATTCAAACACATGCATATCGTCCCTTATTCGAGCCTTCGAGGCCTTAGAAACACTTTAGAAACGATTCGGGACTAAATCCAAAACATTTACAACTTCATGAAAAAAATGGAAAAACTCACACTATAGGGGTACACAGCTGTGTGGCCAAGCCGTGTGGACATTTGAAATAAGGGCATACGGCCTTGTTCCAGCCCGTGTCTGTGCCCATGTAACTCTCTAACTTAGATCACATAGCCAAGCCACACGCCCGTGTGCCAGGCCGTGTAACTCTCGAACTGCAACCTTTAAAAACTTATAGTGGACACACAGTCGTGTCGTATGGCCGTGTCTTACACACGGTTGAGATACACACCTATGTCTTAGCCCGTGTGGACAAGAAAGAGGCCAATTTCAAGCCATTCCTTTCACCCAATTTAAATACACCTAAACAAGCCATTTGCACATATGACCAAGATATCAAAACATGTTCAACTATGCATAAAATGACCAATTTCCATTCAACCAATATGCCATAAAGGCACCCCAAACACATACATAAAACATACCTAAACATGTGCATATTTAACCATTTAGCAACTAACTTGTTTCCATACCAAAACATACCACTTGTGAGGCAACCAACCTTACCAATTTAGATTCATACCATAACAACATAACTTTACCATTTGAACCACTTCTCTTATGTATCAAAACCATATAAATGACACAAAACTAACCATTACTAAATGGTTCCAACATCCAATATACATATACCAAATTTAGGTCCAAATGGTCATAATTCAACCAAACATATTTAATTAAATCCTATATCAAAACATGCCCTAAATGATCACTTTGGAAACAAGCCAACACATACCACTTTGGCTATAAAATCATGCATCAATTTGATCATATAACACCAACCATTAATCATCAAAGTGCCAAAAGCACACCAACCATCAAGGCATCAAAATAACTTAAGTTTCACAAATTCAAAGCAACATTACATGCCAACATCAGACACAAGCATACCAATTTGGCCATTCAAAACATATCACCACTAAACCATTTCAACATTAGCCATCAAGCCCAAAAAAGCCAAAATGTCCTCAATCAGAAAACCATATTTACAAGCCAAACATAGTGGTCATGTCATCAAGCACAAAACACCTATACATGCCATTATAACCACGACCAAAGCATAAAAACCTACCAATAAAATCAATGGACAGTGTGATGGATCCCCGACTAGCTTCCAACCCGATCAAGCTTTCGATAATCTTTAAGGTAAAAAAAACTACGTAAGAAATGAATGCTTAGTAAGCTCGTATAAACTTTAAGCATAATATTCCATTTCAATATTAAACTTTATAGAATAAACATAAATATATACCAATGCCATAAGATTCATAAATTGATATGATCATCAACTCACAAATGAGTAAGTTTATTAATATCGCATATTTAATGATCATTCATAACATGATAGGATTTCTTGAGACATAATATATAATCATCAACCTTTTATAAGATTATATATCTTTCTATTTACTTACTTTCCATTCCGTCCCTAGTGCTTATCATAAGCCTAAACAACATTATTAACTCTCAATTCAGTGTTTTTATCAATGACATAGGTGTATTCATTCATAGCATAAGCAATTTGCTCATATTTAATACATCCTAATTACGTACTTATCGTTTCATTCCCTTTTCTTACTTGTTTCGTATGCATAGTACAAGCATAATCATAAACATCAATCATATCCATAAGCTTGGCATATGCCCTAGCACATCAACAACACATGTTAGTTCATTTAAACATGATTCATATGAATTTGACATGGATAACCATTATACTTGAGTATGATTCAATTGGATTTATCATCCATCACAACATATAATGTTTTTCCATGTATCACCATTCCATTGAGTTTCATATAAAAATGTCTTAGTTCTTAATGAACGTTTACCATTTCATTTGCATACACATAAGACATAAACATAACATTAACAATAGTCACCAGCTAGTGATTAAATAAATAACTTAGCAATATCATCACATGCTAAGATATGGTACAAAACATAGCATCACTTATATCATACCTTTCATAAACATGAATATTAATACTTTGATCATTGGTACATCATACCTTTCCATATTTGTCGTAGTGAAGTCAATCGGAACCCTTACTGGAGCTCACACAAAGTGTGTTAAACAATGGTTGTGACCATCCCTTTTCATATTCGATGGTTGAAACCATCCCTTTTCATTAATCAATCGTCGTCACCATCCCTTTTCATAATCGATAGTCGACGTTATCCTTTCTCAAATTCGATGGTCATCACCGTCCCTTTTCATAGTTGATGGTCGTCAACATCCCTTTTCATAATCGATAGCTGAAGCTACCCCTTTTCATATTCAATAGCTGAAGCTACCCCTTTTCATATTCGATAGCTGAAGCTATCCCTTTTCATATTCCATAGTAGAAGCTATCCCTTTTCATTGGTCAATAATCACTGATACACCGTTGGATTTTTCCGCCGAAACATAATTTGATATTATAAAATGATAGCATTTAAAACATATTTTAAAATGCTATTTAAACGTACGAACTTACCTAGCTAAATTGCAGAAATGTCAAACTACAGGGGAATTTTGGTAATTTTTTGTTTTCCTCGATTTTCCACCTAATCTTAATCTAAATTAATAATTTCATTCAATCTATTAAGTTAGACAGTAAAAAATGTATTTTATAAAATTTAGTCACTTTTGACATTTTAAAAAAATTTCCCCTAAAATTTTTCTTTTATTCAATTCAGTTCCTGAGCCTAAAACATGCAAATTAACCATTTTTAACCAAAATTGAGACTAGTCAAATACTTATGGAATCCAATACAGCCTATTATTGCAAAAATTTCACATGAAATCCTTGTATTTTTACTATTTCAACAATTTAGTCCCTAATCGATAAATTCATCAAAAATAACTTAATAAAATACTTTTAAATAACAATTAATATTTCAAATTAATTATTTAACATCTAAAATCACAAGGCTCATCAATGGAAACATTCAAAATCTTTAACAGGTTCAAAATCGACAGTACGAGCAAGCAGGACCTAGTTGCAATGATCTCAAAAACATAAAAAATACGAAAAACCGATAAATGAATCACTTACATGCATCCTTTTTTTTTTGGTCGAAGCTTGGAGCTTCTCCCTTTCTTTATCCATGGTGACATTTAGTTTAAAGAAGAATGAACAAAAACAAATCATAATTTTCGTCTTTATTTAATTATAATACTTATTTTTTAATTATTTTAACCTTTCTCCATAAATAAAACAAACTTTAAATTTCCCTTGTCGTCCCACTATCTTTAGGATGGCTAATTTACTCAATAAGGTCATCCAACTATAATTCATTAATCAATTAACACCTTTAAACTAATAGTGATTGACTTTTTTAACTTTTACAATTTAGTCCTTTTTATTTAATTAACTATCAAAACGTAAAAAATTTTCAACAAAACTTTAATACAACCTTAATGAAACTAAGTAAATATTTAAAAAAATATTTACAGCTCGGTTTATAGAAATGAGGTCCTAATACCTCATTTTCTAAAACCACTTGACCTTAGGGTCTTACCACTTGAATTTAATAAATCACTTATATAACATAAACTATCTAATCAAAAACCTTTCAAAATCACATTTGACTCGTAAATATTAAATAATAATATTTACAAACTTACCCATCGGATTTGGTAGCCCCAAAACCACTATTTTCGGCACCACTGAAAAATAGGTTGTTACACCTGTAATTTCAACATGATATGCAAAATACTCATGGTTCTCAAATTCAAACACTAAAGTTCACTAGATGAAAAAATTAACAAGTAAAAAGATCGTTAAGCATATGGTTCCATCAAAACAAACTACACAATTATAGACTTTATGTCAAAAAAATGTAAGTAACTAGAATTTGCCTAACTCCTCATAACTTTCATCCATGAACTAAGTTACCTAAGTCACATAGGACTTTTAGGCTTGTAACATTTTGAGGCTTAAGATTGGTTTGGATTTCAAGAACTTGGAGCATCAAAATGGTTCAAGAATGAAATTAATTTGGCACATTATGTTGTTCCCTATGAAACCCCCTAGTGTAACTTTTCTCACCTCCTTATGTAAACAACATCTCTATTTGCAACTTCTGGTCTAGATTGCCCTCATTATCTAAAACCTTAAAAAAGTATCCCACAAGAGTTATCATATAGTCTATAACCATACTATGGGGCTTTCACTGGGCATTCATCGCACTAGTAATAGCCGACTGTCGAGTCAAGGCAGCTTGACCTCTGAACATGCCTTCTAGTTTGTCTAGAATTGCTTTGGCATTCTTATAGCTCTCCAGTTGCTTATAAAGGGTGTTGGTCACGCTTGCCAACAGATACCAATGAGCTATCTCATCACGATCCTCCCAGCATTTTCTAGCCTCAGCTTGAGTGGCCAAAGGCCATTTATTATCAAGGACTATTTTTAGTTTCTCACATCTCAACACACTCATGAGGTTCCTTTTCCTTTCCTTATAGTTATTCCACTCAATTTGTTCTCAGTGAGTATATTTAATAAGAGAGTAGGTGTCATTTTTAAACTGAAAATAAAATATTCATTCATTAATATCTTTTTATTAAGAAAGTATTTGAAAACATTTTGCAACTTTACAATATGCATTAAAATGATTCATGCATCTTACATTACACTTTTAAAACATTTGTAAGTTGTTGCAACGATAATTCCTACACCCATTGAATTAGGTCACTCGTTTAATGTTTGACCATCATTCTAACTTAAGTAGAGCTTCGTAATAAGTTACTTAACTAGAAGATCTTAAGTGTATAACTATCAACTCAACATCTATCATATCATGTACCAAAAATGAGTCAATGTGGGACAATCTCACCAAGTGACATGCTATGACTAGTTGTCCTCTTTGAAGAAAAACTTCTTGTTATATCGCATGATAATACCTACAACAGGGCCGACCAACTATCATACAATTACAAGATAATTCTTCTTACTTTTAGGAAATCTCTTCAGTGAGATCCACATGACAATCCTATTGTGAGGTAGTTAAATTACCATGCCATCACAAGAGACTTTTGATGGAGGTCGTAGGTCTTGTTTAGGGACTTTCTCCCACTCAATCTTTTAAAACCATGCAAGGTTTTTAATGTCCGAATTCAATCATGAATGATCAATATGCATAACAAGCAAATGTGGCATTCCTTTCCTAAACTATATGACATGCTTACCATACATATGCATGAACAAACATTCGCAGCCAAATAAATATCATCTTTCTATCACATAGAATAGCATAAAATTTAAATTACTCTGACTAGCCAAAATTTCCATTATTCCATCCTAGAAAAATTAAAAAAATTACAAAATTCACCCCAAAGCATACTTTGGGTCTTCTATTTTGCAACCACAGACTTTCACTGTGGTATTGGTTCACATCGTTGTCGTTGTCGTTGTCGCCATCATTTTTTCGTCGCCTACATTGGCCATTTTCATTGATCATCACCATCGGACCACTGACAGCCTCTTGTTGTCAAACCACAGTCAGTCTTTTTCCAGTTTGGTTGGGTCAAGTTTGCATCATCCCGATCAGCCTGGATGCATCTTGATTCTGTAGGTTTCACCGAAAATTATAGGTTACATAAGTCCTATTCTTGTTTTCGGCTCACATAATTTATTCTAAAATAATAAAATAAATCTTGCATGAAGATGATAGTACACAATCTAACTATACATACTAGAAAATTAATAACAATTACATTCAATTTTCTAGGAATCACAACTTTGGCAAAATTACTTTATAAAATATAATAAAATAATAGCATACATTCATTCACATACATATCCCTAAACATGTTGATAATTACAAGAATGTCATATCTTATCAAAAATTAATTACACATGAAAAAGAAAGAAAAAATTTGATATCAATTTATACTATAAAGATAGCATAATCTAGCTCTGATACCAATTTTTGAGAAAAAAATCTTTCAAAACCAGTTTTCTTTCTCGGCAAAAATTAAAAATTTTAAAAATCGAATCGGTTTGTGATATTTATCGTAATAAACTTATCCAAAATCACACTTGTGTTTTCGGCTAGACAGATCCTTATCATTTAAACTTTCCACCGAATAGCCTTCTCTGCTATTCTCATACCACGAACTACTCCGAGTGTGAGCTTGAACGAGTTTGAATCAAACAAAGAACCATAAATAATTTACTTTACTTTCAGTGGGAAAGTAAAAATATCTCTTAATAGAAACTTTTAGAATTGTTATTCTAGAAAATAAAATTTATACTTAAAAATAAATTCTCACTATTTTCGGGTAGAATAACAATATCTCAAAGTTGTGTAAAACTTCTTGTGTATTTAACCCTACCAGTGCCATAAATTTATAAGGAGAATAGGTTAAACCCTTGTTGAATTAGTATAAGTTTATTTAATAGAAAAACAAGTTTCTAGTTAAACTAGGAGAGAGAGGGACTAATAGGGTGTAACACCTTATACCCGACCCGATCACTGAATCTGAGTACCAAGTGTCACAGTCAACCTAAATATTTTAACAAAATTTCTAATTGTGATTTAGTTTCATATTTAGACATTTCCAAATTATACATACATTGCTACTATTAAATTTTATTCAGTTTCAGGAGTAACGTTAGATTTAAAATTTAAACTCCCATTATATTCCTTGACATACAAGCACTATGATCTTACATTCATTCTACCTTATTAATCAAGAATAAATATTTACAAATTTTAACTTGAGACTTTACTACAAATACACTAAATTATCCCCGAGGTGTGCCCTCCAGAGGTGCCTTTCTATACGCATGATACACTCACGATGCCCTTCACATAGGACTTTGCAATATCTGGAGAGATCCCTCCATATGATTCTCAAGTCTTTCCTTGACCCTACATGCAAGATAAAACACATGTAAGTTCATATGAACCTAGTGAGAGTCTGAACTAAGTGTTTGTAAATGACTAGAAGTTCGATAAATATATGATAGATAAGCAAAATTTATCTCCCTGTATATTATAGGAGGTTTCGTAGTTTATCTAGCCATGATAGTGCACACACATACTACACAAGATAATTTGGTGGTCACTTAGGCTGAATCTGGTTGTCGTTTACTCTTACTACTGTCATCTTGTATTCCCTAAGCTAATCGTTGTCGGCATATCGTTTGATCTAGCCATAATTTTGCTCTTCAAATTAACAATTTCTTATAGCACATAACTCCGTCCAGCTTCATCTTAGACTCCCATTTACCTTTCTCGGTTTGACTGCTTAAGATAACCATATATGCGTAAATACGGTTTGATGACTACTTTTTCTATTGGCGGACTTGCAATGGTCTTCTGACGACCCTTTTATCAATTACTAGATATAGACTCAAGTTCGATGAATCTCTCCATAAACATTCAGCCAATGATGGTTCAACACCAACTCTAGCGGACTACTATTGATAAAATCTCCAAAAAAAATACTCGTTCCTTCCACTTATGTCGCGTTTAAGATGCTTCTATCCATTCTTCTACTTTTTCCTTTTGGCAGATTCCTCTATTTAGCACGCTTACTCGCACTTTCAAATATATCACGATCATTTTGTCAACCTACTCGCCACGCAAGTCATAAAGTAGCTTCCCTTTTTGTACACTGATAAGCTTCCTATTCTTCATCATGGCAGACCCTATTTTTCCCATGAGGTGTACATGTTTGCCATTGGATCATGTCATGTCTTAATCATGGACTTTTGATTTTGAAGAATGGATAAACCCCTTTTGAGGTGTCGCCCTGAAAGACATGTATGCCATTTATACGGTGTCGCCCCAAAGGACATGTATACCGTTTACACGGTGTCGCCCCAAAGGACATGTATACCATTTACACGGTGTCGCCCCGAACAACATGTATACCATTTACATGGTGTCGCCCCAAAGGACCAGTCCATAATCATCGTTACAGTGTCGCTCTATAAGGTCGATAGACCATAACTAGTTTTCCCTATAAAGCCAGTGCATAACCATTCCACAATGCCATCTTCATCTATCTCGTCAAAGTAACTCCCACCGAACACCGTATTTTATCAACATGCATTTCACACAAGGCACTGTACTTATGAATATAACATACAGTATGTCATTTATCAATATGACAATTCACAACCGCTTGACATGCAGTGAACATACTTGCAAGCATATATACATACTTACACAGTGTTTTGTATTCACAGCATATCCATTCACCAATTTCATACACGACCAAGAATTCAAACAAACTCAGAACAAACTCAGATGCAGATCATAGAAGCAGTACCTCATCAACAACCACCCATAGGTAGGGTACAGAAACTCACTTGAACTCTTTCTTCCTTGTCACCTTAGCTTTTCCAAATGTCAAAACCTCCCTTATTCTGATAGCTAAGCGCGACAACCATATATCAGTTAAATTGAAGGCATTCAAACCTTAAAACTCAGAACCCATTATAAAAAAACTTATTAGGAATCCTTACTCTCTCTCTTTCTCTTCTTCTAATCCAAAAGTGCAAAAAGATGAGAAAGCTTACCAATTCCTTAAATTCTCTACTTTTAGGCTTCAAATCTTGTGATCATTGTCCCATGCAAAGCTCTCTTAACTTCCACTTCTTTGGAACAACTGAAGAAGAAGGTGCAGACAAGAAGAAAAATTGTAATCAGGATTGAAAAGAATATTCCTCGGGTGGTTAACATTTCCCACATATATAACCCTTTACGCACGACCACCAAACCCCAAATAAGTCATCCATCGGCAATCATTATGTCTTCCACTGAGGAACCAACCGGTTCTAACCTAACTGAACCAGAATTAAAATTCAATTAATTATTAACCACCTACAAAGGTTTCAAAGTTTCCCAGTAGAGTCCGCCAACTTACTACTCTATTCGATTAACTCTCAACTTCCGAACTTAATGAAAATCGGGTGTGACATAAGGTGTGCTTCCCCTCATATGTATTATGATGGGGATCGAGCCTTTCATGTATTGGGTTCAATTATATGTGTTTCCTGGACTTTTAACCTAATACTTTATAATTTTATCCAACTCAATACAATTTCTCAAAATAAACATCATAAATTAATTTTAATTAATTAATTAATTAATTCCCCAATTAAATAATTTTCACAACTTGATTTTGATTCCATTAAAATCATGGCGATTTCACCATAAAAGAATCTATGAGAAACTATATTTAATTTTTCTACATTCAATGGATTTACAATGACTAATTAATTTAATTTCAATTTTGAACTTCAATTATTTATTTAATTAATTAATAATTCAAAAAATCATAAACTATTTCTCAGGTCATTTTCATAGTGAGAAAATAAATTTCATTTCTAAATTTCCCTATTTCTCTAACTATATCATTTCTATCTATTTTTGTTCATTTGATTCAACATGCAATTCATTTCTGGTTTCAACGAGCTAGCGGAGGAATCGATTGGATATACGTGATTAGGGCTCAAAAGATTTATAATTAAATTTCATTTTTTCACCTACTAATTATAAATTCATTTAGTCATGAAGTCATTCCATTATAGTATCGTGACTAAGCTCTCCCTAATGACATGCCATTACAAAAGCAACTCGATCAGTGCTTGTTCAATAAACTTGTCATAAGTGTGTTATCTTCTTAAGATATCATTAATCTCTTTAGGCTAAATCCGCTCTCTCAATATGATTCTATTTTATCTCATGGTAACCATTACATCTTCCTTCATAAAAAAACAAGTACTATGAAATAATAATTAAGTCATTCATCACAAAGACAAACAACCTGTAGCCAGATTTACTTCTCATCTATCATGTAATGCCAATGAGAGGATATCATTTACCTATACCTTAATCTATGAATTCCACTATTGTGAATAATGCTACATACTGTAGAATTCATATACCTAATGCACCAACTTTCAGTTCATTATCTATTTGAACTCAAGCTTTTACTTACATCAAAGTATATGAGTCACACATACATAGCTCATCATCCACTTAAGATTAAGGTATGTCACACTATGAACGTCACAAGTGAATAAATCCATAAACGGATTTAGGATCTATTCTGCTTAGGTTTAATTCGATGTACTATCAGTCTAGTCAGTCACATCTATATCTCTATCTTCTAGGAGCCACTCTAATGCCCAAGACAAGGCATCTCCCTAATTGGACTTGATAGATGGAATATTAGTCTTTCAATCGGTTTGCTCATTTCTAATTAGACTAAGGACATGTTTAGGTTCATCTACCAATATAATTATCTTTTCATATTACAATCCGACCACGGAATACCACTTAGTATTAGTTTAAACAGTAGACAACCATTGAGCTAATATTTGCTTCTATTATTTTTTTGCATGCAAAAACCACAAGAATGATTTTATTAAACCAATACGTTCAAAAAAAATACAAGTATACATAGACGAAAATACTACACTTAGGGCACCAGATCTAACAATATCATCTTCATTGCTATCTTAAACTCATATACAAGCATATAACCTTTTCACACCATCATTCATATTTCATATTCACCATTTAATTAGTTCAATTCATTCTATAACATCATTGGCCCCTGAGGCTCTTAATATGTAATCTTTATGATCTTTTACATGCTGTCAATCATCTCATAGGTATAAATGTTCAATTCATTGATCTAACCATAAGTTATTTGAATAAATTAATTTACATAGTAATTTGTAGAATTTTCTGAATACAACTACCAACTTACCGTAAATCGAACAATCAAATGCATTGTCCATACCTTTTATTTTTATTTTTTGATTCTAAACTCATTGAAGAATACACGATCATTCTATAAATATATGCTCTCAAACCCTAGGGCTCTGGAGCTGGTGTTAGTTCCCACGAGCACCTAGTGCTCTAGAGAGACTAACTATTTCATCGTTGTACGCTCACAGACACACAGTGCTCTGGAGAACTTATGAATATACGCTCATGGCCCTTTGGGAATTGGAGCTAATTACATGTACTTAACCCTCTGAGAACTATAGTACTATTCTCGACCCTCCAAGAATTAAAGAACTCTCCCACCCTCCAAGAATATAGGAGTTATAGGAATGTATCAATCTATGCTCATGACCCTCCGAGTATTAGATCTAATTATATGTACTTGACCCTTTGGGAATTGGAGTACTTTATGCGATATCGTTTAATAAGGCTTATTCGTTTTCACATAACATTAAAGTATCTTACAAAGTGGCATACACATTTTTACTTATTCTTTATGTTTAATTTCATTAAGCTTAACTAGTAATCTCATGGCAATATTCATTAAGTGCTATCTCATATTCATAATACATATACTGCAGCTAAAAACTCTATTAATACTTGAATCAATATACCATGTCAAAGCTCACTCAAGAAACATATATAATTCATTCTTTCCTTTCATTACATTTATATATCCATAACATGTCATAAGCATCTATATGTCATCACACCAAGTCATCAAGAAAATAAAGCACATCTTATCTATATGAGATCAACTATACATATTGATTCATTTTCAATTAAACATGACATAACACATACCAAACAATATTATGAAATCAAATCAAATTAACAAAAACTAACTCATTGTGCGCTCTTTTCTTTTCTTTATCCCTTGATATTTTGTCCTTGTATTTAACCTCGTTCAATAATACAATTATAGAAACAATATTAGCTTCTCATTATCAAACAATTAAGGCATTCAAATTGTATATATTATGCATACCTTTTATTGTAATCCCTTAAAACCCTAATATCCAAATTTCCTATATTTTACAATTTACCCAATCAAATATAAATCCAACTTCGTATTTGTACTCTAAGGACCTTAAATTATCATAATATACTAATAAATACTATGGTTCTAATTTCTTACAAATAGGCCCATTACAATTCAACAATGACTTTAAAGCTTAAACTGAATTAAGCTTTGTTTCAACATCACCCACTTTATTTCTAACATGTATAACACATAATATCAACTCAACAACTAATATTTCATGATTTTCTACTTGAATTATCTAAATTTTCTTTATTAGCAACTTAATTTAACTTCAAAAATCTAAAATCTAACCATTGGGTTGGTTAAGCTAGGCTTTGGGTTTTTCCCAACAATATATGTCTCTATCGTTTGGGAATCATCCACTTTGATGCTCAAAACAGGGCATCTCCTCAATTGGACTTGATAGACAACATAATAATCTTTCAATCGATTTGCTCAATTTTGATTAGACTACGAGCTATTCGAATTATCTATTAATATAAGTTGTGTTCTCACATTATGATCCAACCACATAATGCAACTTAATATTAGTTAAACATAAGATAATCAATAAGCCAAATTTTGCATACATTTTGATTTGCATGCAAAAACTATTATGGACATATACAAATGATATTAATGTATAATGAAATTTTATTTAAACTAATTTGTTCAAAAAAATTACAAACTTAAATTGACGAATATACTATACTTAGGGCTCTAGATCCAAACAAATTTGGCCTAGGATTCGTAACCTCACATCATATTTGATAATATTTGACCTTAGAACTTTATATGCGGACCCTTTTGAGTTCGACTTTTACCTGTATTGATCTGTAAACTCCCAATGCATCGACTTGCATGTTTTAACTCTAAAATTTTATGTAATATGATTGTATTAAATTTTGATTGAGTTGTTTCGACAACAAATGTACTACTTTACATTCTATCATTTTTTGGACTTGGTGTAATGTGTTACTCTAAGAACACACATTTTGTTGCTCTTTGAAAAAACTGGTGTGGCAAATCATCTCGACCATCCTCAAGGAAGATGATCGATTTTATCCACTACAATGGAATACCTTACACTAAGAGAAAAAGAGTAGCGACATTTACCATGAGGGTTTATTGTTACTCCAAGACAATGCCTCTCTCCTTGAAGAAAAACTAGTGTAGTGGATAATCTCAAGCATCCCCAAAAGAAATGATCAAGATAATCGAGTTCATATGTCCCATCAAGAATTGCTCGTACCAAGAGAAAGTGAGTAATGAAATTCACCTAGAGAGTTCATCTACTACTCTAGGAAGATGCCTCTTGCCACTCCTTAAAGAAAAACCGATGTAGTGGATCATCTCGACAATCTTAGGGAAGATGATCAAGTTCATCCGCTACATTGTGACTAGCTTATGCCAAGAGAAGAACAATAGTAAAATTTGCCAAGAGAGTTTATTCACTACTTTGAAAAGAAGCTTTTTTCTGTTCCTTAAAGAATAATTGGTGTAGCTAATCATCTCAATCATCCTCAAGGGAGATGATTGAGATGATCGGGTTCATCCGTTACTCTAATAATAGCTCATGCCAAGAGAAGAAGAGTAGCAAAATTCACCAAGAGAACTCATACACTACTTCAAGAAGATACCTCTTGCCACTCCTTGAAGAAAAAATGGTATAACGCATCATCTCGAGCATCCTCAAGGGAGATGATTGAGTTCATTTGTAACATCAGGAGGACCTTGGCCAGGTGAGACCATCCTTCGATATCATCTTGGCATTTTGTCCATTGCTTTAAAAGGACCTTAAACCACGTTAGGTATGTTTTAGATCTTCTTGGAAGATCATCGTATGAAATCATCTTAGACTTCATTCCCTAGCATCATCATCTCATTCGAAACCACCCTAGACGTCACCATCAATGATCTTATTTGAGGACGTTCTGCCTTCGCTCACCAGCATCGCTCGCTCTTAAGAACCATTTCTCTCAGTGTTCTAGTCCGAGAACTCCCATCCCCCTCCCCCTCATCAATTAAAATGCAATATATAATTATAACCACAATATATAAGGATTTAAACCAAAATAATTTTGGAAAGGACACGTGGAATTTAAACTTAGAACCTCAAAGTTCTTAGATAAACTTAGGGGTTTTTTTTTTGTACAAAGCAAGAAAATGTTATGGCCATGAAAAGCTAATAAAGGCCTTTGAAGTGCATGTTTCCTATTGCTTTGCTTCTTTGCATAGTCGGTTGTTGCCCGTTGGCTGTTGCTGAATGGTGACAAATTGGAGGAGTTGTTTGACATCTTCAAGAGTAGGTTGGAGTTTCCATCCAGCTTAGTGTGTCTCACTATAATGTTTTGCTTTTTTTTTTTCTTTTTCTTTTTTTGTTGCCAAGAAACATACAAGAAACAATATAATGAGTTTTAAGAGTCAAAAGTATAGAACATACGATAAAAAGTTTAGTCTAGAATTTGCTTGCAAATTTGAAGCTTTGAATGGACAAAAAACTGAAAGCCTTTAAAATCCTGAGCAATTACAATTGTACCAATCATACCAACATGGATAAACCACTTGTTTATAAAGTTTTAATATCATTAATATATCCACGTATCAAACTTTCGATATAGGTCGGATAATTAGAAAGTTATTCATAATAGAATTTCACTTATGTGCTATTTCAAAATTATTTCTATTAACCAAAATATTAATCTCGAAAAGTTCTCTCTCAAAATCAACTCTGGGATTTGGGAAAGAAGATCAACATATATAAAATTACATCGGTAAATTAGTTTTAAAAATTCACATTAGTGTTGTTTTTGAAAATTTAGATCCGCCATTATGGAGATTAGAAAAGGAATTGCTGATTCTGTACCAGCTAATTACCCCACTGAACAGAAATTGGGAGGCATATGGGCATGGCCATCAATAACATCATTCTGAAACACCAAATATTTTTAATCACATCTTAAAAAACATAACAAAAATTTCCCGTATCTTCCGGAAATTCTTGGGTCCCATTGCCCCACTACATTACTGAGTCGCGTGTGGCAGGCTAAATCACCATCTCCTATTAAAATCAACTATTCTAAGAAAAACATTCCATCAAATCAAGTAAAAAAAATTAATTAAATGAGTTAATAAGTCTTATTTTACCATTTTAATTTGATTTGATTTTTTTAAATCAAGTTGAATGTTGAAATTCGAGTCGAATTGAATTGAGTGAAATTATTCAAATTAAATTAAAAATGTCAAATTAAAGTCTTGTTATAGTATAACTAATTTCATATTAGAGCACATAAATTTGAAATCATATGTATTTGAAAAAGAAATTAAATAAAAATAATAATAATAATAAGATACTTTAGTATAACAAATATGAATCGTTAATTAGCTTATTTGGTACCAAAATTATTATTTTAGAAAACTTTTAACTTTCTTTATATATTCTTTAGAATTTTTTTTAAAATTATTATAATTTTTAAAAAATATATAAATTTTGAAAGTTTTATAAATATTTTGAATTTTTAAAAATTGTTTTGAACATTTTTATAATTTGTTGAGAGAGATCAATTTGCTCATTTTTAAAATTGACAGTGACCAAAGGGGTATTTACACCAATCTATTATTTGAGTTATTCAAATTGTAGAATTCAACTCGATTCAAACTCGAAACTCGAATTACTTATTCGAGTTGACTCTAATAACTCAATTTGATTAACTGAAAATTCAAATTTTTTTTATTTTTTTCAAATCAAATCAAGTTTTGTTTACCCTTAACAACTTGTATATTTGGCAGGATGGCACTTGGTAATGAAGATAACATAAGCAAGGTCTTACAACATGTTTGCTTCAATGGAATTGCAACACGATTACATCCCAATTCTGGCGGGACCACCATTCCATTGTTTGGTTCAAATCTACCTTACGAATGTGGATTCAGCACTGACCCCATGTAAGGACTATTCAACAAATACAATGAATAGCTTAAAAAATTTTCCTCTCCAATATACCCATAAAAAAAATCACAAATTTACAAGCTTATATAATATATAAAAATCTGGGGACGTTATTCTTTCACCATTTTTTTTTCAAACATTCACTTTTCATCTTTCTATCAAATTGAGGGAAAAAAAAGCTCAAAACGTTAAAATCGTCTCTAGGTAATCATCAATTTTAATGGGGAATATTCAAGTTTCTTAAAAACTAAACAATATAAGTCTTTGATATTTGGGTTTGATTTGGATTTTTGAATTGTTGTTTTCTTAAACTGTTGAAGAACTTGAAAACTGAAAAATATGAGTCTTTAATACTTGGATTTGATCTGAATTTTTGAAATTTATTTATCAAAGTGTTGAACAGTTGGAAGGAAAACAGCATTGAGAATTGAGACAAAAGAGCTAAATAAAACAAAACAAGTTTACACCTGTTACAAAATGTTATTATAATATATATTCTACAAATATTTTATTATATTTAAATGATATAATAGCATGTATTAAAGAATAATATTTTTGTTATAAAATAATAATTTTTTTCATATATTATTATATTTTAAATATATTATCACATTTAACATTCTTTTGAATTTAGAGTATTCTATTATTATATAATTTTATTACAAAATATATTATATAAATTTGATAATTAATATATTAATTTTTAAAATAATAATTTTAATAACATTTTAGATTTATTAAATATATAACATACCAACAAAGCCATTTTATATTAAAACTGTTATTATAATTTGTATCGTTGATATTATAACTATAAAAACGTTAAAAAATTAAAAATATTTATTTTTATAATTAATTTATCGCAAATTTTTTTATTTTAAAATTAAATATAACATATTTAAAAGTTTTATAAGATATTAATATTATAAATAAAATATTATTTCAACCTAAGTTTAAAATTATCATTTTAGTCTATTCATGATCTATTTTGTGGTATTATATGTTAATCAAATATTGTAATAGTTGTTCATGTATATTCCATTAAACTCAACCAAATCATTTTCATACCTATTCCATTATCATAGAATACCATTTCATTACAGTTTTATTTCATTACAACGAATTATACATATTTTTAATGATTTTTAAGGGGTTGTAAATCCAAATTAATTCTTCAAATGTTTTTTTCCTTAGCAAAACCTTTTCTCTGTTATTTCTTATATTTATAGGTTCGTTTATTAGATCAAGTAAAAAGTTTACTATTTATTAAGTAAAATCCGTAAAAGGTTATGGTGAGAGTGTTTTTTTCTTCTTTATTTTTCAACTCTCCTCATGTAAGGATGGCAATGAAGCAAGGTGAAGATGATTGTTACTAAATCTACTATTATTCCACAGTTTTATATTTATAGGATTGTTTATTAGATCAAGTAAAAAGTTTACTATTTATTAAGTAAAATCCGTAAAAGGTTATGGTGAGAGTGTTTTTTTCTTCTTTATTTTTCAACTCTCCTCATGTAAGGATGGCAATGAAGCAAGGTGAAGATGATTGTTACTAAATCTACTATTATTCCACAGTTTTATATTTATAGGATTGTTTATTAGATCAAGTAAAAAGTTTACTATTTATTAAGTAAAATCCGTAAAAGGTTATGGTGAGAGTGTTTTTTTCTTCTTTATTTTTCAACTCTCCTCATGTAAGGATGGCAATGAAGCAACGCGAAGATGATTGTTACTAAATCTACTCTTACTCCACAGTTTTCATGCTCTTTTCCACCATCTGCCTTGCACTATTATGGATAAATAATATTGAAAATCACTACTACTTTTATAAATATTAAATGCATCCATCCCTGCTCTAGTTTACTTGGCTTTAATTTATTTATTTTTTACTACTTATCTTTAATATATTTAATATTTTTATCGTGAAGTAAATATTTAAATATAATTTGTTATGAATTTTTTTTATTTTATTTTTTTCTTAATGGTTATATATATAAAAAGATAAAATCATAATTCATATTGTAAAGTGGGGTTCCAAACGGTTCAAAAAAAGAAATCCACCTTACGCCGCATCCAATTTTTTTTTTAATCACTAATTCGATTTAAAAAATTATAAGGGGATTCGGATTTGGATATTCTTACCGTCATAGGTAATAATCAAGATCCACCATATGAATTTTAGTCAGAAAAGATTCACTATATGATTATCTGTGTTCCAGAAGATGAAATAACATGCCACGTGTTAGTTGAGTGTGGGTCCTTTAAATCACTTGTAACTGTTATAAGTCTCTCCACCACCTTATAAAAGGCTGCCCCCTCGATAGCCTTCACCACGACAAAACAAACACAAGTGTGTGACTTCCATTATCAATATCTCCGAAGCAGCTCTTATTTAATCTGCAGCAAAACCGACTTGGTTTGCTTGATAATGGGAAGTACCGGAGAGTATGAGAGCCAGCGCCGGGTACCGGTTCCTCCTTCGAAACCATTTCTCAAGTCTTTACAAGCAAGACTCAAGGAGACTTTCTTTCCTGATGACCCTTTTAGGCAGTTCAAGAATCAGCCTATTTCCAACAAGTTCTTGCTCGGATTACAATATTTTGTACCAATTATTGAATGGGCTCCTCTTTACACTTTCGACTTCTTTAAGGCTGATTTGATTGCCGGTATCACCGTTGCCAGCCTTGCCGTTCCTCAAGGGATAAGCTATGCAAGTTTGGCTAGCATTCCACCAATTCTTGGACTTTGTAACTTATTTATTTCTTTTTCGATCCCTCTTATTCTTTGTTAATGAATAAACCATTGTGTTTGCGAAAATTTTTGAAACTTGAAATCATGAACTCCATTGGAATGCAGACTCAAGCTTTGTTCCGCCGCTGCTATATGCCATGTTGGGGAGCTCCAGAGATTTGGCAGTGGGGACTGTAGCTGTCGCATCACTTCTAATATCTTCAATGCTTGGCAAGGAGGTTAGCCCTACTGAGAACCCCAAGCAATATGTTCAGTTAGTCTTCACGGCTACTTTCTTTGCTGGAGTGTTCCAAGCTTCCCTTGGCATCTTAAGGTATAATCAAGATATTACTTTAATTACTATTTGCTTTAGCTTTAATTAATGTCGCTATTACTATTAATTAGGGCCTTAATTAAACTGTTAGATGCAAAACAAAGACTCAAGAAATTTTCAAATAATTACTTAATTTGCTTTCCAAAATATATTGAATTAATATAATAGTTTATATACATAAAATATAAAATTATGCTAGTTTAAAAATATTGTAAAAATGAAATTAAATTAAAATTTATATACCACATTGAATTAAAGAGGATGTATAATTTTGATATTTATCTATTATATTATTATAAAATAATTAATTCTTAATTGACATCTATAGCAACGATTAACAGGATCCGTTTAAATATTAAATTGTGTTTGTTAAATATTTGTAGACTTGGATTTATCGTGGATTTTCTGTCACATGCAACCATAGTGGGATTTATGGGTGGAGCAGCAACGATTGTGTGCTTTCAACAATTGAAAGGGATTCTTGGTTTAGTTCATTTTACTCATGAGACTGATCTTGTATCTGTTATGCGCTCAGTTTTCAGCCAAATTCATCAGGTTTAATTTAATTTACAATCTTTTTCTTAACTATTTCTAACATTAATTATTGTTTATAGTTTTTTTGGGGGTTAAAATTGTTATATTAGTATAAATTAAGAAATTGGAAAATAATTAACTATATTTGCGGTGGTTTAAACTTGCAGTGGAGATGGGAGAGTGCTGTTCTGGGATGTTGTTTTCTTTTCTTCCTTCTCCTCACAAGATACTTTGTGAGTGCATCTTTGAATACCCTCTTTTGCTTCTTCTTATTTTTCTATTGACAAGCTTTCAAAACTAATATAAATTGCCTGGTGATTGGTGCTAATGTATACAGATTGTCTACATAAAGCTTTTGCGAAAAGACCCACCATTTAACTTAATTAAATTCATGAACATTCACCGGAATTCATCTATATGCAACTGCTATGTATTCTTACCCATGCTTTTGATGCAATTCTACAAATAGAAGACATTCATAATAAGCAATATTTGTGGATATACGTTTCCACTAGAATAGGATTTGTTATTCTATATATTCAAACTCTCTTTTTTTTTTGTCATTTGCATCAAATTTTTTTATCATTTTAATTTTCTAAATTTAATCAAATTACATTAAAATAAATTCATCATGAAAAATTTTAAGACATTAACGTGATAACTCTTGTGACAGTTCATATCTATTTCAAAAAAATTCAAAAAATAATAATAAATAAAAATTTTAACACAATTTTTAAAATTATTCATAAAAATTTAAAATTTATTCACACATGTAATAAAATTTATTCATGCGTGTAACACATGAAAAGTTGTTAGGTCAATACCATTAAAAATTTAATAATGCGGTAAATTTTTCTTGTAAAATTTAAAAATTAAAGGCTAAAATAATAATAATAAATGAATTTAAATGGAAGTAACAAAATAGATAAATATTAGAAATTAAATTTACTCATGTTATTTATTTATAAATATCAATATAACAATATATTTAAAAATTATTATAAAAGTAGTTAAATGCAATAGTAAAATGTATTATACTCTCAAGAAGAGATCAGAGAAGAAGAAGAGATAATACGAATTCCAAAGCTAAACTGACTTCTGATTATCCTTTTACCCTTCTTTGGACTCCATTATCTAAAAACCGATGGATTTCTTCAATCCCTGTAGAGCAAGAGAAAGGCGGCTTTCTTCTGGATAAACGCCATGGCACCGCTCACCACAGTTATTTTGGGAAGCCTTCTCGTTTATCTGACGCATGCAGAAAAACATGGCGTTCAAGTGGTCAGTCTCCGTCTCTCTCTCTCCCTACTTATATATGATTTTTTTTTCTTTGGGTAACATATAATGTCAATATTTAATACTAAAAAAACAAAAGAGAAAGATACAAAGTCACTTAAAAGGCAAACTTCCAAATATCTTGCGACAGAAAATTGTATATGGAAGCAGTGAAATATCTCTGCAGGCTGATTTGATGAGATGAGGTTTCAAGATAAGTAATATTTATGGAAAATTTTAATGGTTTTCTCTACAGATTGGGCACTTGAAGAAAGGGTTGAATCCACCGTCTGCATCAGACCTGGCGTTTGGGTCGCCCCACTTGATGGCGGCTATAAAAACCGGGATCGTCATTGGCATCATTGGCCTTGCTGTGAGTTATCTCATCGTCATATTTAATTCCTAAACCTTTTAACATCTCATCAGTTTTGTGACTAGCATGTTCCCTAAGAGTCCAACTCCACAATGCTACGTCATATTTGCCTCATACTCTGTCAAGGGCATGTCATCTTGTTTTCTTTTGTAGCCCAAATGTTTTGCTTTGCTTAATAAATAAATACATAATAAGTGGTAGGTTAAAAATATTTGAACTTGAGTTAAGCATTAGTTAAAAATATTCGAACTTGAGTTGAGCATTAATGTAGAGGTTGACTGTGATGAAAAAGACAGGAAGGAATTGCAGTCGGAAGAACCTTTGCCATGTTCAAGAACTATCACATTGATGGGAACAAAGAAATGATCGCCTTCGGGATGATGAACATTGCTGGCTCATGCACCTCCTGTTACTTAACTGCAGGTACCGGTCAAGCCCTGTTTTACCTCCCATTTGATCCATTGAGAATGCTCCTAATCGTACAAAATATCCGTCATTTCATGGAAATTTTCCAACTCCTGGCTGTGACTGCAGGACCATTTTCAAGAACTGCAGTGAACTTCAATGCTGGAAGCAGAAGTGCAGTCTCCAACATTGTAATGGCAACAGCAGTGATGTTTACGTTGTTATTTCTAACACCATTGTTCCATTACACTCCTCTTGTGGTACTTTCCTCTATAATTATAGCAGCCATGCTTGGCCTGCTTGACTATGAAGCTGCAATCCACCTTTGGAAAATTGACAAATTCGACTTCTTCATCTGCTTGGGGGCATATCTCGGTGTTGTCCTCGGAAGCGTTGAGATTGGTCTAATCATTTCGGTTAGCATAGTAAATTTTTTTCCCTAGTTATAAGCCCTATAAGGTAACAGAAAAATTATTGATACAAAAAAAAAAACCCTGTCGATGCAGATCACTGTTTCATTGCTAAGGATTATTCTCTTTGTGGCGAGGCCCAGAACGATGGTTTTAGGCAATATTCCAAACTCTGGGATCTATAGAAGTATGGACCAATACCAAATCGCGAACAGTGTTCCAGGGATTCTCATACTGCAAATAGACGCCCCTGTTTTCTTTGCCAATGCAATCTATCTAAGAGAAAGGTAGCAAAAAGCATTTTGATTTAAGCTGCTTAACGTAGTTAGAAAGGTTAATTAAGATGATTACGATACGATTAATCTTCCCACTATCATTTTTCTAGGATCTCGAGATGGATTTATGAAGAGGAAGACGGGTTAAAATCTGCAGGGGAAGCAAGCTTACACTATGTCATATTAGATTTGAGTGGTAAGTGAAGAAGATGAGTGGAAGAAGCACAGGAAATATATGTAAATATCCTAATTCTAACAATCGAGAAATTTTATTTTACAGCGGTAGGTAGCATTGATACTAGTGGAATTAGCATGCTCGAAGAACTCATGAAGAATGTCCATAGAAAAGGTCTACAGGTATAAACTATTTTCTACCATATTTCAGTTTCTACAGTTGTTCTCTCGTCCAAAATTGTTAGCTTAAATGAA
The DNA here is from genome assembly GCF_007990345.1 of Gossypium hirsutum. Lineage (NCBI taxonomy): Eukaryota > Viridiplantae > Streptophyta > Magnoliopsida > Malvales > Malvaceae > Gossypium > Gossypium hirsutum. Next base: position 34,907,493 of record NC_053446.1, on the reverse strand, counting down.
TATTTTTGCCATTGATTTGATCAGCTTGTCTTGGCTAACCCGCAAAGCGAGGTGATGAAGAAGCTAGACAAGTCAAAACTCATTGACAAGATCGGGCAAGGATGGATCTTCTTGACAGTAGGAGAGGCTGTTGACGCATGTAATTGCATGCTGCACACATGCAAGTCAATTCATGTAGCAGTTGACCAGAATGCTGAAGAGAATAAAGTCTAATATTGTAGTAATATATATGCAAGTCAAATCTATTAGACGAGTAAATTTATTGATGCTAAGAAAGGTGCTTTGCGGTTATCATCCAACTGTTCTGGTTGAAGAAGAAGAGGAAATGAGAAGAAACTTTTGAGGAAGTGATTCAGGGTATAATCTTCGTAATATTACACATGAATTATGTATGTAGTTTTCACCATATTGAAGATCCTGCTGGGATCCTTCTATGCTTAACTAGTGTTTATCACGCAATCAAAGCAATAACACTTAAGCAGTTTAATACAAGCAGGATTTAATTGATATAATTGTTGTTAAAAGTCAATTATTGTTTTTAGAAAGATATTAATTTTAGGAGATAATTAAAAATATATTTATGATATTAGGGTTTAGGAGGGTTTTTTTTGTCGAGAGTCCTCGTTTTTCTTAGCTTACAAGTATTTTATAGCAATAAAATTATGTAAGAATAATTCAATTTAATAGGTTTAAGAGTCTCTCTAGCTACTCTAAGGTAAGGGACTCCTTTTGAAGAGTTCCACACAGTCACCATAGGCAATTCGTAACTCAGGATCATAATAAGTTTGCCTTAGAGCTAGACACCATGGGTGATTCCAACCTCAGATAGAAATTTTAATGGAAAATTGGAAGAGTGGAGTTTAGGATGGCTGAAAGAGTTGAGAAGTTGGGTAATAAGCTATTGCAACAATTGTAGTTGTAGATACAAGAATTGAAGGGAAAAAGTGTAACACCCCTTTAGTCGATTCAATGACCGTCACAGATAGGTTAGTCAGTTCAATGACCATCACAGATAAGTGATGTCATGTTAACACTTTATTCGCTTTTTTCATAATTTTTTTTAACAAAATTATCGTTGCACCACTTATTGGAATGGTAACATTCCAAAAAAATTTATGCCCTACAAGACACTATTTCGGGAGGAGTACAATAAATTTCTAAAAAATAATATATGGATTAATTAGTGATTTTATAGTAGAGTGTGGAATTGCGCAAATTAATATTGAAGAGTAATAATGTTATTAAGTGAGCCATGATATTAGAGAGAAGTGTTGTAACTCTCTGAAAATTTTTGAGAATTTAAAATTTAGTTATTTGTCGGAAATTCCTTAATCAAGTCATTTTGGGAAGTTAAACCGAGAAGTTTCTAGAAATGGACATAGTGTTGAAGTTTTGGTTTATTAACTACTTAATTCCTAGTATTTAGTAGCATTAATTATTTAGTAATTGGAAATTAAAATTTTGGCCTGAATAACAAATTAAAGAAGCCAATGTCTCATAACTAGAAAATAGAATTAGAACTATGAGAGGTCCTTAAATGGTAATTTGTCCAAGTTTACCTAAGAATTAGAGGCCAATGTCTCAAATGGTTAATTGGAAGGAGTGGTTAAGACTAAGCAATTTTTCATGATTGAAATTTTCTCACTAATTTTTCTCTCATCTTTTTCATCAAATCTTGATTTCATATCAACAATTTCAGATTGATAAGCTTAATTTCTATTAAATTCTTTTATAGAAGAAGATTTGAAAGACAAATCTCAACACTTTTCTCTCTCTTTTTCCTAGTTATCGTTGGTGTTAATGTGTAATACGAGGGATTTAACTCTTGAGTTTTCTTGATCAATTCTCTAATTTTTAACTAGGTAATATGTTTTATAACTTTAATCTATGATTTTTTTTTTAGTCTTCAGAATTTGATTTTTAAGAATTCTCATCATTTTCGACATTTTTGAATGTATAGAGAGAGAAACCGCTTCAATTCTATTGGTTTCTTAAATTTTTGAGTTAGTTTATTGATTATTATGAGTTTAGAATATTGTGGGAAGAGTAGATTTTAAGTTTGATTAGAGATTTGATTGAGTTATGAAGTTGTGCTATTATTGGGTGCTTGAAAAATAGAGATGGAAACCTTGAGATTTTGCTAGGTTAGAGTGTTTCTAGAGTGATTTTAAGTTCCAAAACTTAGTTCTAAAGATAGATTTTAGTTTCGGTAAGCTTAGGTCAGAGTTCTATAAAATGACTTTAGGAAGTGAGGAGGAATCTTGCTTTATCGAATTACACTCATTAGTAGATTAGAATATTTAAGTGTTGAATTATGATTTTCTAAATTTCTTTTGTTGCTTTGGATGTGTGAATGTAGTCGAAGAGGTGGCCAAGTCATCTAAGGCCAAAGGAAAGTAGGAAGTTTTAGAAGCTTAATCAGTTTTTGGTTTGTGGTCATTAGAAATCGATTTTTACTATATATAATATTTTAAGTTGATTAGCTTAGGATTTTGATGCCTATAGTTATCTTGTTATAAATGTTGGCTCATGATGTTGATTACGTGTAATGCTTTACCAATGACACCTATATGACGATGAATGAAGCTAATGTGTAAGCATGTCTAAATATGGTAATTTCGTGATTAAAATTGTATTTTATTGTGATAAAGGGTGTTTAATTGTTTATATGGTCTAAATAAACAACTATATGCTCTATTAAACTACTTGGAAGGTGTTTGTGTATAGTTGGCATGCTATAAGATACGTATGTGTGGGAAGCATTATTGTGGCACATGTCTTTGTTGTTAATTAGCATTTCTGCGCACTCACTTTTGGTATTTGTGTGCGTACATGGAGTGTTTAGGGAAGTCGTGTTATACACACGAGCCATATTGTACATTTGGGGCTTGTGCCCATATCATTAAAGTGTTCAAGGGCCATCTATATATTCATTCATAAATTCCTTGTTGGATAATAAGGGAAATTGTTCTTTTGTAAATAGAAATTTTTATTTTGAGAACTTAAAAGTGTTATTAATAAGAAATCAAATAACAAATTTATGTAACACCTCAATACATGACCCGATTGTTAGGTCCGAGTTACAAGATGCCACATTCATTGTCGGAGCAACTACGATAATTCATATTCAATTTATACCACTATACATTTAATTACGAGCAATACATGAATATAATATGATATATAGTCATTTTTGGGTCTTACACGAGCTTACGAAAGCTTTATTGCTAACCCAAGATCGAATTATGACTAAATTGTAATGTTTTCAAAATATCGGGTTGACATCACGACTTTGGGGGTTCCTCATCGTGATGCAACATACTAACTTGGCCTCGTTACAACAACCAATGCTTGACGTCCCGACATGACATATTTTCTAAATGGTACCAATTTGACGCCAACATACAAATACCAAATCAACCAATTCATGTTTTCAGCCACATACTCATTCTTAACAAGTTCAATTCTAAACAAAATGACCTTATTTATAATTCTACAATTACCAAACATTATTTGCATTATTTCCATACAACATATAGCTTCAATTCATGGCATAACCATCCACAACATCTAGCATATGAACCTTTTTTAAATCAACCTTAACATAACAGCATTTTGGAAACATTTCAACCATTATCAGACACTCAATTTCATGATCTAATCATTTCGCCATTCTCAAAATACTAATTCTAGCTTTAATTATAACATGATCATACATTTACCAAAACTGACTTAACCTAGGTACATACCTTATTTTAAACAAAATGGAATTATAGAAACTTTGCTAAGTTGAGGATCGCTTCTTGGATGTTGGATCTATTGCACGCACTCACAGGAATCAACTATACCTGCACATGGAGAAAATAAACAATACGCGAGCAAAAATGCTCAATGGTATTTCTATGATTCAAGTCAATACAATACAAGTATATATATAAATGGAAACATTCTACTCTAATTCAATTATAGCCAAATCACATACATATTCATGTCAAAACTACCATGATCACATAACTTGCACTTATCTATTTTGCACTTCAATTCATTACTTAAGTATCCAAACATACAATTTTTCATTTTTCATTTTTCATTCATAACATTTACCTATTCATACACAGTTATCAACTTGTATATATATACTCAATTTCATTTCATCATTTCAATCATTTTTTAGCCTATTAACTCATTAATATTCAATCGACCCCTAGGGCTCGTTTTCAACTCATTTCGCATGTTGTCAAAGCTCATGTTTCAATTTTATTTTAGTTCACATACCACTTAGTCAATTCATTATTTATAACCTATTAATCAGACATGGACTCACAACGGATATGCAGATCCGTCATCCCGAGTTGCCCTACAATGATGACGTTAAACATGTACATATTACCACCCTGGGTTGTCTGGCAACAATCACTTTATATGTACAATCTACCACCCCGGGTTGCCCAGCTACGATAGTTTTCAATCAATATCTAGACCCTATGGCATGCCAACTATATCCGACCTCGTCCAAATAGCTAATAGGGTAATCAATCTTTCAATTTCATTATATGATTCAATCCATACTCTATCGTATTTCTATTCACCATCAATTTTGTAACACCCCAAACCCGATCGGTATGGACCGACCCGAATCCGAAGCGACACATTAGCCACCAAAGTGACTCTCCAGCACAAAACCACCCCAAACCACACCCCAACCTTATAACACCTCAATTCTAACTAATAACTGTCTAATCTTATTGTGGAAGCAATTTGTGAACCATATTAAAATTATTTTTAAATATTTAACCCTAAGGATATTTTAGTCATTTTACCACTTAAAACTAAATGATCCTGATTTTAATTCTAAATGATTACCAACTTCCTTTTAATCAATTTTGGGAAACCCCTAAAATTCATTTTAATTAACCATTTTTCCTTAATCCATTTACTAATTAAGGTTATATATGCTAAGTTTTATTACTTTAATCATATATATACAATTTTAATTAATCTAATTATAACTAATAAACAACATGTATTCATAATTTAAACATTCAAAATCATGCTTAACAAACAATAGTTAAATCATACAATGGACTTACCTTAGCCACAAAGCTATCCACTCCTTGACAAGCTACAATTAAAATGTATTAGTGAAAAATTCATGCTTCAAACACCATGATATCACTTAGCAACATATCATAATCCACACAACATTTAACCATAAAAACAATCATTAAAAAAACAAGTATAACATCTCAAAATTAAAATCCAAATAAAAGTCTCAAATCTCCATTACAAGTGTATCAAATTATCCCAATTGAGTGCGACAATGCCCTCTAATGTTTCTAAAAAAGAGTCATTAGTTTATACTACCAAATAGCCATAAACTTGGACCAGCCATGCCCTTTCTCCTCAACTCCCCAAAGCTGGAAAAAGAAACTCTACATAAAGCTGTGAGGGTGTGAGCTGAAAAAGCTCAGTGAGTAGCCATAAATTCAATAAGTAAATCACACCAAAAACATACTTAAACTAAGGCAAATCATGTATCAAATTTTGAGTATATGAATCATAGTTTCAATTATATTTTCATGCTCAATTATAGCATTCAATTGACTGAAATTTCCAGCAACAATGCAACATCATAACATCATAATTCCATATGTTATTCCATGAGTAAAAATCACATTTATTATGGCATATGGAAACATAATTTAATTAACAAACAAACACTTATATTGGCAAATGACATCCATGGAAAAATATAAACATGTGATCATGCATTGGATAAATGGATCTCTGATCTCCCAAATATCGAATACAAAACTCCGGTTGAGTGGGGCGTAGCCACACTCTCCCTTATATCGCCTCGAAATCGCCAATAATTGAGTGAAGAAAAAGGTTCAACACTCCCTTATTCACTCCAACAAAATTAATACTCTTAGAGTTATATGCTCACAAATAACACATATAGTGGTGACTACTCACTAATCCTATAGCATGCCATCTATATCCAATGGATCCAACATGCACTGTTGCCAATATAACCAATCATACAGGGCATAAAAACTGATATTTAAGCAATTAATTCATGATATAAAAAATTCAATTTAAATCAAGTCACTTAGCAATTTTAGTACCAACATAAATAAGCACAATAAGTGTCTTTGTCAATGGATTTAAAACCAATCATTAAACCATCAACAAGTACTCTAATATACAGTAATCCATGCTCCAATTATTGTTCAATACAATCCAAATCAATCATACCAAACATACAATTCACAATTTTCATAAATCATTTACAAATATGCTTATATAAAATTAAAATCAATTTTAATAATCTAAAACATTTGAGATACAATTGAATCATTAGAAACACAATTCAAAATCACAATTTAGAATGTAAATAGGCATGTTTACCAATTTCCTTTAAAAACCACCCACCTTCCCACTTTGCTTTTAAAGCCAAAGTGTATCAGGTAGATATGTTTGGACCTCGATTCTGATTAACAATGGCCCCTCCCCATTGTAGAGCTTAAACAGAGATAAAATAAATTTTACAAGCTTTCATTAACAAAAAGAAAATCAAAAAACTCATGAACTACACGGATCTAAAATACCTCTCCAATCTACCTCACCGAAAACTCATGGTATAGCCAAAACACAAATTTCAACCATTAAATAACCTTCTCTGCACCAAAAACCATTTCTAAACATCATTTCTAATATAGAAACGCAAAACCTAAGCATCAATTTCATCAAAAAAATTGATATCTGTCAAAACCACCAAATATAAATTCACACGACAAGATAACACTAAATAGCAGTATAGAGCAGTAGAGTTGAATCCACAGGGACTGAATATCTAATTTTGCCTTTTTCTGATAAAGAATGAAGTGGATGAATGTGGAAGCAGATCATAAAGTTTGTCAAAGTTGCGGATTTATCCTAGATCTCTAGACAAACATAAATTGAAACAAGAAACAACGAAAACAAATTAGTTATCACAAAGAAGAGTCAAACGAAATTAAAACGAAATAAAGATGAACCAGCTGGTAAATAGTCCAAAAGAGAATGAGTTAGGGTTTCTTGGATGGAAAGAAAACATCTTTGGACCTCAAGAAAATGCCCCAACCAGATCTGGAAAAATAAAACACAAACAGATTTGTTAGAAGTGATTTTAAAGACCAAAGCAAACTGTTTTGTGCAAGAATACTTGAAACAACAAGAAAAGATTAAAACTTCTAATTTTCATGTGTTTCTTGATGGAACAAGGTAAGAGAACGTCTTTTTTGAAGCAACTTTAACCTAGAATGAAAATCAATAAAATTAGTAAGCCAAAACAGCAAAAAACTAACTTAAATAAGCAAGAAACGATAAATTAAGGATAGAAAAGAAAAGATGACGTCCTAAAAAGCCTTGGAAACATTAAGAATCTACAACTCCTTTCAATAGCTCTAATTCCCCCTCCAAGAAAGAGATCTTGGCATGAAAAAGCTTGAAGATGATTCCCACAACCTAAAGGATTGTTAAAACAGCTTCTAAAAAAAACTAAAGAACAATTCTTAAAGAAAAACTCAAATAGAATTATTATTAACTCAAAAAAAAACATAAACCAATGTGTGTTTATAAGGGTGAACGTCCATGCTACTTATAGGCCCCAAAATAAGTTTTCCTAACCCTAATAGAATACCTAACATGACAACTGATCAAATAAAATAATTCTAAGTGTGGACTTTTAATGGGAATTCAGCCATAGGAATTAAATGGGCTCTTTGGGTTGAATTCTTACATGATAATCCACCTATTAAAATAAAATTGGACCTATAGTTTAAATATTTTACAATTTGGGTCACTTTGATAATTTGGCCTGATATTCAATTAAATTACTTTCCAAACTTCAGGATGGGCTTATAGACATCTTAATGAACCATTTTTTCAAGAACTTGGTCTTATGATTCGTTTTCTCTCGAAATTGGCTCGTTCAAGCTTGTACATGAAATCCAATGCACCTTTGCTACAAGATTCGATTCTTGGACCAAGATTTCCAAGATTTGAAATCTTGATTTTCTTGATTCTTGAAATTGTCCAAAATAGTAAAATTGGACCAAGATTCGGTTTCTTGATTTTCTTGAAAACAAGAAATTGAATCTTGATTTTCTTTTTCGATCGTGTGCGCATCTAAGGCCTTGGTAACGAAGTCTTGGATGGTCCCGTTCAATCTTGCTTGGATTTGCTTGGCCTTCGACCTTATTATTGGGCCTTGAGTAAATTTGAGCTCATTACGTTCATGAGCTTTATTTTGGGCCTTTAGACTCGCGTCATTCCCCTCTTTCTCAAAAAGATTCGTTCTTTAATTTGAAACATCAAAGGGAGAAAAATCAGCAATATTAAAAGTAGAACTTATATTGTACTCACCGGGCAGATCTATTTGATAAGTGTTGTCATTGATTCGCTTGAGTACTTTGAAAGGCTCATCTCTATTATGGCCTTTGAGTTGGACTGAGCTACTTGTATCAGTCCCTCTTTCCTCACGAAGGTTCGTCCCCGAATCTTTAGCTACACAAAAATAAAAATGATTAGAATAAATAACAATAAAATGAAATAAATACTTACCTCAGCTTTCTTGTGCACAAAAACTATCTCCAGGATCAAAGACATTATTTTGATATTTCAAATCAACTTCGATCATGTATGTCTCCTTTAAAAACAAGGTATCAACACTAAACAAAGAAGTGTTAGGTACATTAGTCTTCAAGTAAAAAATAACCTGTAACTTTCTTTTAATATGCATGGCCATCCATAAGAATTTCCAACGATGAGTTAAGAATTTCACATAATTGTAAAATGTTTTTAAAGACTTATTTAATGCAACAGAATTACTATTTTTAACCTTTACAAATTTAGATAAACCTATAAAATCAGTTGAACTGTCAGGCCAATGTTTAATGAAATTTGACCAACGAGAAAGCATGTTGTAAGGAAATATTTTACAAACAAAACCAATAGCATACTTATAAAAAACATTCAAGGTATGCCTTCTTAAATCAATTTCTAATGTTTCTTTACCTTTCTTACCTTGTAGCACTTGTGGAGAATTATCAATATTCAATTTATCTCTTTCTCAAAAGTAAAATCGTCTATCAATGGTAGAGTAATATAATTGAGAGTTCGTCAATGGATCCATAAAGTCCTACAATAAAGAAACACCACTAAACAAATTTGTGTTAAGGTAAGTTAAAACTTAATCATTCCTCACTTTTGTATAAGTATTTTCTTTCTTTTCATATTAATTTTCTTCGTGAGAACTCTCGAATTTTACCACATATGGATTTTCACTCACCAAATTTGGGCCATCAAGTAGACTTTTATCACTCAAGGTCTTTTTTCTCTCAGTCTTTTCACATGCTTTTTCCTCACTTCCCTTATCCCCTTCACAAGTGTTATGCATATTCAATTCAATACAATAAATCTCAACAGGAAATTATGAAGTTTCTATCTCATCTAACTCCATAGATTCGAGGAAAAAATTCTCACTATCATCTTTTTCTGGTTCACAAAGTTCACCATCACATATCTCTTTTCCACTAAAGTATGAATCAACAAAAGGTACAAAGTCATACTTACTTTCTTCTCTTGTTGAATATTTAATTGCACATTGGAAACTCTTATGATCTTTAGAACTACTCCAATAACATTGCACAAAAGGTGATAGCTCAATCTTATTCTCTCTATTTAGATATTTAATTAGACATCGGAAACCCTCATGATCTTTTGAACTACACCAATAACACTTCACAACAGGTGAGAGATCAATCGTACTCCTCTTTTCATTTGACCATCTCCCCTTGTCTAATAGTTCCTCCCTCTATTTGTCTTTGCAACTTCCCAGTCATAGTATCGCGAATCATTATGAAATCCCGAAAAGAACAAAACACTCAAGAAAAGAAAATTTAAACGAACCCCACTATTATGCACTCAGAAATAAAAATTAAATTCTCAATAAAGTCAGAATTAATCTTGTGAGTCCTTTAGGAGTATTTATGATAATCAATTAGAATATTAAAGAATCTAGCTACCAAATGCCCTAACGGCACTAGGAGTCTAAAAGTAGCTAGAACCAACGGTTTTTGTTGCACGGAGGAAGGAATGTGCAACGTGCGTTAACCTACTAACACAAGAAACAATAAAGTGTTAGAATGCGTATAGGAATAATAAAAGCAAAAACAAATAAAAACCTAAGGCAAAAAGTCAATGAAAATTTTTGAAACCCAAAGACCCAAAAAATTGTGAAGCAACTTGACAAACTTCGTTTGAGGTATTCCCGATTTCCAAAAATCACAAAATTTAAATTGGAGCCTACTCAAATAATGTAAATCTAAATTGGAAAGTTTCGGCAAAAAATTCAAATTGTGGAATTTTTTTAATTTTTCTTTTCTTTTCGTATTTTATTTTTCTGTACTTTTTATCATTTTTTCATGGGAAATATTTTTTTTATATTGTAATACAGTGCCAAGAATCAATATATAAAATTTCAGATCAATTGAAAAAGTTTATCCACTCAAAAATATTTTTTTCGAAACAAATTATGGGTAAAAACTGCTTATAGGTTGTTTTGCAATGGAAATCAGTTTGGAAATCAACTGTGAACACTCAAAACACCCAAATCTGACACCAAATGATGAAGAATGATGTGGATGAATAAAGAAGCGGATCATAAAGTTTGTCAAAGTTGCGAATTTATCCTAGATCTCTAGACAAACGTAAATTGAAACAAGAAACAACGAAAACAAATTAGTTATCACAAAGAAGAGTCAAACGAAATTAAAACGAAATAAAGATGAACCAGCTGGTAAATAGTCCAAAAGAGAATGAGTTAGGGTTTCTTGGATGGAAAGAAAACATCTTTGGACCTCAAGAAAATGCCCCAACCAGATCTGGAAAAATAAAACACAAACAGATTTGTTAGAAGTGATTTTAAAGACCAAAGCAAACTGTTTTGTGCAAGAATACTTGAAACAACAAGAAAAGATTAAAACTTCTAATTTTCATGTGTTTCTTGATGGAACAAGGTAAGAGAACGTCTTTTTTGAAGCAACTTTAACCTAGAATGAAAATCAATAAAATTAGTAAGCCAAAACAGCAAAAAACTAACTTAAATAAGCAAGAAACGATAAATTAAGGATAGAAAAGAAAAGATGACGTCCTAAAAAGCCTTGGAAACATTAAGAATCTACAACTCCTTTCAATAGCTCTAATTCCCCCTCCAAGAAAGAGATCTTGGCATGAAAAAGCTTGAAGATGATTCCCACAACCTAAAGGATTGTTAAAACAGCTTCTAAAAAAAACTAAAGAACAATTCTTAAAGAAAAACTCAAATAGAATTATTATTAACTCAAAAAAAAACATAAACCAATGTGTGTTTATAAGGGTGAACGTCCATGCTACTTATAGGCCCCAAAATAAGTTTTCCTAACCCTAATAGAATACCTAACATGACAACTGATCAAATAAAATAATTCTAAGTGTGGACTTTTAATGGGAATTCAGCCAAAGGAATTAAATGAGCTCTTTGGGATGAATTCTTACATGATGATACACCTATTAAAATAAAATTGGACCTGTAGTTTAAATATTTTACAATTTGGGCCACTTTGATAATTTGGCCTAATATTCAATTAATTACTTTCCAAATTTCGGGATGGGCTTGTAGACATCTTAATGGACCATTTTTTCAAGAACTTGGTCTTGTGATTCGTTTGCTCTCGAAATTGGCTCGTTCAAGCTCGTACATGAAATCCAATTCGCCTTGGCTACAAGATTCGGTTTCTTGGTCCAAGATTTAAAATCTTGATTTTCTTGATTCTTGAAATTGTCCAAAACAGTAAAATTGGACCAAGATTCGGTTTCTTGATTTTCTTGAAAACAAGAAATTGAATCTTGATTTTCTTTTTCGATCGTGTGCACATCTAGGGCCTTAGTAACGAAGTCTTAGATGGTCCCGTTCAATCTTACTCAAATTTGCTTAGCCTTCGACCTTATTATTGGGCCTTGACGAAATTTGAGATCATCACGTTCATGGGTCTTATTTTGGGCCATGAGACTCGCATCATTTTCCATGACTAAAATCACTGTCGTGGTCACAGTCGTGCCCACAACCTATGGGTAGCAATGCTGAAAAAAATAAAAATGGGGGGTTTAAATTGATAAAGATAATAAAATAAGGAAATACATAATGTAATAAAATAAAATAAAAACAAATTTGAAATTTCAAAAATAAACTTAAGCAAATAAAGTAAATTGGAAAAAAAAATTTAAGCTTAGCCTTAGCCTCGGTGTACTCCAATCTTGAATCGATCCTAGAAATAGATTTTCCCCTCCAAGCAATAAGTTGGTTATAGCAATCGAGGATGCCTCAAACAACCAACTTTTCCTCTCGTAGTCAATCCCGGTATGACCTGCAAATCGACCCTTGTCGAATTTCTAACCACGTTGCACGTACCCGTAATTTAAGACTTCTACAGCCTTGCGATCTGAAAAGTCCAACTCAAATTAACAGCCTCAACCGTATGAGTCGTTTAAATATGATCACTATCTCCATTGACGGAATCCAACTAGCTTTTTCCAATTAAACATGCCAATTTGCTCGTAGGATTTTGAATAAAGCATGGCCGACTCAACTTCCCAACTGTACGCCAAACGATTCCAACCCAACGCGCGTTTTTTGAATTGAAATTGAATCAACTTTAAGGGACGAATTTGTATTATCTCATATACCGGAGAGATAGCGAATATCGAATTTCAAAGTATTTATTGTGAGTTCATATCTCACGATTACTTTGTCGAAACGATAACCGAGCTAAGGCTAAAAAGGGATTAGTTAATCATGAAAAGAAAAATGCTTGAAAATAAATTATTTAAATGGAATTATGGAAAGTGGAAAGAGAAAGGGCTTGAAAAGCAAATAGCCAAAAAGTTCAAAATAAAAGAAAAAGAGTTGAAATTGCATAATGAAAAATGACGCAGGAGGAAAAAATAAAGGAATTTATTAAATGGCAAAGGTCAAAGTGTGTGTTTAATTGGCTGTAGCCACTAGGTATTTATACACACTTCTAGTGCTAAAATTTAGTTAGATTTTTCCTAAATATTATCAATAAATAAATCAAAAATTTAAAAATCAAATTTAAACTAGAGATTAAATTCAAATTAATTACAGAACAATATAAAAAATCCTTCAATCTTTATCCAATCATTTTTTTTTAAATCTTCAATCCTTCAATCTTTATCTATTCAACTTTAAATCTTCAATCTTTCAATCATGCCCTCCTCTTTGTCTTTTTGTTCCAATTTAACCCCCTTTTGTAAGAGTTTGAATTCAACACACCAACTTTATTTCTGATAAGAAAAACCCAAATTTAATAGCATTTTATTCGATAATTAGCCAAAAATAATAATTTATCTTGCTATCACAAATCGTTTCATAACTTTCCGGAAAATCAACTCATGTTCTTAGTTAAAAACGGATTTGTCAAAATTGATCAATCAAACGAGTTTAGTATTTTGCTTTCTGATCAAAAACCTCTTAATAAACATGATTTGAGCTTAGATATTCATTTAAACTTGGATTCCAACTCAAAACCATGAATTCACTATTGATGAATTTCATGTTCAAGAGAGAGGAGATCAAGATTTGAAAAACCATTTTAATCGATTTAAAACGAAAATAATGATTAAAAAAATTTTAAAATGAATTTAGAGTTGAGAAATTGCCTTCAATCGATCTAGAATCATCAATATTGAAGATTGGATCAAGATCTTTAAAGAACTCGAATAAGTTTTTTCCCAACTTCGAAAATCTTTTCTGGAGAATTTTGAGAGAATTTGGAGAAAATAGAAGATGCGATCTAATCTTTTATATGTGGACTTCGAAAATGAAAATGAAAAACAAGAGAAAACGCTTAGAAATCAGGTGAAAAATGTGTGTGAAGTGAGGGGGATGCAGTGTTTTTTGGCTAAAGAACCCCCACCTAATTTTTAAAAATTGGGGAAATTGCCATCAGGCCACTCCCACAATTCCCTTGTTTTACAAAGTAATCATTTCCCTCCAAAATTCTGAAAATATGGGTAATTTGTCATAAAACCACTCAAACATTTCCCTTGTTTTGTAAAATGGTCTTATGTAATTAATATTTTAAATTCTCTCAATTAAACCCTCATTTTAATTTATTTTTCAATTCTAATTTGACCCAAAATATTTATTTTACCCAAAAATTATTTAAAACTATAATATTAATTTTTCTAAAATATTTTTATTTTCTGGAATATTATTTCCTGATCTTTAAATAAAATTAAGCTAATTAAAAATTTACTAATAAACCCGATTAACTTCTAATTTTCACTCGAAACCCGGTAAACTTACCCGAAACTACTAGACCTATTTTTAGGACCTTACAACATCATCATTTCATCGTTTAATACAGCATGCTTCACCTCAATTTCATACCAATTATCATATATCAATCAAATCATACAACTTTCTATTTAATTTAATCCCTGTCTCAATATTAAATCTCAACTATAGCAATTCAATTCAAATAACCATTGATAGCTCACCTCAATATTATATAATGCAAAATTTCATGAATATGTAGTAATTAAATTGATCTCGAATCATAGAAATACAAACTGAAAGCTTGTGTCACTTGTCGTCAGCTCTCGCCTTTCTTTTCCCTCTTAATGACTCTGCGTCTTCTTTATCTACAAATAATAATTCAACACTAACACAATATCAAATTCCATCCAATTTGTATTCAAATACAAAGCCAAACATATTTTGCAATTTATACAATTTAGTCCTTAAACTTGGGACAAAAATAACTTCCAATCTAAAGCTTCGGATCAAAATCCAATTTCATATATATTTTATTAGGGACTTTCTACTTCTTATTCCTATCGAAATTTCATAACATATTTTCATTTTATTCAATTTGGTCCCTAATGTTAGAAACTAACAATTAAGCTAAATTAACTTTACAATCTAGTCCTTTTCATCATCTAACCTTAAAATCTATCAATTTCACGCCTAAATCTTCAAGAAATTAACAGTGACAACTTTCTAAAACTTCAACATTTTTACAAATTAGTACATGGGCTTGCTAAATCAAGCTTCCATGATAAAAAGTCTATAAAAATTACAAGAAAAGGACTTAGTTTCATTACGTGGTCGATTGTATGGAAGAATTTTCAAGGGTTTTCCAAGCTTCCAACCATGGTGGACGGTAAAGAATGATAAAGATGATGAAAATGCCACTAACTTATCTATTTATAGTTTAATTAATCTTTAATTAATCTTAGTTAATTAAGTTAATTCGGTTTGATTAAAATAATTTAGTTATTAATTAAGCTTAATAGAAATCATCATTACTGTCAGTTAGCCTTAAGAAAAAAGTGGTTTAATAACCATTTTAGTCCTTTGAATAAATGCTATCTAAGTTCCCAAGTCATTTCTTAATTAAAAATCTATAGCAATTACACTTATACAATTTAATACCTGGGCAAACTACCTATCTAGTAATCTAAGTTTATTCCCTTTCCTATTTTGGTCACCCATTTCAAAATTCTGTTATTTTAGTCACTCTGGTTTAATAAGTTGTCAATTTTAATCACTCTACCGTTAAATGTCTCTAGTCTTAATTCTATCCCTTAACATAGCATATTTTATCAGTTTAGTCCTCTAAAAATGTAACACCCCTTACCCGAGACCGTTTCCCGAGTTGAGCATGGGGCGTTACTTGACTTAACTTGTAACACCCCGTACCCGAGACCGTTGCCGGAGTCAGACACGAGGGGTTCACAGACTAATTTCGCTTACTATCGCAGTCCATTTTAAAAATTTTCCAGGCAAGCTGGCTAACTGCGTCACTGTCACCTTAAAAATCATATCTTGAGTTTCACAACTAGAAAATCAGTTTCGTGATTTTTCCCTGAAACTAGACTCATATGCCCATCTACATATTTTTTTCTAGAATTTTTGGTCAGGCCAATTAGTACAGTTTATTAGTCAAAGTCTCCCATGTTACAGGGATCGACTACACTGACCTTTGCGCATTACGACTTGGATATCTCCCTGCACAGAGCTTCAATACTGATGCCGTTGGTTTCTATAAAAACTAGACTCAGATAGGAATCTATACATATATGGCATGACTCCTAATTATCTCTGGTTAATTTGTAATGAATTTCCAAAGTCGGAACAGGGAGTCCAGAAACCGTTCTGGCCCTGTCTCACGAGAACCTGAATATCTCTTAACATACTGTCCATATGATCGTTTCGTTACTTTCCTATGAAAATGGATTCATTAAGGTTCGTTTACATAATTTATTCATTATTTAATTCCAGTGCCACTATTTTTAGTGATTTTCCAAATCTACATCACTGCTGCTGCTAGCATCTGCCTTTAAGGTAGACTTTACCTATTTCATAGTTTCCATGATTCAACTCGCCCTTTTAGCATAAATAGCACAAGTTATGATAGTGATTAACCATTCCATACCAAATGATTATAACATTATGCTCAAACATATATAAGCCATTTTCGCATGGCTATATACATTAACCAAAATATTCTTCCGCCACTAGTCTATTTTATACATGCCATAAGATAATCCAAAACATAGCAGTACCAAACAGTGGATAGTGATAGTGTGACTAGTTGCTGACGATCCCCGAGCCTGTAGCTTCGCAATGAGATCTATAAAACAGAGGAAACAAAGTAAACGGAGTAAGCATTACAATGCTTAGTAAGTTTTAAGCAGTGTCAACAGATAATAATCAAATTATAACATAGTTTTTTTTATTTTTATTTCACTCTTCCTTCGGGCATACCATCCCTTTACCGAATACACACATCTCATCATATACAATAGGCAGATAAACTTTCACATAAAAGTGAGCTCATGTGACATAGATATATCGTATGATTTCACATCACCTCTCACACTGATCCGATGTCACATAATCATAGGAATAGCCTCATAGATTGCTCTCGTATGCATCACATAACTACCTTATGATTTAGTGCAAATCAAGCTCACATATAAACTTGGAGTTCATACCTGTTTAACCTTTCGCATTGAATATATTCATAAGCAATTCTTATTACGAAGTCTTACCCGGACATAATCTCCACACGAAGTTATCGGGTCTTACCCGGACAAAATCCCCACACGTAGTCATCGGGTCTTTAGAGCTCGGATATAGTACGATCACGAAGCTTACGGACATTAATCAGTGATAATATTCTCGCATAAAGCCTGCGGGGTTTTAACCCGGATATAGTACTGACTCAAATGCTCTTCGGGACTTATCACATTCATCACATCGGCCATTAGGCCCTATCACATATATATACACTTTCACATTCATCACATCGGCCATTAGGCCTTGTCACATATATACACTTTCACATTCATCACATCGGCCATTAGGCCTTATCACATATATACACTTTCACATTCATCACATCGGCCATTAGGCCTTATCACATATATACACTTTCACATTCATCACATCGGCCATTAGGCCATACTATCATTTCATATTCGAATACTCATAAACTTACAATATCACGATTTAGAATTCAAGTATGGGTTTAATCAATAGCTTGTGAGCATCTAAAACAAGTTTATCAAGGTTCACAACATAATCTCAAATTCAGCACAAGCTGTTTTTCCTGAGCAATAGTCACTAAATTATTTATGACTGGAGCTACAAAACTCCAAATCACTTTCCGTTAATTTTTCCTGAATATAGACTCGTATATCTTCCATCCATAAAATTTCCAGAATTTTAGGTTTGGCCAATCAATACCAGATTTTTCTTAAAGTTTCCCCTGTTTCACTGTTTGACTAATCTGACCACTCTTCACTACGAATCAAATTTCTCATTTTACAGAATTCAAAATGTGTTGTATTTGATTTCATTTGAAACTAGACTCATTAAGGAGTCTAAGCATATAAATTTTATCTTATAACCATTTTTGTACAATTTATAATGATTTTATAAAAACAGAACAGGGGATTTCGGAGTCATTCTGACACCGTCTCACACAACTTTAAATATCTCATTATCGGAAATCCCTTTGCTTACACGGTTTCTTTTATAAGAAACTAGACTCATTAAGATTTAATTTCATGTCTCATTAAGCCTCTAATTCAAGTCCATGAATTTATGGTGATTTTCTAAAGTCACCTTACTGCTGCTGTCTGAAGCAGACTATTTCAAATTACCCTTAAATTCCCAAGCTCAAACAATAAAGAACTTACCATTTTAGCTTAGAACATATCATGGCCACGTCATATCTTACTAAATCAACTCATCATGTCCTATTATAATTGAATTTACTCAACGTTTAAACACTTAAAACTTACCTCGGATGTGGTCGAACGATCTCGGCGGCTATTCGATCACTTTTTCCCTTCCCTTATCCAACTTTGGTCCTCTAAGCTCTTGAGCTTCCTAAGGATTCAAGTGACCGAATTTTCTTCCCCTCCTTTGCTTCTTCTATTCGGCCAAGTTGAACAACAAAGAAAGAACTTTGTTTTTCTCCTCTTTCACTAGTCACGGCAATGGGGAGTAAGGGGGAGACAACTTTGGTTTCTCCTCCCACTCACCTCATGTTTTATCATTCTTAATTCATTCTTTTATTTTCTACACTCATAGTGCTAATAAAAGAATTCATATTATCATCAATGACCCATCCATGGCCGGCCACTACTCAATAATAATGGATATTTGACATGCAAACCCTTTATTCATATGACATGCATTAATTGATCCTTATAGATTAACTATCACATTTTAAAAGTGTCATACATAAGTCCTATTAACTAAATTCATATGCAATTAACTAAATCGAAGCTTAAAACTTTCACACATTCATATTCACATATAATAAACATAAAATATGACGGCTAATTATTTTTATGACTTGATTTTGTGGTCCCGAAACCACTTTTCAACTAGGGTCAAATTAGGGGTGTCACAACTCTCCCCCCCTTAAGAAATTTTCGTCCCCGAAAATTTCTACCGATGCATAGTTTAGGATAACGTCCTCTTATTGAATTATATCCACAAAGACATTAGCTCATTGATAGCAATTGTAATTCATTATTGATTTCGCATCGGTCTATAAAATCATTTTCTTATCTTAAAACAAATACATAAACATTTCTACAAGTATGCACAAATATCTCATTTTCTTGATTTCATAAGCAATAATCACTTAACTTAATTCACAAATGCATTTCAAACACATATTAACATGTATAATTCACATCATCAACCCACATATTTGTAACCCACATTTTCATTCATGAATAAGCTGTAACCTAACTGAAAGTACACATATACTCAAACATCTCAATAAATATCCTTTATAACTTTATCACATCTCAATATTCAACTTAACTCATTTCCAAAAGAAAAGTCAACTTCCACGTACCTGAACATTTAGTTCATTTAGCACATTCAATCATAGTTAACATTACCCGTATACAGTCGAATAGGCATAAAGCCTAATATAATACACTGGCATGAGATTTATTCTAGCGCATAACTCGTATATCCAAAATTATCAACATTCATCAAAAATTCTTTCAAACTTTCGAATGTCGAAACTTAATCAAAATAATTTCTTAAACAAGATTAACAAAATAGTGTCCATTCAGCAATAGTACATATAGCTCTTACAATGCCATATCCTAGATATGGTCTTACATATTCTCACATATCGAGCCGATGCCATGTCCCAGACATGGTCTTACACACTATCTCAAATTAATGCCTTCGTCCCAAACGAGGTCTTACATGAATTCCACTTCACACACTTAGTGCCCACTGACCGATCTCGCACTCATAGTGCTCGGTTAAAGGAATTCGCACACACACAGTGCCTCTAATCATTCACACACATAGTGCTCTTATTCATTCGTTATTACACATTGAAATGACTTAACCAAGTCTATAAACATCATGTATGAACACTTTTAAACATATCATCTCATTTAAATTTGAATTTGTATAGTAATGAATACTTAAACTTTGCTCAAATTACCGGCACGAAGCCTACTAGGCACGAAGGCCCGAATACACGTCACCAGCATGATTGCTCTTCGGGACCTAGCCCGGACATAACACCAGCACGAATGCTCTTCGGGGTTTAGCACGGATATATCACTAGCACGAATGCTCTTTGGAACTTAGCCCGGATACATCACTAGCATGAATGCTCTTCGGGACTTAGCCCGGATTTAGTAACTCGCACCAATGCCTTCGGGTCTTAGTCCGGATATGGTCACTTAGCACAAAGCCTTCGGGACTTAGCCCGGACATCATTCGAATAACTATGCACATTTAACAATAAATCATGACACATTCGTATTTCATTTTCATTAGCAAAACTCAAACACAAGACACTTATCATTCTTGCAATTTCGGCTCAATAGCCACACACAAAGAGCATGATTTTGATATGCTTAAAACATGATCTAATCAAATCATAATTTAAGCTCTATTACTCAAGAACTTACCCCTTTCCGCTGTCCGAAATCGACTCGGTAAGGTCGCACCCTTAATATAAATAATTGATAGAAAATATATATATAGTGGGTTCGCACACATAGTGCTTAATAATCAACCACGCACACTTAGTGCCATGTACTTTAAACTCGCACACTTAGTGCCATGCATTTCAAGCCCGCACACTTAGTGCCAATCTCACAACCGTGAACACTTATTGCCCGCACACTTAGTGCCAATCTCACAACCGTGAACACTTATTGCCCGCACACTTAGTGCCAATCTCACAACCGTGAACACTTATTACCCGCACACTTAGTGCTGAAAACCAACCACTCTATACGCTTCACTGCCTTTTTACATTCGACAATTTCGTCTCTACATACATATACACATATAGCAATACACATTAGTATATCATTTACATTACTTGAATACAAACACAACATGCTTATCGACCATTCAACTTCCAGTTCCATAGCCACATACAAAAATCACATTTATAGTCATAACACTCTTTCAAAATTGCATCACTTATACCCTTATAATTCAATCCAAATCGAAATTCAAATACGAGTACATGATACGTACCTGATCAACTTAATAATTTAGGCATATCTAAGTGAAGTTATATCGCAAATTCTCATAGTCAGAAGCTTGCTACAGCTCGATCGGGATCAAGATTCATTGCAATACAACAAACACATTTTTAATAGCCAAAAATCATCACACTATCATTTTATCACTTTATGGCATGTATAAATAGACTCACGCGTGCTACGTTAGTCCTAGAATTGACTAAACCATAGCTCTGATACCAATCAAATTGTAACACCCCGTACCCGAGACCGTTGCCGGAGTCAGACACGAGGGGTTCACAGACTAATTTCGCTTACTATCGCAGTCCATTTTAAAAATTTTCCAGGCAAGCTGGCTAACTGCGTCACTGTCACCTTAAAAATCATATCTTGAGTTTCACAACTCGAAAATCAGTTTCGTGATTTTTCCCTGAAACTAGACTCATATGCCCATCTACATATTTTTTTCTAGAATTTTTGGTCAGGCCAATTAGTACAGTTTATTAGTCAAAGTCTCCCATGTTACAGGGATCGACTACACTGACCTTTGTGCATTACGACTTGGATATCTCCCTGCACAGAGCTTCAATACTGATGCCGTTGGTTTCTATAGAAACTAGACTCAGAGAGGAATCTATACATATATGGCATGACTCCTAATTATCTCTGGTTAATTTGTAATGAATTACCAAAGTCGGAACAGGGAGTCCAGAAACCGTTCTGGCCCTGTCTCACGAGAACCTGAATATCTCTTAACATACTGTCCATATGATCGTTTCGTTACTTTCCTATGAAAATGGATTCATTAAGGTTCGTTTACATAATTTATTCATTATTTAATTCCAATCCCACTATTTTTAGTGATTTTCCAAATCTACATCACTGCTGCTGCCAGCATCTGCCTTTAAGGTAGACTTTACCTATTTCATAGTTTCCATGATTCAACTCGCCCTTTTAGCATAAATAGCACAAATTATGATAGTGATTAACCATTCCATACCAAATGATTATAACATTATGCTCAAACATATATAAGCCATTTTCGCATGGCTATATACATTAACCAAAATATTCTTCCGCCACTAGTCTATTTTATACATGCCATAAGATAATCCAAAACATAGCAGTACCAAACAGTGAATAGTGATAGTGTGACTAGTTGCTGACGATCCCTGAGCCTGTAGCTTCGCAATGAGATCTATAAAACAGAGGAAACAGAGTAAACGGAGTAAGCATTACAATGCTTAGTAAGTTTTAAGCAGTGTCAACAGATAACAATCAAATTATAACATAGTTGTTTGTATTTTTATTTCACTCTTCCTTCGGGCATACCATCCCTTTACCGAATACGCACATCTCATCATATACAATAGGCAGATAAACTTTCAAATAAAAGTGAGCTCATGTGACATAGATATATCGTATGATTTCACATCACCTCTCACACTGATCCGGTGTCACATAATCATAGGAATAGCCTCATAGATTGCTCTCGTATGCATCACATAACTACCTTATGATTTAGTGCAAATCAAGCTCACATATAAACTTGGAGTACATACCTGTTTAACCTTTCGCATTGAATATATTTATAAGCAATTCTTATTACGAAGTCTTACCCGGACATAATCTCCACACGAAGTTATCGGGTCTTACCCGGACAAAATCCCCACACGTAGTCATCGGGTCTTTAGAGCTCGGATATAGTACGAGCACGAAGCTTACGGACATTAATCAGTGATAATATTCTCGCATAAAGCCTGCGGGGTTTTAACCCGGATATAGTACTGACTCAAATGCCCTTCGGGACTTATCACATTCATCACATCGGCCATTAGGCCCTATCACATATATATACACTTTCACATTCATCACATCGGCCATTAGGCCTTATCACATATATACACTTTCACATTCATCACATCGGCCATTAGGCCTTATCACATATATACACTTTCACATCCATCACATCGGCCATTAGGCCATACTATCATTTCATATTCGAATACTCATAAACTTACAATATCACGATTTAGAATTCAAGTATTGGTTTAATCAATAGCTTGTGAGCAACTAAAACAAGTTTATCAAGGTTCACAACATAATCTCAAATTCAGCACAAGCTATTTTTCCTGAGCAATAGTCACTAAATTATTTATGACTGGAGCTACAAAACTCCAAATCACTTTCCATTAATTTTTCCTGAATATAGACTCGTATATATTCCATCCATAAAATTTCCAGAATTTTAGGTTTGGCCAATCAATACCAGATTTTTCTTAAAGTTTCCCCTGTTTCACTGTTTGACTAATCTGACCACTCTTCACTACGAATCAAATTTCTCATTTTACAGAATTCAAAATTTGTTGTATTTGATTTCATTTGAAACTAGACTCATTAAGGAGTCTAAGCATATAAATTTTATCTTATAACCATTTTTGTACAATTTATAATGATTTTATAAATACAGAACAGGGGATTTCGGAGTCATTCTGACACCGTCTCACACAACTTTAAATATCTCATTATCGGAAATCCCTTTGCTTACACGGTTTCTTTTATAAGAAACTAGACTCATTAAGCTTTAATTTCATGTCTCATTCAGCCTCTAATTCAAGTCCATAAATTTATAGTGATTTTCTAAAGTCACCTTACTGCTGCTGTCCGAAGTAGACTATTTCAAATTACCCTTAAATTCCCAAGCTCAAACACTTAAGAACTTACCATTTGAGCTTAGAACATATCATGGCCACGTCATATCTTACTAAATCAACTCATCATGTCCTATTATAATTGAATTTACTCAACGTTTAAACACTTAAAACTTACCTCGGATGTGGTCGAACGATCTTGGCGGCTATTCGATCACTTTTTCCCTTCCCTTATCCAACTTTGGTCCTCTAAGCTCTTGAGCTTCCTAAGGATTCAAGTGACCGAATTTTCTTCCCCTCCTTTGCTTCTTCTATTCGGCCAAGTTGAACAACAAAGAAAGAACTTTGTCTTTCTCCTCTTTCACTAGTCACGGCAATGGGGAGTAAGGGGGAGACAACTTTGGTTTCTCCTCCCACTCACCTCATGTTTTATCATTCTTAATTCATTCTTTTATTTTCTACACTCATAGTGCTAATAAAAGAATTCATATTATCATCAATGACCCATCCATGGCCGGCCACTACTCAATAATAATGGATATTTGACATGCAAACCCTTTATTCATATGACATGCATTAATTGATCCTTATAGATTAACTATCACATTTTAAAAGGGTCATACATAAGTCCTATTAACTAAATTCATATGCAATTAACTAAATCGAAGCTTAAAACTTTCACACATTCATATTCACATATAATAACCATAAAATATGACGGCTAATTATTTTTATGACTTGATTTTGTGGTCCCGAAACCACTTTTCAACTAGGGTCAAATTAGGGGTGTCACATAACTTATTAGTTCGGGGCATAAAAATTTGCTTTTAAAATTTATTTCACTGTTCACCATAATGTTGTGCACCTGCGCAGTAGTCACTAATTTAAATATAACTCGAGTTACGAAACTTGAAATTTAGATCCGTAAATTTTTGTTGAAACTAGACTCATATACTATTTTACCATAAAATTTTCAAAATTTTTGGTTTAGTCAATTAGTACAGTTTATTCATTAAAATCTCCCCTATTTCACTGCCTGACGATTCTGACTTTTATTCACTAAAAATCAATTTTCTCATCGTATGATTTTCATATGGTGTTCTCACTTGTTTCTATGGAAAATAAACTCACTAAGGAATCTAGACATATAAATTATAACTAATAATTATTTTTTTACCATTTTTAATGATTTCCTAAAGTCAGAACAGGGGACTCCAAAAACCATTCTGACCCTGTCTAACCAAAATTCAAATATCTCAGAATATAAAATTATTTTACCCACAACGTTATTTTTATATGAAAATAGACTCAATAAGATTTAATTCTATATATCATTCACTCTCTAATTTATTTTATACTATCCTTGGTGATTTTTCAAAGTCATGTCACTGCTGCTGTCCCAAAACTGTTTCATTGCAAATTTTTACTCTTTCATAATTTCTAGGTATAAACCATCACCTAGGCATTCACAATACCAAACATATTCTTACTTAGCCATTTTAATAGTTAAACATTATCACATATTTACAGATCATCCTTTAGCAATATCATAAGGACATACATTCAAAATGACTAAGTCCCTATACATGCCATAACTCAAACATTAATCATCATAAAATACTGAGTTGTTGTTGTTGATAGTGTGAGCGCTCTCCGACATCTTTAAGATCCCTGAATTAGCTTTGCAATACTATAAAAGAAGGAAAATAAAAGAAGTAAGTATAAATCTTAGTAAGTTTACAAGCAAATAAATAACAACATTTAACACAAATAATTATACTTAAATGTCATTATCTTTAATTTCCTCTTTACTTACTCTCTTACTCGTTCACTTACTTGTTTACTTAAATAACTCATGATTATAACTTACTATTCTCTTGCTGAAATGTTGGTTCTCAATTGATAACATAATATGTTCTTAACTCTTATAACTCACCTGAATTTGCTATTTATGCTTTTACCTGAACTTTCATGGAACATAATTTGTTTACTAGCCCGTTGAGCCACATTGGAATAATAAGGATACTTGGGTCTCTTTCTAATAATAACATGCCAAAGTTATGTCCCAGACATAGTCTTACATGGGATGTTTTCTGTACTGTCAATGTCATATCCCAGATATGGTCTTACATGGGAGTTCTCATATCGATGTCCATGTCATATCCCAGACATGGTCTTATGAGGGACCTCTCATCTTGGTGCCAACGCCATGTCCCAGACATGGTCTTATATGGGAGTTCTCATATCGGTGCCCATGCCATGTCCCAGACATGGTCTTACGGGGGACCTCTCATCTCGGTGCCAACGCCAAGTCCCAGACTGGTCTTATATGGAAGTTCTCATATCGGTGCCCATGCCATGTCCCAGACATGGTCTTATATGGGACCTCTCATAATCTCAATGATGCCAATGCCATGTCCCAGACATGGTATTACATGGGATCTCATTCCCTTAATGACATGACATCTGTATCCGATACATTTCCAATGTTTCAACGGGGCTTTTATCATTGATTCCTTGTCATCTCATACTTAAGTCAACATTAGATATTTTCATGAAATAAATACATAATTGCTAAAAAATAACAGTATTAATAATAATTATCAAAATATTACATTTATTTATCGTAAACTTACCTCAATACAAAATATGACCAAATCTATCAACTTAGTCTTCAACCTTTTTCTTTCCTCGGTCTAACCCTGGATTTCGTTCTTCTTAATCTATAATAACAAATTTAGTTTATTTAATACTCACATTTATCAAAACAGTCCTCGGTTCTAGCTTTGGCAAAATTACAATTTTACCCCTAAACTTTTACATATTTACACTTTTTCCCCAAAGCTCGTAAATTAAACTTCATCCCATATTATTATGTTTTATAACATGCTGAACATTTTTTTCTTCTATGGAAAGATCGAATTCCCACTCTAACACTTACTTATGAACATTAGGTATTTTTACCGATTATGTCGTTTTACTCATTTTCACTTAAAATCGCTTGGCAAAAGTTGTTTAACATAATTTCAAGCTTCATATTCTACCATAAAACATCAAAATAAACACATTTCACCTATGGGTATTTTTCTAAATATAAACCCTAGGTTAAATTATTGCTAGAATAAGCTAAATCAAGTTACTAGGGCTTCAAAAACGTAAAGAACATTAAAAACAGGGATTGGAATCACTTACTATGGAGCTTGAAAGCTTGAAAACCCTAACTATGACTTCCCTCTTGCTAATTTCGGCCAAATGAAGAAGATGAGCACAATTTGTCATCTTTTTTCCCTTTTAATTCATTTTAATTACCAAATTACCAAAATACCCCTAACTTAAAATTTTCCTATTTCACTTATCTCATGTCCATTTTTGTCCACAATTTAACCAATGGTCTAATTGCCATATGAAGACCTCCAATTTAAAATTTCATAACAATTGGACACCTCTAACATATAGAACTCAACTTTTGCACTTTTTACAATTTAGTTCTTTTGACTAAATTGAGTGCCCAAACGTCGAAATTTTTAAACGAAATTTTCACAAAATCATTCCGTGAAATTGTAGGCCATAAAAATATAATAAAAATAAATTTTTCCTCATCAGATTTATGGTCCCGAAACCACTATTCCGACTATGCCCAAAATCGAAATGTTACAAAAAAATTTCACAAATTTATCCCTTAATATTTACACATTTTGTCAAATTCTAAAAATTTATAATTTTAAAAACATGAAAAAATATATTATTTATTATAAAAAATAAAAATATAAAAAAAATTAATAATTTCATTATAAATTATTATTATATCTGCTCTTTTTGACATAATAACTAAAAATTATCCATAATCTATCTCCAACCCATAAATCCATAAATAAGAAAATAATGCATTTTAACGTACTCAAACTCACTTCCTCCTACATTGATAACAATGTTCATACCAATAAAACTAAGACTCAAACAAAAATTTAAAAAAATCAAAAGATATATAATTGCATTATAAATTTTAAAAAAACATAAATTTAGGAAACATACATTTCAGATTAAGAATTTTAAATATATTTAAAATATTTTATATTTTTCTTGTTATAATAAACAATATATCATTAATTTTTAAAATTATGAATTTTAGAATTTAAAATAAATTGACAAAAAATATGCAAATATTAAAAGTTAAATATGTAAAATTTGTAAAATTAAAATCAAATTTGTTAAAAATTGCCATGTCAACATTTCATCTACCAACCAAAGATAATTAACTATAAAATAACTAAAATTGATAACTTATCTAATAAAAGTGATTAAAATTTACAACTAAAATAACCAATTTTTAAAAATAAGTGATCAAAATAAAAACATGAATAAACTCATGTGATTAAATAAATAAATAGATTAATCTAAGTCTTAAAACTTTTGAAAAAACACTTTCACATTGCAATGCTAGACTAACCCATAAACCCATCTACTGGAGAATTTCACCTGATTCTTTAGCAATTAACTTGATTTTTTAAAAGGATCCAACACTAGTTTTATCAGTAACACTAATTGTATATAAGCTACATACCAATAGAAATGTCGAAGGTGTAACAGATTGTCCACTCAATATTAAGTTGAAAAATCATCTTTAACACCAAAACCATGAAGCAATTCTCTACTCAAGTTCTCAAAAACAAAAATGATCAACAAAACTCTGTAAAGAAGAAAAAGCATTAATAAGTTCAAGCTCCAACAACTTCTGGAGTAGACTCAGCCATTGTCTCATCAGCTGGCCTCTCTAATTTCACACCAACATCTTCAGAGTAATCACCGTGAACCTAAACGAATGAAAAAAAAAATAAAAGAGAAACTAATCAGGCATGCTATAGAGATACTTTGATATCTTATTCAGCTATAAAAATACAGTCATAAGGCAGAGAATGGGTTTTAGTAACATGCCTCCATCAACTTTCCAAGATCAAACTTGGGAGCCTTCAAGATTTTGACTTTGCGAATGAAAACATTCTGCAAAGGATAGATGCTAGATGTTGCCTTTTCAATTTCTTTTCCAATCATCTCAGGAATGAACTTTTGAACCAATTCCTTCAAATCACAGGATGTTGCCTGAGCAGTCATTATCTCTCTCATTTTTTGGCGTATCTGAAAAACAAAGCAACTTCACTAGAGTCATCGTGGAATTGATCAATCAAAGAAAGCATAAATACATTATAAACAACTGATCGCTGAAGTTTCAATGGGTATAAAGATATATGAGTAAAAAAATTCTGTTGCAAATTTAAATATTTATCAGAGAACAGGACAGAACCTGTCTAATCTGGCTGGACTGTGCATAACAAGTCCTTTTAACCTGGTTTGGTCGTCTCTTAGTGAACCCGATGCAGAACATTCTCAAAGTGTAACTGTCAGTTGTCTTTACGTCCACATGAGCTTCAATCAAAGTTTGCCATTTACGCACCAATGACCTCAGTTTGTCAGTTGTAAAATTCATTCCCTGGATATTCAGAATGGGAAATAAAGCAACTTGGTTAATTTATGAACAGAAACAACAATGAAAAAATGAAGTAACCAAAGATAAATTATATTTATCATACCCAAAAGTTGGTCAAAACATTTTTTCCTTGAACATCTTCAGCTCTCAAACGAATCTTTCTGTAAGCATGATCCTCATCACCTCCTTGAAGATCAGCCAGTGAGACCTCAAACACACGGTGCTTGAGTCCTTCTGAAGCAATCTGTCAGTAAAAAAACACATTTCAAGTTAGAACTCCCAAGTGTTCAAATTCCATTTTGCTTGATAATGGAACATATTAGGCTTCTATAAGTTTAGTAGATGAAAAAGAAATGACTATTCAACATTTCAGCTTAACAACCATTACCTACTACATAACCCTCAGCTCAAAGATGGAATTCCTCATTTAATTAACAACATAGCAAAACATCAAATAGCAGGAACGATCAACATAACATTAAACTCCGCTATCATCATTTCCAGGAAAGATGGAAATGTCATAACACTAGAACAAGTATACAATGCGCGGAGAGTCTGAATGAAACAAAATTTTCACTCATGTTCAAAATATCCAAGAAGCTTATATACAATACAGAGCAATCATTTTCAAAACAGTGAAAGTAAATAACAAGTTAAAAGAAGAAAACGTACCTTGGTACCCTGAGTACGGGTAACAAGAGTCTTCCCAACATTTCTGGTAGTAAAAACTGATGGAGCCTTGATATCATACCAATCCTTCTTAGCAAATGGATCAGCCCTAAAGAAAACCCAACCAAAAATAAAAAATCAACACTCAACAAACATCTCTTTCTAAAATACACGAAACATGATTAAAGCTAAAATGAAATTGTAAAATAATACTCACGCCTTCTTCTTTCCTCCCTTCTTTCCCTTGGAAATCCTCTTGTTCTTCCTATATTACAACACAGAGAAAGAACCCAAAAATCACACACATCAGATAAAGGAAAAGAAACAAGATATATGTATTAATAATGGGAAAGATTAAAGAGAGAAAAATGAGCACCCGACAGCCATTGTCGAAACTTTGCAGGTTAGCTACGATATGCAAACGGCCGCTGGAGCTACAACTTCTTCAGTGCTTAAAACCCTAGTTTTATGTATGGGTTTATATAGGAATAAACACTTTTGGGCTTTTAGTCGCTCACTGAGAGGTATTGGTCTTTTCAGCAAATCCAAATCGATTCGATTAAAATTTTAAACCCATTTAATTGTAGATTTGGGGCCTTTTAGTTTTATTGGAATTTTTAATTTTAATTGAATCGTCTCCTATCCAATTTAAAAAAGTAGTCTTGAAATTCGGTGTACATCTCAATTTCAATTTCAATTTCTTTAATAAAAATTTATTTATAAACTATAATTCTCCTTTGGATTAATACTTAATTTATCTTTTAAATTTCTCTAAAAATATTTAGTTATATCTAAATTCTTTTTTTTACTTAGTTGGAAGTTGAATTTGTATTCTGTCACACATTATTTCAATTTGTTAACATC
Organism: Gossypium hirsutum; assembly: GCF_007990345.1. Lineage (NCBI taxonomy): Eukaryota > Viridiplantae > Streptophyta > Magnoliopsida > Malvales > Malvaceae > Gossypium > Gossypium hirsutum. The sequence goes on along the minus strand of NC_053446.1, from coordinate 34,876,680 downwards.
GTTAATTTTTTAAGAGTTCAAATATAATTCACCCCTGAACTTGTCCAAAGTTAACTAGATGGTATATGAACTTGTTTAAAAAGCATCTAGTTGGTATTTGAGCTTGCTCAATAACTTCTACTTTTTAAAATTAATTTTATATTTTTTAAAATATTTTTAATTTATGTATACCACGTGTCATACTGATAGATTCCCACGTGTCACTATAAAATTGGTCATCAATGTCACATCAGCACAAATAGGAGTGAGCATTCGATCGAATCGAATCGAATCGAATCGAATCGAAAATTTTCGAGTTAATCGAGTTTTCGAATCTCATTTTATCATCCTAACTATATTTGAAGTTTTCTCGAATCGAGTCGAGTGAGATGGAATTCGAATCGAATCGAATCGAATATATTTGTTCGAGTTAAATTTTAAAAAATAATTTTGGGTCCTTGTAACCATTATCATTCATCGTAATAAAATTTGTCCACTTAATCAAATTTTTTATTAACTTTTATCACTTCATAATTTATTTATTAATTTTTTATATATTGGTTAGCTTCTTTGCTTGCTTAGTTGTTTCAATTATCTTCAGATTCTTGTCACTATGTATTTTAGAATTAAAAAATATATTAAATGTAAAAATATAATTTTTTTAATAAAAGTTATTTTAAAAATAAAATTTGAAATTGATACCAATATAAAATTTTAACACGAATATTTTATGGCATAATTAATAATTCAATTTTAATATAAATATTCAATATGACTAAACAATTCAATAATATAAATAATATAAAATGTGAAATTTAATTTAATAATATAAATAGTAGATATAAATAAAATTATTACTATTTATGTTTAGTGATTTTTTTAGATAATTTTAATTTTTTATTTGAGAGTTAAGGGTGATAAGTAAAAGTTTAAGAGAAAAATAAAAAGTTTTGGAGAATAAAAGTTTGAGGGAAAGTAAATAGAGAGAGTAAAATTTTAAAGGAAAAATATTTAAAAAAAATTGAAGGGTGAAGGTTTGGGATAGATGGAAGGTGGGATGGGAAGTGAATAAAAGTTTTAGGAGAAAAGTGGGAAGGAGTAAAAATTTTGGGCGAAAATAAAAGATTTTGATAGTTTTGGGAAGTAAAATTTTGAGAAAAAATAAATAGGAGAGTAAAATTTTGGTGGGAAATGGATTTTGGGTAGATTAAAGGGTTGGGAGGGGAGTAAAAGTTTTGGGGGGAAAGTGGGAAGGAGTAAAAGTTTTGAGGGAAAAGTAAAAAAGTTTGAGAGTTTGGGGTAAAAATGTAAAATATTATAGTTTGATATTCGAATTATTCGAGTTATTCGAATTCAAAAACTCAATTCGATTCGAACTCGAAATTCGAAAAAAAAATTCGAGTTGATTCGAATAACTCGATTCGTTTAACTCGAAATTCAAATTTTTTTTTTCTATTTTTTCGAGTCAGCCTATGCACAAACTAATGATGTTAGTGCGGAGGTACCAACCTAAGTGATGGAAAACAAATTCAAGTACCAACCACGTACAAAAAAAAGTTTAGGTACCAATTTGGTACTTTTGGCCAAATTCAAGTGACAAACTACATGTAATACCTAATTATTGCCCGGGGCCCAAAACTGTTTACAGCCCACATTTGGCCAAATACAAACCAAATACATGAGGCCCAATAAAGCCCAAACCAATAACCCTATACAGCCCAAATTTTTCTAAGTCACAGAAATCCTAGGAGGCTGATGGTTTCGGCCGCAACCACCCACGTTCAGCAACTGTTTATTATCCCATGACATTGCTCGCACGTCTTCCACGATCTCCATACCTGCGAAAAATTGATCAAAATGGCAGTAGAGGCAGGAAATAAGAGGAAGTAGTTTTATTTATTTAGAGATTTTTTTATTTTATTTTATTTTATTTTTAGGAGATTTATTATATTTTGGGGGGTGCGGCTCGGATATAAAAGGCTGATTTCAATTTGTAATGGGGGTTAGACGATTGTTGTAGTGAAAGACTGAAATACAAACAAAGAACAATCAAAAAAACTATTTGGAAGGTAATTAGTCGACTCCATTTTTCTTTTCTTTTCACTGTTTTGTTCCTTTTATTTTTTTTCCCTTGTTTTGAAGATAAACGAAAAAGGAGAAAGAAAGGAGGACTTACCGTCATGAGGGTCGTAGGAGGGCGTCCTCGTTTCGTCGAAGTCTGAAACGGCGGAGGGGGGGCTGAGTCTGCTGTTGTATTTTCAAACAAAAAGAAAAGTGACCTAATTTTGTTTTAAAACAAGTTTTAAATGGTTTTTTATGCAGTATATTAAAACAATGCCGTTTAATGGCTATGGATCTGCGTGTTTTGGCCCTTGATGGGAAATTTGCGCGTTGAGTCCTCAGTTTTTATGAAGTTTGTTTAATTATTCTTTTTATATATTTGCAATTTTAACTACACGTTTTATTTATTTTTCAATTCGGTCCATGTTGTTGTGCAATGTTTGGGATGTTTGGGTAAATTTCTCTTTGGGTCCTCCACCGTTGATTGCGTGTTCTAAATGGTCCATTCGTATTTTATCTATTTCAAATTTATCCCGAATTTTTAACTAAAATATAAATTAGTCCTTTTGTCATTTTTTTTCACTATTATTATATTATTATTTATTGTAATTATTATTATACTTACGTGTATATATGCATATGTGTTTTATAATATATATTTTACGTATATATTTTAAATGTTTTTAAATCATATACATATTTTATTATTATTACATTTTTTTTATTTTCATAGTTTTTATATATACGTACATACATTATCACTTTATAGTATTTATATATTTTCCATATTTTTAATTCTATATATATATTTCTTTTATAATGTACATATTTATACACTATTCAAAATTATTATAAAAATATTGTTCACATGTTTTTTTATATATATTTTTTCATATTTTCATAATTTACTAATATATTATATTTATACATTTTTTATGTTTATTATTTTAAAATGTATGTGCATATTTTATATATCTTATTATTATTGATTCATTTTCATGGTTTTTGTATACATATATATATGCATTAACATTTTATCATACTTTTAAAGAAAATATATTTTGGTTTCCTTAGCGTTAAAATCCTCATATTTTATAAATTTTCAAAATATTTGGCATTCATGGTTCTCGAGAAAGATCGTGTCCTAACTTACTGGATTGTGATCTTTTTTTTGATGAATTTAGAAAGCCAAGTATTTATTTTGCAATAAATTCACAATTTTCAAATAAAAGTTTATTCTCGGGAATCCAAAAATATCGGGTCCTAACTTACTGGTCATGACATTTTATCTTCTCGAAATAAGAATTTTTAAGATCAAAAGATAAACTTGATTTTGAAGATTTAAAAATATTGTGCCCTAACTCACTGGGTGTGATGTTTTATTTCTTTGAAATTAGGATGTCTTATTTTTAATTCATTCGAGTTAAAAGTTTACTTTTAAAATCTTTTCAAATTTTCGACACTAAGACATTAAATAATCAATTTGGTACCGATTTTGGGCGTTACGAGGGTGCTAATCCTTCCTCGTGCGTAACTGACTCCCGAACCTGTTTTCTCAAATTTCGCAGACCAAAATTATTTTTTTAAGGTGAGCCGATCACACTTCAATCAAGGATCGGTGGCGACTCCAATTTTTGTTTTTTTTAAGTCGACAACTAAATTTTTGTTTTTCAAAATGGTTTCGACACTACATATTAACTCTTTTTCTTTATACAATGGGTTAATATATACGGAGGTACCCGAACTTGGCAACTTGTACCTACTTGTTACCTAAACTTTTTTTGGACCTAACTGGTGCCTAAACTTGGAAACCGTAAGCCAATTTAGTGCTTTTTTTAGATACCTGACTAACACTATTAAATTTTTAATTTCTACCAATCAGATTATGCCACGTATATAAAAGGCCAATCATATTGTGCCACGTGTATAACGGGCCAATCAGGCAACTAAATCGGGTATAGGCTGTTACATAAAGGGTGTTACAAGTTCCTCTACTAAGTTGGCTTTCTATCTTGTTAGCTTTTGGCGTGCTAAATGTACGCAACTTGAAATGGTAGATGTGACTAGCATGTTTGTGTGTTTTGGTTGTTCACATGTTATGCTTGAAAGATCTACTTTCTTTTATCAATTTATTAACCTTCGATTAGAAGGTTATAATTCCCGGAACTCACTATGTTCAATTTGAACTTACCCAATTTCCTTCATTCTTTTTTCAGATACCTTAGGTCACACTTTGAACTTAAAAAAAAAAGAGGACTCAGCCAGACCGCAGCCTCATTTGTCAGCCACTTCTTTGTTTAAATTTTGTAACATGTACATATTGGGGTAGTTCATAGGTTTGGCCAACTTATAGTTTTATTTTATACTTTGATGAGTCTAGTTCGCACCCAAGTCTAGTTTTCTTTTGTATAAGCTGTTCAAATGTGGCATTTCGCTGAACATCAAATTTCATTCTATAATTGATATTACGTATTCATATTATTGCTTTTGGCTTGTGTCACAAATTCAAGTTCACTAAGCGTCATTCATGACTCGTTCGCTGTCTACCATCTATCTGTATAACTTGAGAAATGAAACCTTGATTTTCCTGTTTTTGCGTATCGACCTCAGTTATTCCAGTAACACCACAGTTCATTGATCGAATTGTCGGGCAAAAGGATGTTACAACTCTAGTAAATAAACTTGAATACACGGGTAACTTCACCACACTAAAGAGCATTGTAGTGCTAAACAGAGAGCACAAGAGTGCTAAGTAGAGAGCACCGAAGTGCTGAACAGAGAGGACAAAAGTACTAAACTTGTACAAGCGTGCAACTAACCCTATTGACATGTCAATCATATCCTAATCGTTTACTAATTTCACGTGGGAATTAACAATGTATTCGTAACATTTAAGTCACTTTAGTATCATCATATACATATCATCCCATCATAAAATATTTCTTTACAATTTAGTCCATGTCTCAGTTTTTTGTACCAAATTGTAACAAATTCAAAATTACATTTACACACAAACAATTTAATAATTCAAACATATTTATACCAATATTACATATAATTACACCATATGAACTTACCTGGCAAAAATTGCAATAACAAGATCTCTGGGACTAATATGCAGTTTTTCCTTTTCCTCGATTATTTTCCAGTTGGTTTAGTTCCCGATCTATAATAATAATTTATTTCAATTATCAATTCCAAATAATTTATAACATTCTATTTTATGCATACGATAGTTCAATTTCATTTTTCGTATGTTCCCTAAAATTTTGCATTTATTCAATTTAATTCCTAAAATTGAATTTGTTATAACTTTTAAATTTGAGCTTCAGTTTTGAAACCAATCTCAATTTCATCCTTCTACAGCCCTCTAATATCTAAAATTACAGAAATTAAACATCAATTTCAAATTCTTTATACATTATTCCCTATATTCAAAATTAACAACTTTCACTTTACAAATTAATCCTTTTTCACTTTTAAGCTTAAAATCTAAAAAATTAACACAAAATTCAACAAGCATTCAACAATGGGAAGTTTTAAAAACCTTAATAGTTTTACAAATTGGTACACGAGCTGGTTAAATCACGCTCCCAAGACCTTAAAAACATATAAATTACAATAAACGAACTTAAAATGGCTTACCAATTAGAGACCGAATACATTGAGTTCCCAAAATTATTTTCTCACCCTTATATAAAAGGAAAACAAAGATGATAAGCATTACCACCCTTATATACTTTGATTAAGGTTAATTAATCTTGTTTAATTTAACTTAAAACATGATTAACTCAACCTAATAAAACTATTAATAAAACATAGTGGACTCCACCATCAAATTCCACTATCTATAATAGGATAATGGTTCAATTGTTATTTTGACCCTTAAGATACTTAAAAATCTATAGTGACTCTCTTTTACTATTTTTACAATTTAGTCCTTATTAAAATTTATACTAACTCTTAAATATTAAATAATAATATTTACAAACTCACTCATCAAAAATGAGATTTCGAAACTACTATTTTGAATACCATTATAAAATAGATTGTCACAATAAAAGGAAGGAAGAGAGTAACCAGCAGGAACATTGCTTAGATCACAATTTAAGCACCATCCAACCACCAAGACAAATGGGTATCCGCAATTTCTCAATGTGAACCGCCATATCAAGCAACTCCCATAATTTTGTGTTGAAACAATTTTCATTTCCATTTAACATGCTTTCAACTTTCAAAAATTAAATACTGAAAAATATTTTCTAAAAATAAAAAATAGCATAAAATTAGAAAATATTTTTCTCAAAAAATTCCCAAACATAATTTTCAAATTTAATATCCTTGTTAAGATTATATTAAATATTAGGTAAATCTTTGAGTTTTGATGAGTAACCTAATCTATTTAACTAAGAAAGTATTTTAAGTAAATAAATTCGTTTTTTATTAAGAAAATGCTACTAGAGTTTTATTTATTACTTTTAGAGAAAGAGTTTTGGGTAGTAATTACGTAGAACAACAATCAAATTGAAAGAATGTCATTAATTGAATATCAATGGGGCAGTTAAACTTAAAAATGTGGGAGTTACACAATACATACCAAGAACTTATCGTATAGGACTCCATTTTTAAATCCAAGAGTATAAATAAAATATAGTAAAATAGTGGTTAAAATATGTCATAAGTCCTTGTACTTTTAAAAACTTAAATTTTAGTCCTTATACTATTATTTTAAAGAATTTAATTTTTTACTTTTTTAGATTTCAAAATTTAGATCCTACTGTTAACAATAGTACAATTATTGTTTTTTAAACTTAGATTCATTGCAACGCCATTTTTTAGTTGCATGACTAATAAGTGAGTATTTTTTTTCAAAACGTCACACTAAAAAATTTAATCAAAAAAATGTATTAGTTTTGACAGTTGAACCTGAATTTCGAAATTTGAAAAATAGAGGGATGAAATTCCTAAAAAGAAAAGTACATGGACTAAATTCTAAATTTTTGAAGAGTATAAGGACTTATGATATATTTTAACCTAAAATGGAATAGAATAGAATCATGGACCACGAGTAGGGAGCAAGCAGAAGCAAGTTGGCGTATGGTCATCGGGTATCATCCCTCCGCCCTTGCTTGTATTAACAGCTTCTAGCGTTCTCACTACCTCATCCATGTCAGGACGTTTCTTTGGATTCGCATCCCAGCATTTCCGCATGATGCTTGCTAAAGAATTCGGGCAGCACCTCGGGATCTCTGGTCGTAAATTCTGGTAATAAACCATGTATAGCGCTTAGCTTAACTCCCACGATAGATTCAATCGTTTAATGAACTATGTGAGCACATATAGAGCATAACACACATGCATACTAACCTGTCGAGCAACAGCAGATGACACATCGACAAAGCTAAGATCTGGATAAGGCATATCACAGCAATAAATCTCCCACAAACAAATGCCAAAGCTGTAGACATCACATGTCCTGTTGTAGGGCTTGCCATCAAGAACCTACAAAATGATTGGGTTAGCTTTCGGGTTTAACATGGAATGCAAAGGACCGGGGGTGTTTTGAAAAGTCCGCATTTCCTCTCTTCTTAATTTTTCATAGCAAAGTTGAAAACCAATTTGAGTCTTCATTTCTATTGGAAACTAATAGTATTACGTGTTCACTAAGAGAGACCCCACAGGTATCAAGTGGATGCATCATCTATAATTCCGTTAGTGTATCATTTTCGACAAAATAAAAATAGAATGGATTGATATTTCTTTTGGATTTAGAATCATAGTTAAATTATCATTTTGATATTTGTACTAAATTTTTTTCTATCAATTTGGCCTTTATACTTTCATTCTCTACATCCCATTACCCACTTATATATTTTAAAAAAAAGTTAAATCTTCCAATGACGCATTGCCACACGTCAATTAAATAAAAGAATACCTTAACTTTTTTTAAAATATCAGATATTTTAAATAATCATAAAAAAAAGAAAATCTAAAGCTTGGAAAATTATTAAAAAAATTAAAAAAATCATAATCTATTTTTTGAAAATTGTAAAAAAATGTTTTTAAAATTATAAGTAAGAAAAATTTTAAACCAATTTTAAATTTTTCATAAAATTTTTAAAAATATTTTGTTTGGAATTCTAGGTTTTTAGAAAATCTTAAAATTTTATGAAAATTTTAAATAATTTTATTATATATGTAAAATTTTCAAAGATTTTTTTATATTTTTAATGAAATATTTTATATTTTAAATGAATTTTGAGGTTTTTAGCAAAAAAACCATAAAATTATTTTAAAATTGGCTCACCAGGATAGATGTAGTTAAATAATGCAACATAGAAACATATAAGAAGTTTTCTCGCTCCTTGTATGACTTGAGAAAAATGATTAATTAAAAGTTACGTCTATGTATGAAATTATAATGTATGGAATAATTAGAATGTCAAATGGATCCATGAATCAGCAAATCAACTAGACACTAAACCTCATCTTTTTTTGGAAAAAAGAAAAAAAAATATTCATACTCTCATAACCTAAGTCAAATGCTCAAAAAAATTCGTTTGGCCTTCTTTTATTGAGAGGTCTCTAATCCCTTCTTAATGAACTTTATGATATTTTTAACTAAAAAACTCACAACTCCTTTAAAATATAAATAATTTTATTAAAAATTTAAAAATTCATAGAACTTTTAAAAAATATCATAAAATTATTAAAATTTTCGTAAGATTCTAAGATTATATATATATAGAATTCTAAACCAACAATTTTTTTAAAATTTTATGAATTTTTTAAATTTTTTAATTGTTTTTAAGTTTCGCTGCATTTTTAAAAATAAATTTTTACAGTTTTCAGAAATTGATTAAGTTTTTTATTTTTTAATAATTTTAATTTTGAGGGGAGCTCCAAATTTTTTATGATTTTTATTATTTTTTAAAATATTTTCTGACATTTTTTAATATTTAAGATTTTTTTTAACTTTCATTGATACGTATCAGTGTGTCATTGGATGTTTTAATTTTATTTTTTAATGAAAATATAGAGATGGGTGACGGGGTATACAAAATGAAAATATAATGATCAAACTGAGAAGTAAAATAGAGTAAAGGAGCTAAACTAATAAAAATAGTACATGTATCAAAATGATTAAGTCAAACATAAATTATGTGTATGTATAGAACGGTGGTTAAAGTTATGATTAGACATTATTTAATATGAATTTAAATTGTGTTACCTCATTTCAACCCTTAAAATTAATAAAATAAAATAAAATAAAATTTATTTAGATTATATGTTCCCGTAATAACGATGCTATTATTCTTTGTATTTATAGTCTTTTATTTTTAATTAAATTCAATAAATTTTGATACAATTTAGTGGTTTCAATAGAAATTGCTTTAGATATTTGATATGGTAGCCCTCGTAGTGATCTATCTATATTTCATTGCTCATGTGAAAATATTTTATCTTATATAGAACATTATTAAATAATTAAAATCTAAAATTAAAACCTCTAAAAGATAAAAATAAAAAAAAAACATAAAAAATTATTTAAAGAAGTTAAAAGAATAAGGTTATTAAAATTTTAAAAATTTTAAAAATAGTTTATATAATTTTAATTATATAATATGTAAATATTTTATTGTTTTTAGTCTTCTATAAAAATCAAACATAAAAAGATACTCAAGACAAAAGAAAATAAGACACTGGCTCTCTGATAACACCATAATGTTCTTTCAAACACTTTGGCCCAATTCACTATTGAGGTCGGTGGTTTTAAATTCAAACCATGAGGTGAAACCAAAAACAACTATCTTTTTAAATTAGAATTTTAGCCAAATTTACTTTTCAATATATCTTTATTAAAATTTTTTATTCATAACATAATGTTTAAAGTAAACATTTTATTTTCAAAAACACCTTTTAAAAATAATGATAAACACTATTAAACTTTTTAAAAATACTTTTCCATAACTTTTCAACCTTGATACATTTCTAAGCACCTTAAATTTAATATTCAAAATGTAAAACTCATGTTTGATAAAATAGGACAGTTAATAGTTACCACAAATTGGGTTCAGTTTCAAAATAGATAGCATAAACTATAATAAATATATATTATAATTAAAATTAAATAAATAATTTTTATAATTTTTCAAAAATTTTAATATTTTTAAAATTTATTTTGCTTTCTTAAAATTATTTTAGAATGTTTTAAAGAAAATTTGTATTTTTATTAAAAATTTAAAAACTTGATAGTCTTTTGAATTTTTTTATGTTTTTATGAGGTAATAACATACACGATGAATACTTTCAAAAAAAAGTTAAGAATTAATTGTTGTAAATCAATCTGAAACAGTTGTGCAATACGTTATGATTCTATTTAAGATTTATAAAATCATACCTCTGGGGCCATGTATCCAAGAGTACCAGTTTCACCAGTCATGTCCCTTGGATTCTGAGCTTCAACACGAGCAACACCAAAATCAGCAATTTTGAGATTTCTGTGAGCATCGAGTAACATGTTTTCTGTTTTGACATCACGATGTACAATTCTTTTCGAGTGTAGGTAGCTCAGACTGCACTACGTAAAAAGTATATATGATGTCATGACAAGACATTTATTTACAGATTATCCAAACCAAGTATAGGAGGCATCCATTTACCCTCTAGACAGGTCCAGAGCAAGCTTGATCACAACCTTAAAGGCAAGTTTCTTTCGCCTATTTCTTATCAAGTATTGTTTTAGTGTGCCACCAGGGAGATACTCCACAACAACACAACACGCTCTAGAAGGCATGGAACTGTGGTTGTCAGCTGAAGCATTTTGTGAAGGAATTCTGAGGTTTGAAGTTCCCATTGAGGCCCCCACAAACTGTAACCATAATTTAAAAGCATATATATACAACAGAAATTTGTCTATAGAAAAGGGAGACAACATTAAGGTTTTCAATGTCCTCATGATATCAACAACTAAACATTTCAAAGAAGAAGAAAAAACTCGACCTTTGTAACATTAGGATGGTCAAGCTTTTGCCAAACAGCAACCTCTTGCCGAAATGATGCTCGCAGGGCAGCAATTCCAGCAGTTGCACCAATACCATCCTCTCCCCAGTCCAACAACTTAACTAGAATATCAACATCACAATTCACCATACACAATTTGATGTGTAAATTTTAAAATACCACAATATGCTGATGTCATTTATAGATTTTAATCTGAGTTAGTTGACTTTTGTTTGTGTAACTGATTCTACTATAATAATTTAATTTTATTAATTTAAGATTTGTATTTGTTTCTCGATTATACCATTACTATTAAAATTAAAAAAAAAAACCTTACTATATTTAAAAGGTCATGGTACCTCTAGTCGTTTTTTTTCTATTGTATAGTTTTTAATTCAGCAAAAGGCTCAACGCACGCTAAATTATCATAGAAATTAACAATGCATTCTTATTCTCAGATGCCTAATGAGTAAGCAGCCTGTAACCAAAACCAATTCATGTTTATTCAAACATAAATAAAAGATGGGTTCCAAAAGACGTATCTTCTCTATCTTCTAGCAAAAGAAGAAGCAAATAGTAGGATTTAAGGAAAGGGAAAATGAGAAGTACCAGCAACATCTTGATTATCGTAAGTGGCTCGATACACAGTCCCATAGGTTCCATGAGCCACAACGTGTCTTAAATCTAGCTTAGCCAAATCAATCTCCCACTCCTCTGCAGGCCTTTGGTTATCAACGTTTCTAGACCAAACCCGGCTCAGGTGCTTCTCCAGCTGTATGTCTAAGCTTTTTAAATCAATTTTATCAGCTCTAAAAATCATATCTTTGCTACTAAAACTTCCAGTACCCTTCAGCTTAGGATTCCTGCTTCCTCCCTGATCATCTGATTTCTTTGGTGTCTTGACACCACCACCTTCGTCTCCACTTTTCAAATCCATATTTATAGTATGTCCAAAAACAAAAAACCAACCAAAACCCAACTAAAACCTATGTTTGTTAACTTAAATTAACGGAACTCAAGTACAATAAATATGCGAATTTCTCCGGCTAAGGACTAAAGGAACCAACAAAGTAGATCAATTATCAATCGAATGAAAACAAGTAAAACTATGTTGAATAATTACAAATAGAAAAGAAAAAAAAATTCAAAGAAGGACCCAGTTTCCGCCATTAGCTGACGAGCCCAATGACCCAGAGTTTTTATTTTTATTTTTTATTATTTAAAAGAGATATATAGGCGAAAAGCTGGGCTTTGAATTAAATTCTATAAAATGGAAGAAGAGGGAGAAAACATAAAGTAGGTGGTGGTGTCGTTGAATTGACCTTTTTTTTAGAGATGTAAAATTGAACTCTTCTAAGAATTAAAGATAAAAAAAAGGCCATTGAAGAGCAAAAAAAAAAAAAAGAAAAAAAAAGAGAAATAGGAAAAAGTTGTGGGCTAAAAAAAGGATGGATTTTCTAAGGAGGAGATTAATAAAAGGAAGCAAGTAACCAAGGAATTAATTGGAGTTGGCGAAGAAGATTGGGTTTTGTTTTTGGAAGATAGAAAAGCGCGGGGGTTGTGTCCGTTTGTTTAATAAATAAATAAAACAGCTAAAGAACAAAATTACTATCGTCTATCTGTCTGTTCTGTTTCCTTAACGGAATCAATATCGGTTATGCTTTGCTTTCTGTTTTTAGAATTTCACCAGCTCTCGTGTTATTAATTAATGAAATGAAAGAATAAACTAAAGAAAATAAATTTATAGGAAGAAACAATACTATAAAGATAAATTACATAACTTTTTTTTTATTCCTCATGTTTCTATTTATAAATTGAGCTTTAATTACAATATAATAATTTCATAATTTCGTTAGGGTTACTAGAGGTTATTATTTTCAGAGTCATTGACATTTATAAAATATTATTTATTATACTCTTCTTTGAATGTTCATTAACAAATAATGGATGTTTCATTAAAACGTTACTAGAAAAAAGTTCAGTTGAAAAAAATCTTAGTGAAGGAAAAATAATACAATATTTGGCTATTTTACCAAAATAATTCAAAAAAATTTATATTTACAAAAATAACTCAGGTTTAAAAACATTCATCAAAATAACCCGAAATGAAAAGTAAAATGGGGTTGTGGCCTGTCAATGGCTGGCACCACCTGGTATTTTGGACCCATGATTGCCTGATAATTGTGTCAGACTTAAAAAAATAAATTTTTTGGTTCTGGCCTGTTAATGGCCAGAACCACTGTATTTTTTTTAAATCGTATATCACTGGTATACAGAAAACAGGAAAAAAAGGCAAAAAAAAATTTTTGGGTGCTGGCCTGTCAATGGCCGGCATCCCCTTTATACGAATTTTTTTTTCTGGTGTTGGCCTGTCAATGGCCGGCACCAAAATACGAAAAAAGTAAAAAAAAATTTTGGGTGGCTTGGCAATGGCCGGCACCCCCTTTATACAATTTTTTTTTACTTTTTTCGTATATTGGTGCCGGCCATTGACACACCAAAAGTAAAAAAAAATTATTGTAGAAAGGGGGTGCCAGCCATTGTTAGGCCAGCCCAAAATTATTGACAGACCAACACTCAAAATTTTTTTTTCGTATAAAGGGGGTGCCGACCATTGACAGGCCAACACCCAAAATTTTGTTCCCTTTTTTTCCGGTTTTCTGTATACCAGTAATATACGATTTAAAAAAAAATACACTGGTTCCGACCATTGACAAAACCAAAAAATTCATTTTTTTTAAGTTTGACACAATTATCAGGCAATCATGGGTCCAAAATATCAGGTGGTGCCGGCCATTGACAGGCCACAACCCCATTTTACAGTTCATTTCGGGTTATTTTGGTGAATGTTTTTAAACCTGGGTTATTTTTGTAAATATAAAATTTTTTAGATTATTTTGGTAAAATAGCCACAATATTCATATTTATAGGAATTGACAAACCTACCTCATTAAAAACCTTACACGTAAAACCCAATTAGATAAAATCCCGTAAAAGAAAAAAGAGTACACTGCGTATTTTACTCCCCTTATTTGAACATCACTTTATAATTTAATATTAAGACGTTCGATATTATTTATCAATAATAAATCATCAACATATACAACAAATTTTATTGATATGTATCAATATAGCAATAAAATTCAATTGTATTCTCATACTTTAGATGTCGCCAACAACTTTACAAACAATAATGTATTGTATCATTCACTATTACTGAGACAATGAGTGCATTGGGCACATAAAGAAATTGTACTTCAAGACCATCATTTTATAACATTATTGTTTGACCATTTGTATTCCTTTTCAATATCTTCAATCTACATGAAAAGTTAACATGATTAATTTTGATTATATAAACACTATTGGATACTCAATAATAATTCTTTATAATGTTATTGTGTAACAGTTTGTCCTTATTAAACCTTAATCTTTAGTTTGAGACAAAATTTTATTTTTAAATATACTTTCATTATAAAGTTTATCTATCAAATAATTATTTCTCTTAGAAATTCTTCAAGAACTCTAATGATATTTGATACATTAATATTAGCAATAATGATAATAACCTATATATGTATAAATATATTAATTAATAAAAACACATGAACAAACTCATTCACATTTAATAATTTCCCACAAAATTGAAGTTTTATGCTTTAGGCATCAATCCTTTAGGGATTTTCATTTTTTTATAATATTATCAAATAATTTATATCAACTGAATACAAATTGACTAAACGTAAATAAATAACTTTATTTAGTGCTAGACTATTACATCCATTGCAAATTAACCATTTTTAATAACCAAAATCAAGTGTGTAACACCATATACCCGGCCCCGTCGCTAAGCCTGAATATCAGGATGCTACACCACTGTCTCATGTCATATTCATAGTAAATTGTCACATTATTAATAAATCATCCTCTTTATCAGTGATCTTATAAATTTTTAGTCAAACATATATCAATCATCATTAGAACATGCCAAACATACATTAAATAAACTTATAATAATAATTAAACAAGCATTTAGACTACATAACAAAATTACCAAAGCAAGTCACGTAGGTATCGATACTAGGATAAGGGTATCGATATTTCCTTGCATGGTATTGATACCGTATGGAAAATCAGTACGAAAATTGCTTACTATTTCTCGCTTAAAAGCCCAAACCTCAAAAATTATCAGTACCTCTGCCAAAGTATCAATATATTTACCCCGAGTATTAATACTCGTGATAGGGTATCGATACCAAATTACAATTTTGACTTTTTGCATATTTCAAAATCACAGAGGTATCACTTTTACACCACGAATATCGATACCTCTACTTCAGACTAGAAAAATACAACATACATAAGAATATAAGTCATTCCAACAAGTACCAAATCATCATGTTATCATATCATCATCAAATAAACATCAAAATGGCCGTAGTAATAGTCTCAAACACTGAAAGTAAGTCCGAGCAATAATCAACATAATACGAAGTAAATCTCATAAACTTAGGAATAAATAATCTATGGAAGCATCCAAAACATCATGACAAATATCAGTAAAAGTCTACCACATTGCCTTATTCCCAAAATGAAAACAAGCAACAATAGCACCTACAAAATACCAAAAAAGGACTTGCTTGGATCATCCCTCGGAAACCACACCGTTCACATCGGCACACAACTAATCCGCAATGGTTTTAAAAGGAGTGAGTGAGCTTAACAAGCTCAGTGAATGATCAAAATAACCACAATGTACACACAATATCAAAGGCTAAACAAGAGCATACTATAACACATTTACAACCATATTCTAAACAAGTCAAAATATCATATTCACGTTTCATTAAATCATAAAACTAACATATACTCCTACATGCAATTACACTCAACTCGCTTATATATAATTCATTTAACAATAATTCTTAAGACTAAGCAATATATACATGCTTTAATAATCCACAAGTTTAGTTGATATATTCACATGCATTCACAAGTTAAATTGGAAACGATCCAAACCACAAATACATACACAATTTACTATAAGAACATACTAACATTTTTATGAAACTTAAATTGACTCATTTACCATATTATTCTCTTGTTTTAGCATTCATCTCTCATCGTATTATTACAACATATAAGATCACATTTAAATGATAACTTGTATAGCAACCACATGCTCATTTAGGTGTACATCACATTGCACATATATACATTTTAAGATAATTTGACACTTGAGGCTATGAAACATAAAAGTAGGCTCTACCACTACTAATCGAATACACAGATCTCCGGCACACCACATAAACTCATAGAGTCAAACATGTCCAAAAAGTGAAGCACCAAACTAACACTCTCCAACACACCAAACATGTCCCATTGAACGAAGGTTAGCTTACATTCCCTTATCTCTCCAACATGTCTCAGGACCTCAACGCCTAAATCACAAAACACATATAGGTGAGTACTCACAATCCTATGGCATGCCAACTATATCCAATGGTCTCATAAGGTCACAAGGTTAAAATATCCAAGATTACACATTTTAATTACTGATTTAATGCACAACATCTCTGTTCATATTCATCAATTAACATCACAATTTGTACACAATGCCTTTTTATCGAATTCACATTTAATTGTACTTTAAGTACCATAATAATGCTCATTGAGTCATCACATATCCGATCACATATATGTGCATTAAAATCAGTACATCATATATCACATACAATTATTCTCACATATTACCTGTCATAATAATATCACATTCCACAATTCAACCATATATACTTACCAAAATTTCGCTCAATTTTGCTACACATTTGCATCATTAACATATCATTATCATTTGGCATGTATATCATGCCCACAACACAATATCTCATCATAATAATCAATCCACAATTATTCACATTATCACATAATTTGCCAAAATAAGATAAGGAAATAGAAAGCTTACACTTGGAACTTAGAGTAGGGGTTTAGGCTACTGCTAAATTCCTGGAAAGCGCATTGAATCATGTCCACAAGTAATTATCCCAAACACTCACAAATTATGCTTTCGCCGAAAAGCCAAAAGCTCAAACTAGCTTTTCCTTGCCTTTATCTCTACTTGTAGAAGGCCCTAACGAATCTGAAGCTTCAACACAATAATTCACACAATAATACATTCAAAATTCAGCTAAGGACTCACCACAAGCAATCAAAAACATAAGCCTAAGCTATGTTCTCATGTAACTGAAACCTTTAACATAGCCAACTTAAAACTCAAATGTCTTGGTCAATACTCAATCTTTTCAGCTAAAACCAATTCTGTTCATCTTATAATTCACTTATGACTAATTCTCAACCTTTAAACTACACAAAACTACTCAATTCATGGTATTGACTTTTTCAACATGTTTTTGGCTATTTTCTAAAAATTCATTAAAACTTAACAAATCTTTAACGAAACTTCAAAGTAAGTTTAGAAACCTCTTAATCATGTCAAAACTAATTGAAAAACACTTTGAAACCATCATTAACAAGTTAATCTCTAGTTTTTATTCAAAACATGCGATTTAATGGCTAAAAAGTTGATTTTAAAGACTAAATAACATTTAAAACTAATGGAAAGATGAATCATTACCTTAGTTGACAAAAATCGAACGTTTGATCGAAAACCTAAAAAACCCAAAAGCTTGAGAATGGAGAAATCAATAATTTTTTGTGTGTGTTTTTGGGTGTTTTTCTTAACTTCTATAGAGGTTTATGACTAGAAGGATTATAGAAATCAAATGAATAGAGTTTGGAAATCAAAACTTGAATGAGAAGAGCTTGGGAAAGCAAGGGATGACAACCAAAATGTATGGGAGAAATCTAACGTGGGTTTTATAAAGATGAGAAGGGAAAATAGATTAATTTTAAAACTTTGGCATTATTGCTTTATAACTACTCCTAATTTGAACCATTTTACAAAATAGTCCTTATTTCAAAATTAAAGGTATCTTAAACTCATTTTCAAAAATTGATTTAATTAGCTAAAAACCATAGACAAAAACATTATCGATAAACCATGTCACAAAATTCCCAACACTCTAAGGTTAAAATCCCTAAAATACCCCTAAAACTCCTAGGTCTTATTTTGGGGTGTTACAAAGTGTCTTGTGAAAGTTTGTATTACAAGTCAATTCTATGTACACTTGTATTTTTCACTATTATGTTAACATATACTCTAGTTGGCTTTACACCTTTTAGGTGTTTGGACTTTGGTTCGAGATATATTTTATAAGTTATAATAGAAGTGTCTTTCATTTTAATGAGTTATTCTCTTCTCAATGCTTTCAAATATACTTTCATTCAAAATCCTCACTTTTCCATACTATTGAAGTGTTTTACATGTATTTTCATTGTCGATAATATTTTCCTTTTGTCAACTTCATCATATTTAGTTATGACATAATTGATTGAGATATCTCATTCTATTCATAATTTTATGTATTTGAACCTCTTGTGGGTTCTTATTAAAAGTTAAGCTTTGGGACTCTTCATGAGTACTCGTCTTATTTAATATGTGGCGATCTTCATTTCTTATTCATTTCTTTGAAGAGTTTTTCGTTTTATGAAATCAACTAGTTTGTCATGCTTCTAGCATGCCCAAGACTTATTTTTATCACATTATCCTTCTAGGACACATAATTATTTGGAGCATTTTAGCTGGTATATTTAGAAGGTAGTATATGCAATCTCTAAATATTATCATTAAAAATGTTTGGCTAATAATTTTTCCTTCAATCTTTATGCACATAATATCAATGGGATCACAAAAAGTGATGACATAGTAAAGTATCGGTTAACTATATAAATGGCCACTCAACTATCCTCACGTTCTTGTTTTGATCACCCAACTTTAAAATTTTTTTATTTAGGCACTAACATTTAAATTTGTTCTTGTTTTGGTCACCCTCTATTAAATTGATAACGGAAACCCTTTTTCTAATTGGTATAATAACACATTAGTCCAAAATACTTACATATTCTATCAATTTTATCATAATTTTAAATAATTCAATAAATTTAACCCTTCACGTTTACAAATTCTATCAATTTGATCCTCAAACTTCCTAATCAAAGCTTTCAGCTTTTAAAATAGAGGCATTCCACGTCTATAAATTTGTAAAAACTCGATTTTAAGGTCGAATGTATTAAATTGAGTTAGCTAAATATTAGGATCGAATAGTTACATGTTGAATACATGATTGTAGAGTCGAATAATTAAGTGGAATTAAATTAGATAAGTGATTTAGGGCTAGTTTGACAATACTTTTGAAATGTGCTGTGGAAAAGTGCTATGGAAAAGTGACTTTGAGAAGTGCTTTTGAGAAGTACTTTTAGAAAATTTGAGTGTTTGGAATTGCTGTCAAAAAGTACTTTTGAGAAATAAAATGTCCATTTTAGACATGATATTATAAAGTAACAAATATGTATTTAAATAATGTTCAAATTAGTTAATATTATGATATTTTAGCAAAAATATAAAAAATAATTTATTATAACTTATTGTTAATATTTTAATATATAATATTAATTTTAAATATTTCTAAGTAATTAATATTAATTATTTATTAAATTTAATTATAATATATAAAATATATTTAAATATTTAAATATAATAATTAAATATTTGTAATTAGATATTGACACAATTGTATTATTTAAAAAAATATTTTTTATTTTTAATTAATGCTTTTAACACATTTGTATTAGTTTATTTTTAAAAAGTCTTCTAACGTCTATTTGGAAGAAGAAATAGTAAGGTTAAAAAAGTAAAATACTAGTCAAAAGCACTTTTGGGCTGAAAAAAGCTAAAAATTTCTACTTTTTCATCTGTGAAAAAGCATTTAAAATAAGTTAAAAAAATATTCTACACTGACGTTTGTTCTTTATTGCTTTTTAGGGAAAAGCACTTTTTAATGGAAAAGCTCATCTGAGAAGCATTGGAGAACACAACCTTAATAATAGTATAGGGACTAAAATGCATATTTATCAAATGAGTAAAAATTAATTTTAAATTTAGCAAGTGCCTTAAATGACAATTAAACTAAGGATATACTAGCAATTAAACCAATATTAAATTTAGCTTAAGTGGAATGACATTTTTATAACCATTGATTTCCACTCATCTTTAGTTAAATTGATAATACTCATTTGTTAATTAGTAAATTGTGTTTAGATAATAGTGTGTGTGAAAAAATAAATTAAAATCATCTTTTTCAACTGAACAAAAAGGAAATGAAACAAACATTTCTCAAGCTTTCTTGTCCATTTTCATAAGCTTTTAAGGCCAAATTTGTAAGTTTTTTCTTCAATTTATGGTAAATTATTAGATTTAGGTAGATGATACTCAATACCCATTGATTAATTTAGTGAATTAGAAG
Organism: Gossypium hirsutum; assembly: GCF_007990345.1. Classification (NCBI taxonomy): domain Eukaryota; kingdom Viridiplantae; phylum Streptophyta; class Magnoliopsida; order Malvales; family Malvaceae; genus Gossypium; species Gossypium hirsutum. The sequence continues at coordinate 34,856,215 of NC_053446.1, read as the reverse complement.
GTTTTAGTATGGATTTCCATTGATGGAAAAAACTTGAGACAATTGATGTTGAAGATTCAAACTCATGCATATTAATATTAGTTAGGATTATAATAGAATATATTAGAAATTATAGTAAATTAAAAAGTGTCAAATTAAGCTTGAATTAAGTTTGAATCATTTGATTAATTATGTGTTGTTAAGGACCTAATTGTATAGGATAAAAACTTTGAGTTTTGATAATAAATAATGGTTATGAGAGGTCTCTGTACTATATTTATAAAGTCAGATTTAAATTTGATCAGGTAAATTGTGAGATATGAGTGTTCAGATTTTAAGAATTTGAGAGATCAAATTGAATTAAATATATATGTTTAATTGTTGTGTTTTTATTCTTGAATTGTGAAATTGATAAATTTTTGTAATTGAATTTATCGTACGTAGTTAAAGATGATATCGGTACATTGAAGAACAAAGGAAAAGCTGAAGTCATTGATGGTTAGCGATATTCTGGTTTATGCTTTCATAATTTGCTTTCAATATTTATATATATATATTTTTATAATTTAATTACCGAATAACAAAAGAAAAATATTAAAGTTGTACGTGATTGATAGGTACATATGTACTTTACTATTTGATATGTTTGTTGTATGACAAATGAATACGTGTAAATATGATTATCGATTTGTTTGAGATTTATTAATTGAATACAAATATGCTTGCTATAAGTTAAGTGGTTGTTATTTTATTGGAAATATGATTTGTAATGCTTGATAATGGAAAAATGCCCTATTAACGTTGTTGGTAGAGTCATGGGTATAGTTGACATGTAATAGGGTCTGTTTTGATAGGTGAGAGAATCAACGTCATGCATGTATATATTGTGATAGTTCTCTAATTCCCTAAGGACTGAGAATGTATCACTAGCTCAAATTCCTTGCGGGTGCGAGAGTATTTTGGTGTAGTTGGTGGGATTGTTGCATTTATGCTCGATTGAACTTCGATGCGTATACTGGTATGTTGGTGGATTGATTTGAGTTTTCGTTCTTGAGTCTGATTCTGTTAATAGGGTTTAAAATATGAAATAATATGCTATGTGGGTTGGTGATTAAAATGTGAAATTATATGCTAAATATAATTATTAACGAATTATGATTTTGATGATAGAAATGGTGCTGGTATGATTTGTTAGATCCAAATACCCTGGAGGTGCATCGTAATTTTGATATGTAAAAACAAGCATTACACTGATCCAGATATGTTTATATGATATATGATTATGAAATACCCTGAGGGTTTAATGAATTGTTGAATATGCGTTTATATTAACAATGGAAATAAAATAATTCTTGATTATATGAATTATCATGTGTTTGGCTTGTTTATTTGTTTACTATTATGTTTTAATTGAATTATAATTATGTTAAAGCCACTAAGTGTACATTACTCAGTGTACGGTTTGTTTATGTTCTTGTGTAGATCTCATACGAGTGCAATAAATTAGATTCAAAAGTATCTAAGACTTAACAGCTCAGCTCAAACTAAGTTTGTATTCAATTTGCGTGTATATGGTTTATGGCATGTACCTAGGTTGTGTCTTCTATTTTAATGTCTATTTGGTTGTTTTATGGCATGTTTAGATATTTGGTTTCATACTATTTTATGTGATAAGTTTTGTTGTTGAATTTAGTTGGTTACCATATATTTTTATAAGTGACATTTTCTAAAAAACCTTGTTTTGTTGTAGTGTGTAAAAATGTCATGCTTTGGATGCATATATGTTTAGGTTTGGTTTGTTAAATTTGTTCAAGTGTGTGTGGTCATATGTTGGTCTAAGATAGGCAAAGCAATGCTTGCTTGTTTTATTCATTAAAATGCCCAGTTTGAGCAATTCTATGTTAGGGTCTTAATACAACAAGAACATATTTCGAAACCGTAAGATCAAAAGTGACCATTTGGTACCACCTATTACTTAAGGTCCCGAGACTTATCAATCCAACTTAAGTCTTGAGATAGAGTGACCTTTGTCTCGAGACAATGGCACATTAAAGCTAAAATAGTTTTGCTTTGTTCCATGTCTAGAGACAAGAACCTCTTGTCTCAAAACATCCAAACATCAATGCTAAAAATAAGAAAATAGGGAAAGTTTGTCTTGAGATCACTCTCGAGACTTGAGAACCTTTGCTTCGAGACATGGTCTCTAGGGTCTCGAGACAAGATTTCTTTGAAGCAAAAATATTAAAAATAAATTAGAGTCTATTTTGAGATGTGGAGTTCCCTGTCTCGAGACAACATGTTGAAATTTGATATAAAAAGTTGGATTCGAATCCTAATTTCATTTTAACCCTTTACAACCCTTGAATATACAAAGGTGATTAATTGGTATTTGTTTAATTAATATATGTGTGTATACTGAGATTATATGGATATTTACTTTTTTTGAATACCATGTTACTTGTTGAATGATATTGAGTTAAATTGAGTTGCTCCAACAACATATTGCGATGTTACGCATTCGAATTTGACGATCATATCAGGTGTGAGGCGTCACATTTACAAATTTTGTCATACATTATGGTTGAGTGATTATAATCATTAGTGCTTTTTCTTTTTAATCTGGTGATTATTTTGTTCTTATTTTTATTACTTTTTAGACTTCAAATATTTAATATTTTGTCATTAGCAAAATTTAGGTTCCTTTTAGATTTAATTCGTTTAGGAATTTAGATTTTTATATCTTAAAATTTAATTAAGATCGGTGTATATATTTTTAATCTTCTTTAGACTTATAGATTTTAGATCTTTCAATTAGATTTAAAGTTTAAAATTTTAACTTTAGATTTTAGATCTTTTAAGTTCAATTAGATTTTAAGTTTGAATTAGATTTAAATCCTTAAAACTCAGTTAGTTCCAAATTTAGAATTTTAAGTTTAGATTCTCTTTTATTTTATTTAGTATTATAACCTAAAAATTTTAGGATATAATAAACTTAATTAGATTCTAATTTAGAATTAGAATTAGAATTTAAAGTTTTAGGATTTAATATGTTTAATTAGATTTTAATTTAGAGTTAGATTCATTTCTTTTTTAGTCTTAGAATTTTAAATTTTAAGATTTCTTAGGTTTCATTAGATTTTAACTTGGAGTTAGACTTATTTTTAGTTATAGAATTTAGAATTTTACATTTTAATAGATTTAATTTAATTTTTAGTCTAACATTTAACTTTCAAGAGTTATTAGAGTTAATTTTGTTAGGTTTAAAATTCTTTTTTTTTTCCAGAGTTTTTGGAAATTTTAAAGTTTTTAGTCTTTTAAGTCTGATTTTAAGTTCTTTGTATTTTTAATATTTTAGGCTTTTAGATGATAATTTTGGAAGATTGATTTACCTTGGTAGTAGATGTTTTCTCATGTTTTTAGGTCTACTTTCTTTAGTATTTGGGGATAGATTTATTTGGAGTTGAGATTGGAAATTTTAAGTTAGAAACCTTAAACACCAAGCTTTGTAGGACTATCTTTGGATAGACATTGTAAGGGTTCTTTAACCTTCCCTACACGTAACTATACTTCCAAACATAGATCTGATTGCAATACTAAGTTTTAGGATTAGTCTTTAAACTTTAGACGATAAGTGACTAACTAACCTAGCTCGAATTGGCTAGTGATAACTCTACTTTTTAGGTTTTTTTTTTAATCTAGCTTGCTAGGTCTAATTCTAACACATTGTGACAATGATCGTAATATTATTTTTGAATGATTAAGATTGAGAAATACACATAGTGAAGCAAAATGGTAAGGATGTGAAATCAAAGTAAACTTTTATGTGTTTTTTATTAACGTATGATATGTGAAAATGAGTATGGGTGAAGTGAACATGTGACTTGCCTTGTGACACTTAAGTTGATTACATGTGTTTTTATGAGTATATTTGTGTACAATGTGTGTATGTATGTGTGAGTAGAAAAAAAATGAATTTGAATAATTGATAATGTGAAAATGGTAATTAATAGCAATTGTGCCTTGGAAAACTTGGTAGAATAGTTAAGATATGATTGGCATTCTAATAGAGATTAGATTGTGTGCCTGTAAACTGTAAATTATATTGAATTTTATAGCTGTTTATATCACCTTTTTACTTCAAATTTATTCTAATCCTAAGTATTTGATATTTAAATTGGGTGATTTCTGTTCATATTGAGACAATGGGGATAATTTTAGTAAAGTATGCAATTTTATAATTTTTGTATTAATTTTGCATAGTTTCACTATTTTATATTAAATACTAATTTCTGTATTTTAGTTGTTACAGTGGGACTATTGAATTAATAAGAAGGGAAGCTTATTCAATTCATGCATGGGTATGAGTTAAAATCCACCTCAATTGGACGACAAAGACAACAAATTGAGCCTTCAAATTGATCTAGTTGAAGTTGTCTTGATTAAGAAGAGCAAACCTGATTAATTGGATCACAAAATTGTCCAACTAGGGGGAGAGGAGCCCAAATTCGGCTAAGCATGAAGAGCAGCCTAAAATTAGCTTTGGAATAATTAATTTGGAGGTCCCTACACCTGTAAACAAATCAGAAATCAACTCTCAACTCTTACCTAAGAAACAATCCACCTCCTTGCCATGCATGAAATCAAGCATGAATCAAGTAATCACCAACTCTTTCCTCCACAATTTATGGTAGCCCAAGCAAAGGAGAAACCTAAGGGATATTCAAGCTATTTTTAGTAAACTCCTTAGCCATCATTTTATTATAAATATTACCCCTTACTTCTCATTCATTCATCATTCAATAATCACTCATTCATCTCCCATTTCTCTCTTCACTTTCCTCTCCTTTCACATATACAGCATCCATCCTCCCCCTTTAGCAAGCATTTTCCTTGAGAAAATCCTCTCTTGGCCGGCCACCTCGAGAAGCAAGTTGCAACAAAGCATTGAAGGAAGCCACACGATTGGGTTTTTGGGAGAAATTCCCAAAATCGTCAAGAGTTCATTCCTAATCTTTACTATTGTTCTTTATCATTCAACATGTTTGCAATTTGTTTTGTTGTTTTTTTCATTAAGGATGATAGCTTAATTTTTTTTAGTTAGAATGATTACATCAATTTGATGAAATTCATTTTATTTATGTTCATGATGTTCTGTGCCTTAATTGTAACATCCATAACCCGTACCCATTGTCGGATTAGGGTTACGACATATTACCATACAATCCAGAACAATCAATAACAGATAACATCAAGTTGCCAATATAATTAACAAAATTTCATAATAATTTAGGTCGAAGTAATAGATTCATTTATGGGCCTTAAATCAAGCTTACGTGGCCTTAAAAATAATTTAGTTAACAAAATTTCATAATAATTTAGGTCGAAGTAATACATTCATTTATGGGCCTTAAATCAAGCTTACGTGTCCTTTAAAAATAATTTGGGAACAATCAAGGACTAATTCGAAGTAAATAAGAAAGTTCAGGGAAAAATTGAAAATTTTCAAAACAAGGGTCACACGGCCGTGTGTCAGAGCCTAGACCGTGTGGTTCTAGACATGTCCGTGTGGCCAACCGTGTGATAGGCTCTGTACCCTTTGAAATAATTTCACATGGCCGTGTAACAGGGCGTGTGCTAGACCATGTTCAAACTTTTTTTAAGACACATGGCGTGTTGCAAGCCATGTGTTAGCCCGTGTGAAACCTGCACCTAACACATTCAAGACACAATCCCGTGGGGATTGCCTGTGTGTGAGACATGGTCGTGTGACAACCTGTGTCCTAGGTCGTGTGTGCCCAAAAATGACCCAGAATATGCTTAATTTACGTCCAAATGCTTAAGTATCTAAACCAACTTATAACAAATGATCACAAGCCATCAAAACACATTTAAAATCATTCAAACCATTCCAAAACAAACAAACTAAGTGCCTAACCAATGTGTCATCAATGACTCCACAAATCAACATTTACATTCAACCATTTAAGCTAAATCTCAATTCACAAGTTTATAACCTAGTTATTAGTAATCACCTAGAGTACCGTAACAAAATTCATGTTAAGACTTACCATTTCCCATTTGCATTCAACCACATCTTTGTATCATGCGTGCACATGTTCATTGAGAATTTAGCTCAACAACATTATAAGCACAACAAGTTATACAATTTAAGTACTTATGAATATTACAAAACATAACCAAATGCTCCTATTACATGCCATATAAGCCAAATCAAATTCATTATCTACCAAGGAACCTCAGATAGTTTGTTTCTTCGAGTTGATTCGATCATCCGATTTCCACAAAACAATATTTACAAGGAAACAAAACAATAACATGAGTAAGCTTCATATAGCTTAGTAAGTTCATCGATTTAACGATAAAGTTTACCAAAATAAACATAATAATTGAAATAACAAGATTAATGAACACAGCTCCTGTCAACAAATTTATTATTAGAATTCCTATTAGTCATAGCTCACAACAGGTGTGAAATGCTCAATAATAGTACAAATCAGTTTTCCATATCTCAATCACATTTAGTGATCAATAAATAATGCCTGATGAACGATATATGGATATGAGTACATGGTTATCCATCTGGAACAAGCCAATCCAACCAATAACATGCCTCAACACCAAGTATCTAGCCCGTAGGCTAACATCCCTCCTGTAACACGCCTCGGCACCAAGTGCCAAGCCCGAAGGCTTTACATCTACCCCCAATAACACGCTAGAAACACTGTAAATAAAACACGATAGTCCGTAATAAATGGTAGACTTCATTATTTTTAGTGGACAGGAAATACACAAGAATCATCATCTCGTTTCATACCAATCCTGTATAGTGCGCACTATAACCTATCGGCATGCAAATCGTACTCTATCTTACGTTCATCGGCTTAGAGTATTTCAATCAGTAATCAATACCATATCAATTCATTATTTCCATTCTCAATTACATGCATCAATATTATCCATCATTCTACAATCAAGTTTATATAATATACATTTAAAATATATTAGAATTATCCGAACAAACTTACTAGACTAAACTGCAGCAACGACAAAGTATAATGACTATTCTGCAATTTTCTCTTCCTCGATTTTCCACTCGTTCTTGATCTAAAATAATAATTTCAATCAATTAACTAATTAAAAAGAAAAAATAATTCATTTTATGCAATTAAGTCATTTTTGACACTTTTACAAAATTACCCCCAATATTTTTACTTTCATGCAATTTGGCCCTTAAGCCTAAAATATGCAATTTAACCAATTTAAAACAAAACCAAGTTTAGCCAAACTGTATAGGGCTTATCTACAGCACATAATTGCAATTATATCACATCACATACAAGTAATTTTATTACTTCAACAATTTAGTCCTTAAACATGAAAATCATCAAAAACTACTTTACAAAATAGTCCTATCTAGCAACCAAACTCAATAATTCTTCATAAACTTCAAGAACACACAAAAATCATCAATGGCATAACTCATAACATTTGACAGTTTTGCAAATTAGTCCCTGGGTTAGCTAGATCAAGGTAATACGAGCTCGAAAACATAAAAATTACTAAAAACGGAGAAGGTTTACTTACCCAATCAAGGAACCCTAAGTGACGAAAGCTTTCTTCCAACTTGGCAATGGAGTTTCAATTTTTAGATGAAAGAAATAAAGATGACGATGCCTTTTTAATTTTGTTATTCTTTAAATTTAACTTACCTTTTTACCTATTTACAAAATTAACCTTTAAAAACAATTGACATTTCATGAATTCCATCACCTATACCATCCACTAATACCTTAATGGTAAATTTACCATGCAAGGAGGGTTTAATTCCACAATTGGTCCTTCAATTATATTAAATTCCAACTAAACAAACTTAATTTCAATTTAACCCTAAACTAATTAAGACTAAATGAGCAAATAGCCCAAAAGTTAGTGGATTAATCATATCCACCACCGCTTGGACTTTTTGACTATGGTTTAATTGCCATTTTAGTCCCTTTACTATTTTAAATCTATAACAATTAACTTTTACCTCTTGTACAATTTAATCCTTTTACCTTAATTAAGCAACCAATGATCAAAATTATTGAACCAAACTTTAATTCACCTATAATACGACTGTGTAAATATTTTTAGGCTTAAATTACAGAAACGAGATCCCAATACCTCTTTTTGAAAAACCACTTGACTTTTTATCTGAACCACTTATATTTATTTATTCCTTCAATTTATAAAAATAAAATATTAAGCCAAAATTCAATATAATATTATAATTGACTCGAAATATTAAATAATAATACGAACTTATTCATCGGATTTGTGATCCTGAAACCACTATTTCCAACAACACTGAAAAACAGGTTGTTACATCAATCGTTCATATTTCCAATTAAAATCATGCATGTAATTCATTCATTAAAATGTGATTGAATGCATTAGAATTAGTTGATCGATTCTTACCAAATGGAAATTAATGGACGCAATAATTTAAAGGTGCATGCTAAAATTAGATTCTGATATGATTGAATTAAATGTTTGTAATAACTCGAGAGGGGTCTATTACCTTGCATAACTTTAGGGTTGTGTGATTAAATTGTTTCAAACCTGATCCATCCCTGTTACTTCACATAAACTCTAAGAAACCCTTAGTTAAATATGGCCATGGTAGTATGCATGTTTTTCTAAGTAAAAGATTCTGAAAGGACTTAACACTGATTTTAAAGTTAAGGAGATATTGAGTTGCCATGGAATATTTTTCGGAACATTGTTAAACACGATAAAAGTTGAATTGAGTCAAATGTTGTAATTTTTCTATCTGATTCATGTTATTATTGTTAAAGCTTGTGAATTTTCTGCTAAGCCATCTCATTGCATTATTCATCTCATTTGCATTTAAGTAAATTTGTATCTAGATAATTAATTTAATTTAACTCCTATTACTCAAAATTATTGTGTTTTCTTACCAAATTGTAATCTTTAATTTTTCAAATTATTGATTAACATATACTATAACAACTCATTTTCAGTGATGTTAGAAATAGTGGTTTTGGGACCACAATTTGGCGAGTAAATTATTATTTTATTATTTATTATAGGTCTATGAGATTATATTAAGGTCGTATTAAAATTTTTGTTAAGAAAATTTGATGTTTAAATGGTTAATTAGGTAAAAAGGACTGAATCGTAAAAAGGAGTAAAAGTTGAGTTCTATTAGTTAAAGGGGTCCAATAGCTTTGAAATCTTAAACTAAAGGACTTAAATGGTAATTAGAGAATTTTATGAATTAGTGGATAGTTATGAATATGGTTTTGACGAAATTATGATAAATTTTTAAGGTTAAAATGGTAATTTGGTAATTAAGCTTAAAATGAAAGAAATTAAAAATGTGTATCATATTTTATTTTTCACCTTAACCGGTTTTGAAAAGAAAGAAAATCCATGGATGAGTGCTTGGTTCGGCTAGGTTCATTATAGTGCATGGTATGTGTTTGTCATCCCGTTTTTAATGATTTTTATGTTTTTGAGTATGTTTTAACTTAATGTAGCTAACGTGGGAGTTAATTTGCACAATTTTTAAAGGTTGAGGGACTTTCCATGAATTTTTTAGGTTCAATTTTGGTGTTAGTTATTGAATTATGAATCTTTGTTGAAAAATAAACAAGTTTTGTTAAGTGATTTTTGATGAATTTTGGAGTTAGGGATTAAATTATTGAAGGTGTAAGTTCTAGAGTTTTATTGTGAAATGATGGTTGATATGGGTTGTTTCAAAGTCCCTTGCATCTATGGTTAATATGGATTTAGATTGAAATGGTTAGATTTTAAGTTATAAGCTTAATGACTAAATTATAAAAAGTTAAAATGATATGGGCAAATTGGTAATTTTGCATAAATATGAAATATGGATTAGATTGAATTCTAGAAGTAGTTGATTGATTGAAATTATCTATTTAGATGAAGATAAACCACATTCAGACTTAGATCGAGGAAAAGCAAAAGCTTTAGAATAGTTCGACTTTGTTCCTACGCCCCTAACTGTGGAGGTAAGTTCGTGTGAACTATAACCGTTTTTAATGTTGGTTAAATTTTAATATCTATTATGTTTTTGAGATTTAATGAATTGAATTATAAACGTATCAATGCTATGACGAATTGATGGATATCGAGTCCCGGTTGAACCTTAGGAATTCTTAGAATACAAATGATATGTCATTAGGGATTTCATGTTTCGAGTGTTGGTCTTGAATGTCCTACTGATGGCTGAGGTCTTGCATTTTTTTTGATACTCCCCAACTCGTGTGAGCAGCATCATGTAGCTTACATTCTGACCTACAACTCGTGTGAGTAGACCCATTTCACAGCTCGTGTGAGAAATGATGTAAAGGAAAGGTTACAGTTATATGTAAAGGCACACTTTGTGTCAGCTTTCTCGTGTATCCGATGTATTTCTAGATGGTTTAACAAGTATGAAAGGGAAAAAATGGTAAATGTTCAAATGAAATGTATCATGAATTTATGAGAAGGAATTATGAACTAAATGATGAGTTTATATGTGCAAATCCATTTATTTATGGAGGAATTCATTTGAACCATGTACAAGAGAACTAACTTATGATTTTGATGATGTTGTATAGGCGTATGCCAAGCTTATGGTTTTGATTGGTTTTATACTTATGCAAATGAAATGGTAAGTTATGTTTTGGTTTATACGAGCTTACTAAACATTCATTGCTTACGTAGTTGTTTCCTATTATTTTATAAATCATCGAAAGCTCGATTTGGTTGGAAGCTCGTCGGAGGCCTATCACACTATCCAAGAATCTTTTTGGTAGTTTTTGAACATTTTGATAAAGGTTATTAATGGCATGTATAGGTCATTTTGAAATGGTACTTAGTGGATGTGTTAATGTAAGTTTTGGCCTGCATATGTTTGAGGTTGTGATGATTTGGTGCATTTCAATGCTTACCAAGATATGTTATTTTGGTCACTTTCATGTGTTTGTGTATAAAGTTCCTTTATGGTATGTTTTGGAATCATTTGAGAATGATTATAAGTGGTATGTTTTGGCAACTAATTGGAATAGGTTATCATGTGTGAAATGATACAATATTGGCATGTTTTGATAAATGTTGTCTTGGTATAATGTGGTGTCTTTGAATGACATATTGATTAGTTCAAATATGTTATTGAAATGACATTTTGATGTGTGTTTAAGTGATGTTTAGGCCCCTTTTTAAGTATGCTTGAATAGGTTGAGAAATTATGCATGGAATGACTTGGTTTTAAGTAATTTCTGGTTCACACGGTCAGAGACACGGGCGTGTGACTCAGTCGTGTGAGCCACACAGCCTAGTGGCACAGCCGTGTGTCATCTGAGGTTTTCAAAGGGTATAAGTTAGTGAGTTACATGGCCTAACACACGGCCTGACACACAAACGTGTGGGGCAACTTGGAGAGTTACATGGCTTGGCACACGGGCGTGTGACACGGCCGTGTGACCCTACTCGGAGAGTTACACGGGTGAGAACACGGGCTGGGACATGACAGTGTGTCCCTTGTTTGAAAGATACACAGCCTGGGAGGTTCCACACGGCCATGTGTCCTCTGTTTTCAAATTGTGCTACTTTTCCTAAACTTCTTGATTTGTTTCAAATTAGTTTCGAATTGCTCCCAAGCTATTTTTAGGGCCTCGAGGGCTTGATTTAGGGATGAAATTTATGTGAATGAATGGTTTATGATATATTTAAATTTATTGGATGTTATGATGTTTAAAGGTTTCTAGTTGATTGGTAATACTCCGTAACCCTAATCTGGCGACGGATACAAGTTAGGGGTGTTACATATACAATCCCTGTGGAGACGATAACTCTTTTACTTACTTATTACTTTCTAACAACTATGTATACTTACACAAACCCCAACATTACAGTGCGTTGGGATGATGATGCGTTAATGGAATGATGATGTGATGACTTATGGCATAGCACTTGTGTACAATATGAGCCCTTTGTGTGTATGTTTTGGTGTGTTGGATAGATGCACTTAAAGTGCAGTATGTGAGGAGTTCTATAGGAAATACTAAGTGTTTGAGTCTTATTTTACAAAGGTTATCATGGGATTTGAGATTAATCTGTATGAATAAATTGGCTTATTAAGTTAATTTTGAGAAAGTAGACTAAGGAGTTAGAAGAGGACTTAACTTACTAGATAAATAAACATATGATGATTCATGATGTTTTATTTTTAAATTTATGATATATGTGATGTTATATGTGGAAGATGATGAAGTGTAAGAAATGAGATGCCTTAAATGTGTATAATGCTTGTGCGTGAGTGTATGTGAATATGTATGCTTAACTAAATTGTATCACTTATTAATGTTATATCCATAATCTAATTCAATTGTTTTGGTCTCACACTTGGAAAGAACAAAAGTGAATTTATTTTCATGAGTTCTTACTTTATGCCTAGCACGTCATTGTTTTTCATGCGCGTAGATTTTGAGTAGAGCTTGTGAAGCCCAGTTCATCAATTAGATTGTGTAACACCCATAACTGCTTCCATCGACGGAATAGGGTTACAGAGTACTACTATACAATAGTAACAATAGCATCTAGCTCACTAAATAATTAACAATATATATATTTTTAAAAATAATTTAGATCGAAGTAAACATACACTTATGAACCTTAAATCAGGCCTACGAGGCCTTAAAATTAGTTTTGGGAACAATCAAAGACCAATTTGAAACAAATTAGAATATTCAGGGAAAATTTGTAAATTTTCAAAACAGAGGTCACACAGCCTTGTGACACAACTCAGGCCATGTGGTGTAGGGGCACGGCCATGTAGCCAACCGTGTGCCTTTCGAAAAAATTCCACACAGTCGTGTCGCAAGCCATGTGCTAGCCCGTGTTTGATTCAATGTTGAGTCATACGACTATGTCGCAGGCTGTTTGTCAGCCCGTGTGAAAACTTCACCTATACTATTTTGAAACACATTTAAGGCACACGCTTGTGTAGGTTGCCCGTCCGTATCACACAACTGTGTGACAGTTCGTGTATTAGGCATTTTGAAAACTGCATCTATTCTATTTTGAAACACGTTCAGCTCACACGTCTGTGTGTGTTGCTAATGTGCATCACACAACCGTGTGACAACCCGTGTCCTAGGCCTTGTGAGCACAAAAATAACCAATTACAAGCTCAAATTTCACCCATTTACCGAGGTACTTAAACACATTCAAATACTCAACTTTATAGGCCAAAAGTCATTTTCAATAACACTCAAACATGTCAAACAAATCAACCTATGTACCTAACTAATGTGCCATCATTGACACCACAATACATTTGATGACATTACACCTTCAAGTTGCATATACAAGTTGTAGTTTACACATCAAACATCTGTTTCCATTTCATACCATAGTTCATCATAATGTCAATATTTTTATTCTTGATCCGCAAGTTTATCTTACTAAAACATGCCTAATTCCATTTGTTCTTCAATCGACAGCACAAGTTCAAGTAAAACTTGCTCAAAATCTAAGAACCAACATCATACATACAAAATGGTCCTAATACATGCCATATATACCAACCGAAATCAAAGTCTACCATAGATTTCCCAGATAGTGTGATTTCTTGTGTTGATTCGATCGTCCGAGCCCTCAAAACGTAATCTACAAAATGAAACAAATACAAGTAAGCTTGAATAAAGCTTAGTAAGTTTGTTTAAATAAATCGGTAAGCTTTTCCAACCAAACATAGTAATTTAAAATTAAATAATGAAATTCCTATAAATCGCAACTCTGCCTGAGAAGTAACAATCTATACAATATTTCAGTATATTCATGAGTAATGCTCATTTGAACAACTTTCAGTAGAACCAGTAGATATGGCTCGATAGAGCATACTTTCAGTAGATCAGTAGGTATGGCTCGATAGAGCATACTTTTAGTAGAATTAGTAGGTATGACACGATAGCGCATACATTTTAGTAGGTATTGCTCATCTGAGCACCAATCAGTATATCAGTGGGTAATGCTCATTTGAGCTTTATTCTGTATATCGATGGATATCACTCGCTAAAATTCATTCGGTATATAATATAACATTCAATAAAATTTTATTAAGAAAGAATATAAGGATTTTTAAAAGCATAAATAAATGCACGAATTTACAGGATTGATTTGCAGTAACGACTCATAGTATCTCAATCAGTGATCGATGTCATTTCAATTCATTACTTCCATTTCCAATTACACACATCAATATAATTAAATATTATGCAATTAAGTTCCTATAATACATTTAAAAATGTACTAAAATTAAATCGTACGAACTTACTTGACTAAATTACATCAATGACAAAGGTACGGGGACTATTCGGTAATTTCTCTTTCCCTCGGTTTTTAACTCGTTCATGATCTAAAATAATATTTCCACTCAATTAAATAATTCCAATATTAAAATTAACTCATTTTATTCAAATAAGCTCTTTTTAACATTTTACAAAATTTCCCCTAATATTTCACTTTTATTCAATTTAGTCCCTAATTCCCAATCATGCAAATTAACCATTTTTATTTAAAAAAACACCAATGGTTGAATATTCAATGACTTCAATACAGCCCATATTTGCAATTATTTCTCATCAAGTCCTTGTAATTTTATCACTTTAACAATTTAGTCTTTAAACCTTAAAATCATCAAAAACTACTACGAAATCAATATTCTTTCTCAAAGTTTCAAGAATGACTCAAACTCATCAATGGCACAATCCAAAACATTTAACAATTTCACAAATTGGTCTTCGAATTAGCTAGATTAAGCTAATACGAACTCGAAAACATAAAATTACTAAAAACAGGCAAAGATTTACTTACCTAGTTGACAAACCCTAGCTAACCGAAGCTCTCACCCTTTGAACAATGGAAAATCGGTTGGTTGAAGAAGAAACAAGAGAAATTATTTCATTTTTATCTTTTAATTTGATACTTTTCATCATATTTACAAAATTGCCATTTTGTCATTTTAATTTTAATTAAATTTCATGTAAATATTCACTTAACCATCCATTTCTTTCCCTAATGGTATATTTACCATCTAAGTGTCTTGACTTACCTTTTCATTATCATCCGGTGCTTTTAATCTATAGAACTCAACTTTTGTAGCTTTACGATTTAGTCCTTTTTACTTAATTAACTATCCAAACGATAAAATTTCATAACCAAATTTTAACGTAACATTACTAACCCTGCAAATATTAAATAATTAATTTTTTTGGTCTGACACATCAAAATTATGGCCTTGAAACCACCATTTTTGAGCATACAGGAAAATAGATTAATTAGTAAACCCTTAATTAATTAGGAACTAATTGCAATTTACCACATTCTAGAGAATTCGTATCATTTCTATTATTAGATCATTTAAGGAGGGTCCAATTGCACAATTAGTCCTTTAATTATATTAAATTCTAACTAAATAAGATTAATTTCAACTTAATCCTAAACTAATTAGGGCTAAATGAAAAAATATCCCAAAAGATAGTGGATTTAATCATATCCAACACCGGCTAGAATTTTTTTACCATGTTTTAATTACCATTTTGGTCCCTTTACTATTTTAAATCTATAGCAATTAATTTTTACCTCTTTTACAATTTAGTCATTTGACCTTAATTTAGCAGTAAATCATCAAAATTACCGAACCAAAATTCAATTCACATATAATACAACTCTGTAAATATTTAATAAAAATATTTATGGCTTTAAATTACGGAAACAAGGTTCTAATGCCTCGTTTTCAATAACCACTTAACTTTTGAACCAAATCATTTATACTAACTTTTAATTCAATTGATTTAATTCATCATATCAAAATTCAATATAAAAATTATTAGTGATTCATATAATTTAAATACTAATTATACGAACTTTACTCGTTGGACTTGTGGTCCCGATACCCTTATTTTCAACACCACTGTAAAACGGGCTGTTACAGATTGCATCACCATTGCAAGACGCAAAGAGTATGAAATCTCAATATATGTGTTATATTGGTTCCTGGTGGCATGTACTTAGGAGTAAATGGTTATAGATATACTTTAGTTTCATACTACTTTTATAGCCTTAAGGGCATAGATGATTATTATTTTTATTTGTACGGGCTTTGGTGTATAGTTTGTTATTGGAACATTTGCACGAAGCATGGTTTATAAACTTTTTTTTGGTATTTGAATAAATGCGGAGTATGAAAATGATTTCAAGGTTATTCCATGTCAATTGAACTATTTCTAATGGCTTTTGAAGTGTCTTTAATGCTATTTAAGTGTTAGGATGTGTTGGTTGAGCCTTGACATGATTTTGAGGTGTTTTATAGTCAAAATCTTGGTCCCCTGCTTCTAATCCTAGAATGTAGCACTTAAATCTCAAGACTAATAAGTCAGTATGCTTAATTTTAGCTTTAGATGTTTAAAGTCTCGATACCTTCTGATTAAGTATCGAGACTTGCAAGTTAGTAGCAAAAAGGGTACAATAAATAGGTTAAGTCTCAAGACTTGTAGGTTAAGTATTGAGACTTACATGCCAAGTATTTAGACTTGTCACTCAAGTCTCGAGCCTTACTCTACTGCACCTCTGAAACTGTATTTTTAAGTTGTTTGAGTTACCGAAACCTCGTATTATGTATTGGACATGTCCAAACACTTGGAAACTATTAAAAATGTGTTTAAAGGTTTGTAGAAATTGGGAATGGTTTTAAAGGATTTTGTTAAGTTGTGCAATTGATATTTTTATTAAAAGAAATTTTGTAAATGCAAAAAAAGTTGCAATATGGAATCACTTATCTATGTCAGTCGCCAAGCCAGGTAAGGGTGTTACATGGAATATGGTCATGGGTTTTGTCTAGGACAAATGATTTTATCATTATTAGTATAAATAATGATCATTTGCATTAATAAAGATGCGATGGTGATCATGAAATAAGAAAAGATTGAATTAAATGAACGAATTTAACCTAAAGGGACCACAAATATCCTATGAGTATAGCACACATATAACAAGATCATCAGATTAAAGCTTGAAATAAGTGGTTTTCATAATGGTATATAATGAAGAGTTAATTATGATACTTTTTGTGTATTGAATCCATGAATAAATAACTTTGTAATTAGTAGACAAAATCAAAACTTAATTACAAATTATTTAAACCCTATTTATATATGTTCAATCAGTTTCTCTACTAGATCATTATAACTCTAACCGAATAGCATGAAAAAACTTTTGAACGAATGGACAAAACAATAAATGAGCAATTCTTCATGTACTAAAATAAATTCTAGTTTTCTTAAGTTTGGATTCTAGATTATGAGCAATTATGATTGCAATGATCTAGCAATTATAATTCGAATCTATAGAGTTTAAATTTTCAATTTTGGTTATAAAAGTTTGAGCAAAGGGCTCTTCCCAAGGAGATTCTTAATTTTGTCTCATGTTCGATTATTTGAGTTAGGACCTATTCTTTAAGCAACCGTCAACTTGAAAATAGAAGAGAATATCAATTGATTGAAAGTTTGAAGCATTCAAACTTCAAATTAGGTTGATCAAAATTCTGAGAACCTTCTTAGAGGGATATTATGACAATGACTTCTCTTAGAGGCCTCAATACACATGTACTTATTTGATCAGATTTAGTACTTTTAAAAATCACAATAGATGTCCATTTTTGAAAAAAAATTTAAACTTCCATTGCACTAACTCTAATATATTTTCAGAATTATTTTCTAACACGAACAATACAAAGGCATATTATGAAGTTCTAAGAACTCATGATTTTGAAAACATTTATAGTTAGCGAAACCTTTAGTCAGTTTGTCCTATACCAAATCCTCCCAATGTATGTTGTTTGTCCACATGTAATAGGATCCCTTTTTTGGTATTTTGACCAAACCACATCTATTGGTACACCTTAACGTATGCAAACAAAATATTATTATTCATGAAAACAACAATTCACGATACCGAATCTTTCCACATTAGGATTGCCCCCATTTTTTTTACCCAACAACAATTTGTACGTACGATCGAGGAAAGGTCCCCCTTTGCTGCCAACTTCTCTCATTTGCTAACAAACATTCTTGTTTCCATTAAAAAAACCCAAAATTTGCAAGTCAATACCTATAATGATAGGGTGTTCGGGGCTTCCAACTTAATAAAATAATGACGAAGTGAGAGGTTTTAGGGAAAAAGCTTACCTTAATCTATCATCCAAATCAGTAACCATACCAAAAGACCCCACAACTAGATCAGTCTCATTCCTTAGATTCCCTAACATTCCCACAGAAATAACCCTTTGCATTAGATTTCCTTACAGCAGACTCTATCAAAACAGCTTAGGGCTACGTATGTAACAACCCTGTAACACCCCAAAAATTAGGTGATTAGAATTTATAAAATCATTAATAATTGAGCCCTAGTATTAATGGTTAAGACCTTAATAAAACCTTTAAAGGACGAAGGTTCAAGTTCTTTATTTTCAGCAATTAAGGATAAAAACTAAACTAGCACAAGAAATAAATGTGGTAGAAAGTAACCATGAAATGGGCAATAACCCAATAGCTAAGCATCACTCCATTCTGTTTAAATTCCCAAGTTCTATCAATGCCAGTTCCTTTTCTCGTTTATTAAATTTCGGCAGATTGAGAAATTTACCACATCAGCCCTCTAAAAATTGTTTAACCTTGCCATTTGGTCTCTATCCTAATCATAATAGGATTTTGATTATCTCTTTCAACCCTATTTAGAATTTCTTTTCTCTCTTCTTTAAATACATCTCTTTCTTTTATTTTTTCCCAATTTTTCTTTTCATAAATTTTTCTCTTTTTTTTGCTAGAAATTTTATACTCAAATCTCAAACCCAAAATCAACCGTGTTCAGTCCGTTTTTCATGCTAATTTAGCGAAACACCATTAAATTTGTGTCTAAATGAGCTAATATCAACCCATTGTAGGTGGCTTGGATCAAATTTGGACGCGAGGATCATTGTATAAAACCTCGAAAGTCAAATGTGTGTTCCTTTATGAGAAAATTGAGGCAAAATTAAACCCAATCCAGACCACACGGCCTGGACCCTCCCACGCAGCTTGTTCACACAACCAGGTGACCCACATGGCCTGGCCACACGAACATGTGCCCCTGTTTCTTAAATTTTATAGTTTTACCCAGAATTTTATTTTTTGTGCAAATTAGTCCTTGGATGGTTCCCGAACTAATTTTAGTGCTTAATTTATGCAATTAAGTCCCTATTAGTTTGAATAATGTTTGAATCCATGATTTAATGAATTGAATTATTGCTAAATATATACCTAATGGCTTAAATTGTGAGGAATCATGTTAATTGTTTCCATACTTGTGATTTTTGTATAACATGCCTTATGACACCGCTAAATTGAATCTTTGAAAAATATATGATTTTGGTACTGAATTAATTGTTTAAAAGCATAATTATTGCAACGATATTTGATTATTTTTAATCATTATATATGTTTTGTTTAAGCATGCCTTATTTTGTTGCATGGTTGGGACGCTTTGTAAGAAGGAAGTTCTGGCAGACTATAAAACTGCAAATCTTATGGTACATTCACATATTAATTGGCAACTTTTCTTTGCAAAAATGTTGGGTATTCACTATAACACCCCAAACCCAGCCTAGACGTTATGGTCGAATCTGGCGTGTCACATTGAAGTGTCTTTCGAAAATTGGACTTGTTGGTAAAAATTTTGTTTCTAAGTTTAAAAACTCCTTTGTTATTATTTAACAAATCAACTAATCAGAACGTTTGCCTTGTTATCTACTATTGTTATAACAGGTTGAACTAAAATCGTGGAAGCTTTTGAAAACACTAATGTTTAAATTCGTGTATTTGAAAACAATAATTATTTTGAAAATTTGTCTTCTCCTAAATTAACAGTTTAAAATAAGTAAGCAAAAGGCCAATTAAAAATTTAAACAAACATAAATGGCCTTATTACATAAACAAAACCCAATACAAACTTTAAATTTAAATAAAAGTAAGTGTAGAAAATCTGCAGTTGTGTGGCCACCTCTGACTCCCTCGCAACGCCAAATCGCCTATGGCTGAGGATTACATGTACAGTTAAAAGGAGAGGGTGTGTAATGCCTCAAAAATTTAAGTTTTTAATTTTTTTCATGTTTTGACACAACTACTTGTTGCTTCAGTGGTAAGTAATTTAGGTGTGTTTGGGAGTGTTTGAGGAGACTGGGTTCAAGTATTGGCTTTTACAGAATTTTTAGTTTTGCTCTTAATTGAATTTGGACACTGGCACATAGGCCTTATAAATATTAGTTCTTGTTTTATGACAAAAAGAGCCTATTGGTCCAGTGGTAGGTGGCGTGTGAAGTACTCTTAAGGTTTGAGGTTCAAGTCCTGTGCTGCACTGTGAAGTGTTTATATTTATCACCTGTGCTGTGAGGTGGTGGAGTTTTACTGAAATATAGTTGAATTTGAATGGAAGAGTGAATCATGGAGAGAATAGTGGGATTGTGATTGGGTGGAGTGATTCAAAGAGGGATAAGGAGAGTGATTTTAGTAGAAAATCAAGGGATGTGAGGGGAGAGGAGAGGTGTGCCGAATGGGGACTTTGGTACTCAGGGAATTCGGCTAGTGTGGTTCTGGCTCATTTTGTGTGTTTTTCGTATTTCATTTTTGGGTAATGTTTCCCCCTTTCTGCTTTGTGGTACCGAATTTTGCTAAATTCTTGAGTATCTCTTTTTTATTATTTTTTTCTACCTTCTTCTTTTACCTTTTTGGTTCTGGCTGAACAGTATTTTGGCTCTCTCTTTTGTCAAATTTCCTCTTTCTTTCTTTCATTTTTATCGGCTTTGATTTTCTACTCCTTTTATTTCTTTCTTCTTCTTTTCTCCCTCAATCTGTGCCTTTTAGCTGTATAACCTCTTTGTTTTCATCGGTTTATTTTTGTCAGCTTTTCTTCTTTTTACTTCCTAGCTAAATATCACCCATTCGTCGTATCGTTCTCTACGTTATTCTTCCTCCACTACTTTTTGCCGCTCTTGTGCTGTAGGCTCCTGACTATCGGTAAGTGGTTATACCCGTCACTTGAGTAAATTTGTTCTCTTCTTTACTTTTTCTCAAAACCGAATATTCTTCTTCTTTAATCTTTTGATTGCCTATGGTTGGTTTCTTTCTCACATGGTGTTACTTGTTGCGGTCTTAGGATTTCTTTCGAGGTGTGGTGGTTTGTAAGTGATTTGGAAAAGGTCGCAACCTTTGTGCTCATCATTCAATCAATGTAAGGAGGGTGTTTTGGATTAAGTGTAATAAGAGGGAGTTTTACCCTAGCAATTAATAGACTAACTCCGGGTCATGTTTGGTTTTTAGGAAGGCATACGTAGAGATTTGCGCTTTTCTTGTAAGCAGGTGTGTAATCTTTCCACTGCAACCGTAGATCGGCGAAAAGCCAAAAAGCCGTGAACACGGCGATTGAGACCACATGAACGTGCGAACGCTTGAGTGGTAAGCCCAACTTTCGATTCATGGGCAAATGACCGAAATACCCTCGAAAGGTAAAATGACCGAGATACCATTGAAGGTTAAAATGACCGAAATACCCTCGAAGGATAAAATAACCGAAATACCCTTGAAGAATAATTTGACCGAAATACCCTCAAAGGGTAAAATAACTTAAATACCCTCGAAGGGTAAAATGATCAAAATACCTTCGAAGGGTAAAATAACCGAAATACCCTCGAAAGGTAAAATGAATGAAATACCCTCGAAGGGTAAAATGAATGAAATACCCCCGAAAGGTAAAGTAACCGAAATACCTTTGAAGGGTAAAATGACCAAAATACCCTCAAAGGGTAAAATGATTAAAATACCCCTGAAGAGTAAAATAACTGAAATACCTCCATAGGGTAGAATGATTGTTATACCCCTTGATGATGAAATGACTGCTATGGCCTTATGTTATAGATGACTGATTTGCTCCATGATATGTATGACATTCTACATACACGTAAAATTTATGACATGACATACTGCATGGGGTTGGGATACTGTAATGGAGGAAGTATACTGCACTGGTGGCTCTGCCACATATACTGATACTGGCAGCTTTGCTGTGATATTGTTACTGGCAGCTTTGCTGTGGTACTATTACTGGCAACTTTGCTGCGATATTGGTGTGTTGGCTTGGTGGGTCGATTTTATCTCCACATGGTGTGTTGGTGGTACAGAGTGGTGTGTTGGCTGGATTGGGATGGGTTGCATTACTGCATTGTACTGATACTGTATTGGGCTAAGGCTCACACTGATACTGTATTGGGCTAAGGCCCACACTGATACTGTTATTGTATTGGGCTTAGACCCAGACTAATACTGCATGTTTCATACGGTTGACTGAAAGAGGATTACACACTAAGTTTCATAAACTCACACTCTACTTTTAACTGTGTAGGTAATCCTCAGCCTTAGGCGATTCGGTGTGCGAGGGACTCGGAGGTGGCCACACGACTGCTGCTGTTCACATTTGCATTTATTATAATTTCAATTATAAGTTGGGTTTTGTTTTTGTAATAAGGCCTTTAAGTTGGTTTAAATTTTTAATTGGGATTTTACTTACATATTTCAAACTGCTAGATAGGAGAAGACGATTTTTTAAAAATAGTTACCGTTTTCAAGGACACGAGCTTTAAACAATAGAATTTAAAAAGATTTTGTGATTTTAGACTAACTTAATAAAACAATTTCAGATAAAAAGACAAACGTTTTGTCTAATTGATGTGTTAATTAATTAATAAAGGGGTTTATTTTAAGCTTAGAAACAATTTTTTTTCCAACGAGTTAAATCTTCGAAAGACACTTCAATGTGACACGCCAGATTCGACCGTAACGTCTAGGCTGGGTTTGGGGTGTTACAGGGTGAGTTTACGAAAACTCAGCGTGTAAACCCCTAACAGTCAGTCAGTATACAACATGTAGTAATAGTCTAGGTCTGAGCCTTATTCAGTAACAGTTAGTGTGGGCCTTAGCCCAATACAGTAACAGTGTGGGCCTTAGCCTAATACATTATTAGTATAGTGCAATAATGCAACCCATCCCAAACCAGCCAACACACCATTCCGTACCACCAATACACCATGTGGGGATATAATCGACCTACCCAGCTAACACACTAATATCGCAGCAAAGCTACCAATAGTAGTATCGCAACAATGCTACTAATAACAATATCGCAGCAAAGCTGTCAGTACAGTATACTTCCTCCATAACAGTATCCCAACCCAATGTAGTATGTCGTGTCATAAATTATACGTGTATGCAGAATGTTATACTCAGTAACAGTCATATACAAATATGAACAGTCAATTTCAGAACGACTCTGGTCGAATGGAGAGGAAATTTTTAGGGGTATTTTTGGAGTAGCCCCTAATGTGGGTGAATACTGGTTAGAAGCCACGGGGAGAATAATTGATGATCTCGACTGCACTTCTGAGCAAAAATTAAAAGGTGTAGTGTATTTACTGCGAGATGAAGCCTATCAGTGGTGGCTTACTGTAAGAGAAGGTACTCAGGCCAACCGATTAATGTGGGGATTTCTTTAAGGCAGCATTCCAAGGAAAGTATGAGGGCGCAAGTTATGTAGACACCCAAATAAACAAATTTTTGAGTTGGACTCAGGAAATTAAAATTGTGGCAGAGTATGAGGCAGAGTTTCTGCAACTGAGTCGTTATGCTCGTGGGATAGTGGCGACTGAATATGAACGCTGTGTGTGATTTAAGGACGGCCTCCGAGATGAGTTACGAGTCTTGATAGGTCCATAGAGGGAGCGAGATTTTGCTGCCCTAATTGAAAAGGCAAAAATCGTCGAGAATGTGAAGCACTCTGAGCGCTAAAACCGTGAGAAGGATAAGGGCAGATATAGGGGAGATTCAGAGCGATCAAGTTCTACTAGAATGCCTAAAAAGAGGGCCAAGTATGATGGGCCAGTCCGAGTTGGGGTTCCTGTTGCAAGACCACAGTCTTGTGCTGATTGTCGGAGACATCATCTGGGTAAGTGCTGGAAAAAGATTTGGGCATGTTTCAGATGTGGGCCTGTGGAACATCAAGTTAAGAATTGTCCTCAGAGGTGGGCTCAGATGCAAGCTGAAGGTCAAGGTTTTGTTCAGCCAGCGGGAGGTGGTCAGTAGCCATCGAGGGGTCGTGGGCAGGTTAGAGGTGGAAATGGTATGTGACAAGGTGGTGGAACGTTAGGCATAGGTGTTGGTAACAGTAAGGTGAGGCAGCCAGCACTAGTCTATTTGCTCGTCGCCGAGAGGATGGTGACGCTCCAGATGTTATAACTGGTACGTTTCTGATTCATAATGTACCTTACACTGCTTTAATTGATACAGGGTCTACACATTCATACATTGCATGCACTGTGTCTGGCACCTTACGTATCATGTGTGAGAGTACTGTTAATGAGATGACGGTGTTAAGTCCACTGGGACAATCTGTAAGGGTAGACAAGTAGTTCAGAGATGTGCCCTTAGAGGTTCAAGGAGTTATATTTCTAGCGGATTTAATAGAGCTACCGTTTGGTGAATTCGACTTAATCTTGGGGATGGATTGGTTGGTTAAACACTGTGCAAATTTGGATTGTGCTTCTAAGCGTATGGTGTTGAAGACAATTGAGGATGAGGAGGTGGCTGTGATTGGGGAGCGAAGGGACTTTTTGTCTAATGTAATCTCTGCATTAAGGGTCGAAAAACTGGTTCGCAAGGGTTGTGAGGCGTTTGTAACCTATGTTGGTGTATCTAATTCTAAGGGTCCTTCTGTTGGAGATATCAAAACTGTTAAGAATATTTCTGATATTTTTCATGACGAGCTTCCTAGGTTGCCTCCGAGCCGTGAAGTTGAATTTTGCATTGAGCTCCTATTTGGAACAGTTCTAGTGTCTATCGCCCCTTATAGGATGGCACCGAAGCAGCTGGTGGACTTAAAAGCTTAAATCTAAAAACTGTTGGATCGAGGATTCATTCGACCTAGTCTGTCTACGTGGGGAGCACCAGTGTTGTTCGTAAAGAAGAAGGATGAGACTACACACATGTGCATTGACTATCAGCAATTGAATAAACTGACTATCAAGAATAAGTATCCTTTGCCGATGATAGATAATTTATTCGATCAGCTGTGAGGACCTTCAGTTTCCTCCAAAATATATCTTCATTCTGGGTATCATCAGTTAAGGGTTAATGAGGATGACGTGTATAAGACTGCATTTAGGACTTGTTATGGTCATTACAAGTTCCTAGTGATGTCGTTTAGGCTGACAAATGCACCAGCAACCTTCATGGACTTGATGAACCGAGTATTCCAACCCTACCTGGATCGGTTCATGGTGGTATTTATAGATGATATCTTCGTGTATTCAAGAATCAATGATGAACATGATGCACATCTCTGAATTGTTCATGTGGGTCATGTGGTATCTGCTGAGGGAATCAGGGTTGAATCTCGAAAAATTGAAGCCGTGCTGGATTGGAAACCACCTAAGACCGTATCTGATATTCGAAGCTTTTTGGGTCTAGCAGGGTATTTCAGACGTGTTGTTGAGGGGTTTTCCTTGATTGTTGCACCTCTAACTAAGTTGTTGTGTAAAGGGGTATCATTTAACTGGACTGATAAGCAGTAAAAAAGTTTTGAGAAATTGAAGAAAGTTCTGACTAAGGCCCCTGTCTTGATACAACCAGAGTCTGGAAAGGAATTCACTGTCTATAGTGATGCATCACATGTTGGTTTGGGTTGTGTGTTGATGCAGGGGGTAAGGTGGTTGCTCATGCGTCTTGCCAGCTTAATCTTGACGAGGAGAATTACCCTACTCACGACTTGGAGTTAGCCGCGGTGGTGTTCACACTGAAAATTTGGAGGCACCATTTGTATGGTGAGAATTGTACTATCTACATGGATCACAAAAGCCTTAAGTACCTCATCACTTAGAAAGAGTTGAATCTTTGGCAGCGAAGATGGATAGAGCTGCTTAAGGATTATGATTTCTCGATTGAGTACCATCTTGGTAAGGCTAACGTGGTAGCTGATGCACTGAGCCGTAGGGCTGTATCTGATTTGAGAACGATGTTTGCTCGTCTCACCTTGTTTGATGATGGTAGCTTGTTTGCTAAGTTGCAAGTTAGACCGATGTGGACTGAACAGATTAAGGGTAAATAGTTGTTAGATGAGTCACTGGTTCCTCATTTTCTACAAGTTTAGAATGGGGAAACTTCGAATTTTGGGTTAAATAGTGAAGTGGTACTGTGTTTCCGTGGGAAAGTCTGTGTATCGAGGGATAATGTTTTGAGGCAGTCTATACTACGAGAGGCGCATAGTAGTCCTTTTGCTATGCATCCCGGAGAGGATAAATTGTACCGAGATCTTCGTGAGTTGTACTACTGGCCAGGACTGAAATGTGAAGTAACTGATTTTGTGGGTAAGTGTTTAACTTGCCAGCAGGTGAAGGCTGAACATCAGTTACCTTTAGGGTTACTACAGCCAGTTAAGATTCCACTTTGGAAGTGGGAGAGAGTAACCATGGATTTTGTGAGTGAGCTGCCCTTAACGCCTTCCAAGAAGGATTTGGTATGGGTTATTCTAGATCGATTGACTAAATCTACCAATTTCATACCAGTTTGAATTGATTACTCTTTGCAGAAGTTGGCTAAACTGTATGTGGCTGAGATTGTAAGAATACATGGGGTGCTGGTTTCCATAATATCAGACAAAGATCCTCGCTTTATGTATCAGTTTTGGAAGAAATTACATGAGGATTTGGGTTCTAGACTGGACTTTAGTACTGTGTTTCATCCCCAGACAGCTGGTCAGTCAAAGAGGGTGATTCAAATACTGGAGGATATGTTAAGGTGTTGTGTAATGGATTTTCGAGGCAACTGGGAAGATTATTTGCCTCTAGCAGAGTTTGTGTATAATAATAGATGCCAGTCCAGTATTAAAATGGCACCGTACGAGGCGTTATATGGTCGTAGGTGTCGTACTCCTACCTGTTGGACTGAGTTGGGCGAGCGGCGAGTTCTGGGGCTAAAGTCGATTTCTGATACAGAAAAGAAGGTAAAACTGATTCGAGACTGATTGAAGGAAGCATCTGATAGGCAGAAGTCTTACGCAGATGTTAAACGCCAAGAGATTGAGTATTCTGTGGGGGACTACGTTTTTCTTAAGGTCTTCCATTGGAAAAAGATACTGAGATTTGGACGCAAGGGTAAGCTTAGCCCTAGGTTCATTGGGCGTTACCGTATACTGAAGCGTGTGGGACCGGTCTCCTATCAACTTGAGTTACCTCTAGAAGTAGACCGAATTCACAACAATACCCCCATTTTTTCTGACCAGGTAAATTTTGAGGCCGAAATTTTGTTAAGGGCGTAGAATTGTAACGCCCCAAAAATTTAAGTTTTTAATTTTTGCAAGTTTTGACACAACTACTTGTTGCTTTAGTGGTTAAGTAATTTGGGTGTGTTTGGGAGTGTTTAAGGAGCTTGGGTTTAAGTATTGGCTTTTATAGAATTTTTAGTTTTGCTCTTAATTGAATCTGAACACTAGCACATAGGCCTTATAAATATTAGTGCTAGTTTTATGACAAAAAAAGCCTATTGGTCCAATGGTAGGTGGCGTGTGAAGTACTCTTAAGGTTTGAGGTTCGAATCCTATGCTGTGAGGTGGTGGAGTTTGACTGAAATGCTATGGAATTTGAATGAAGGAGTGAATCATGGAGAGAATAGTGGGATTGTGATTGGGTGCAGTGATTCAAGGAGGGATAAGGGGAGTTATTTTAGGAGAAAATCAAGGGATGTGAGGGGAAAGGAGAGGTGTGTCGAATGGGGACTTTGGTACTTAGGGAATTCGACAAGTGGGGTTGTGGCTCATTTTGTGTGTTTTTCGTATTTCGTTTTTGGGTAATGCTTCCCTCGTTCTGCTTTGTGGTGCCGAATTTTGCTAAATTCTTGAGTATCTTCTTTTGATTATTTTTTTCTACCTTCTTCTTTTACCTTTTTGGTTTCGGCCGAATAGTATTTTGGCACTCTCTTTTGCCGAACTTCTTCTTTCTTTCTTTCATTTTTATCAGCTTTGATTCTCTATTCCTTTTATTTCTTTCTTCTCCTTTTCTCCCTCAATCTGTGCCTCTTAGCCGTATAACCTCTTTGTTTTCATCGGTTTATTTCTGTCAGGCTTTTCTTCTTTTTACTTCCTAGCCGAATATCACCCATTCGTCGTATCGTTCTCTATGTTGATCTTCCTCCACTGCTTTTTGCCGCTCCTGTGCTGCAGGCTCTTGACTATCGGTAAGTGGTTATACCCCTCATTTGAGTAAATCTGTTCTCATTTTTACTTTTTCTCAAAACCAAATATTCTTCTTCTTTATTCTTTTGATTGCCTATGGTTGGTTTCTTTCTCACATGGTGTTACTTGTTGCGGTCTTAGGGTTTCCTTCGAGGTGTGGTGGTTTGTAAGTGATTTGGAAAAGGTCGCAACCTTTGTGCTCATCGTTCAATCAAGGTAAGGAGGGTGTTTTGGATTAAGTGTAATAAGAGGGCATTTTACCCTAGCAATTAATAGACTAACTCCGGGTCATGTTTGATTTTTAGGAAGGCGTACGTGGAGATTTTCGTTTTTCTCGTAAGCAGGTGTGTAATCTTTCCACTGCAACCGTAGATCGGCGAAAAGCCAAAAAGCTGTGAACACGGTGATTGAGACCACACGAGCGTGCGAACGCTCGAGTGGTAAGCCCAATTTTCGATTCGTGGGAAAATGACCGAAATACCCTTGAAGGGTAAAATGATCGAAATACCCTTGAAGGGTAAAATGATCGAAATACCCTTGAAGGATAAAATAACCAAAATACCCTCGAAGGATAAAATGACCAAAATACCATCGAAGGGTAAAATGACTTAAATATCCTCGAAGGGTAAAATGATTGAAATACCTTCGAAGGGTAAAATGACCGAAATACCCTCAAAGGGTAAAATAACTGAAATACCCTCGAAGGGTAAAATGATCGAAATACCCTTGAAGGGAAAATGACCAAAATACCCTCTAAGGGTAAAATGATCAAAATACCCCGAAGGGCAAAATAACTGAAATACCTGCATAGGGTAAAATAACTGAAATACCCTCATAAGGTAGAATTACTATTATACCCCTTGATGATGAGATGACTGCTATGGCCTTATATTATAGATGATTGATTTGCTCCATGATATGTATAACATTCTGCATACACATAAAATTTATGACATGACATACTGCATGGGGTTGAGATATTGTAATGGAGAAAGTATACTGTACTAATACTGGCAGCTTTGCTGTGATACTGTTACTGACAGCTCTGCTGCGATACTATTACTAGCAGATTTGCTACGATATTGGTGTGTTGGTTGGGTGGGTCGATTTTATCCTCACATGGTGAGTTGATGGTACGGAGTGGTGTGTTGCCTGGGTTGGGATGGGTTGCATTACTGCATTGTACTGATACTGTATTGGGCTAAAGCCCACACTGATACTGTATTGGGCTAAGGCCCATATTATACTGTTACTATATAGGCTCAAGCCTAGACTAATACTGCATGTTGCATACTGTTGACTAAAAGGGGATTACACACTAAGTTTCGTAAACTCACGCTCTCCTTTTTACTGTGTAGGTAATCCTCAGCCTTAGGCGATTTGGTGCTGCGAGGGACTCGGAGGTGGCCACACGACTGCTGCTGTTCACATTTGCATTTATTATAATTTCAATTATAAGTTAGGTTTTGTTTTTGTAATAAGGCCTTTAAGTTGGTTTAAATTTTTAATTGGGCTTTTACTTACATATTTTAAACTGCTAGATAGGAGAAGACGAACTTTTAAAAATTGCTACCGTTTTCAAGGACACGAGTTTTAAACAATAGAATTTGAAAAGCTTCTACGATTTTAGACTAACTTAATAAAACAATTTCGGATAACAAGACAAACGTTTTGTCTAATTGATTTGTTAATTAATTAATAAAGGGGTTTATTTTAAGCTTAGAAACAAAATTTTTTTTCCAACGAGTTAAATATTCGAAAGAAACTTCAATGTGACACATCAGATTCGACCATAACGTCTAGGCTGGGTTTGGGGTGTTACAGGGTGAGTTTACGAAAACTCAGTGTGTAAAACCCTAACAGTCAGTCAGTATACAACATGTAGTAATAGTCTGGGCCTGAGCCCTATTCAATAACAGTACAGTGTGGGTCTTAACCCAATACAGTAACATGTGGGCCTTAGCCTAATACAGTATCAGTACAGTGCAATAATGCAACCCATCCCAAACCAGCCAACACACCACTCCGTACCACCAACACATAATGTGGGGATAAAATCGACCTACCCAACTAACAAACTAATATCGCAGCAAAGCTACCAGTAGTAGTATCGCAGCAAAGCTGTCAGTAACAATATCGCAACAAAGCTGCCGGTAACAATATCGCAGCAAAGCTGTCAGTACAGTATACTTCCTCCATTACAATATCCCAACCCCATGCAGTATGTCGTGTCATAAATCATACGTGTATGCAGAATGTCATACTCAGTAACAGTCATATACAAATTATGAACACATCAGTCAACCTACCTCTAGGGGTATAATGGTCATTCCCATCAGTTAGGGGTAAAGCAGTCTGTTTACCCTTTACGGTATTTTGGTCATGGTCTTTTTACCTATTTTGGGGTCTCGGTGCAGATATCGACCTCTCAAAAAGTCCGCAATCGCCTCGAGCGGCCCAGGTAACCTAAATGGTCATAACAATGTAAATGGTTCCAATGCCCATTACTCGGCCCAAGTGGGCCCACACGCTCGTGCGGTCCGTTCAGCCCAGATTTTGCCACAGCTATGAGATCTACATAACCCAATCTAGTATTTACCATAAATCATGGATTTCATATGTGTGAGGCCCACGAGCCCATTGAGCCCACACGACCCATTTTGGCCCAATGTGGCCCATTACTGCCTAAGCCCATGAAAATGCTCATTGAGGCCTCTACAGTCAATCGCCCATGGTTCGTGGGTTTAGCCTACCACACAAGCGATCGCATACTCGTGTGGTCTCAAACGCCGTATTTTCGGCTTTTTGGCTTTTGTCATTCTACAATTACAGAGGGGTGTTTACACACTTGTTTACGAGAAGAGAGCAAATCTCCACGTACACCAACCTAGATTCAAACATGACCCAATGTCAGTCCTTTAATCATTAGGGTAAAAAACCTTCTTATTGACACTTAATCCAAAAACACCATTTTTACCTTGCTTGAATAAGAGCGACTTAGTCCTCCAAGACCACTTACCAAAAGTGATCACACGCTTTTATCGATTATCTGTACCATAAACACTGATCTTATTAACCAGGGTAGGCTATATAAGTGGCCTCAATCTCTTTTTGTGTCATAAAACAAGCACTATTATTTAAAAGGCCTATATGCCAGTGTCCAGATTCATTTAAGAGCAAAACTAAAAATTCTGCAAAAGCCAAGACTTGATCTCAGGCTTCTCAAACACTCTCATAACACCCAAATCACTTAGCCTTTAAAGCAAACAAGCAATTTGTGTCATATCATGCAAAAAATTAAAGACTTAAATTTTTGGGGCGTTACATTCACAATCATCTGCTAGTGTATTAACTTACAACCTTTGGTGGTTTGCCCACCTATTATCTGGCAACTTTGAGATGCAATTATGTTGTGTATTCACAACTGTCTGGCAGCGTATTAACCTACATCTTTTGGTGGTTTATCCACAAACCGATGTGTAGGGATGAATGAGTTCTAGGGAACTCTTATGGTCTGTAGAGGTGGAGTAGGAACTTATCTGTTAAACTGAATTCGTTTGCACCGTAAAGCATGTGCTTGAAATTATGAAATTTCTGATATGATATGGTATGTGTTTTTGCTTATACATGATGAAAACTATAATGTTAATATGATATACAAAATCTGATAAATGTGATTTAAGACATGTAATCTGAAATATTGATATGTGTAAAATTACTATAGAGAATTATTTGATGAACAATGTTTCTGTATAATTAATCGTTACACCGATTATTCTTGTGTTGAGTTAATCTGGAAAAAAATGATATTCTAAATTATTATTCGATTATGATTATTCTGAATTCTGATAAATTTATAGTGAAGTATTTTATGTGAAAAATTGTTAGTCTAAAGTGCTTTTGTGATTGTGTTTATTCTCGAAATTGTTAAAGTTCTTTGTCTACTGTTTTGTTTCGGTTTTCTGGTGACGGAACTCACATTGAACTTTTATAGCTCACCCCTATTTATTTTCCTTCTTTTCAGATAACCCACAATGTTAGGACACGAACTCGACATTCGGAGGGCTCGGCTCGAAATATTGATTTCTATATAAAAGTATATTAGATTCATTATTTTATAATTCTGGTTATTTGAAACTATATTATTATTATTGTGGTATGAGATTTAGTTTACGATTTTTACTTAGGCATGCATGGCAATCATTTAGGTTATTAGAATATGAAATTTTTATTTAATTATGCATGAAACATGATTTTTATTAAAATTACGTTAATCACTTTTTCGCTACTAAATTGTAAATGTGTTTTGTTAAGAAAGTAATTCGGATTTTTAAACTATATTTTCAGTAGTAAACATTGTTATAACGAAGATATTAAACTAAATCAATTTTTATAACTCATGAGTTTTCCCATAAATTGACTAAGTTTTCTTCAAAGAATAAACCAATGTTTTAGTTAACTATTTTAGAATTCCGATAATTCTACCAAACCACTTTGGTGGCCAATGTAATCTCCTAAATTCGGATCTAACGTCTAGGCCGGATTGGAGAGTTTACAGGCCTTGTGACCCAAGAAGCTAGGCATCCTCCCAATTCCTGACTGAGGATAGAGTTCATTTTATTGATATTAGATAAAATAATAAATTAAAATATTTCAAGAAATATTTGCTAATGGAAGTGGTAAAGATCATTGGTTAAATTTCCCCTTTTATTTTTCCAAAAATAAAAAAATGGAAGACTTACAATAATTTTTTAATTAAATTAAAATACAATAACAATTTTTTTATCCAAAACTTGATTTTTTTTTTTGTAATTTTCTAAAATTTATAACTTATTATACTTTTTAAATGTTTATGATTTTTTATTACAATTTTTTAAACTTATAAATTATTTCTTAATGTAGTTATAAAGATAAAAAGGTATCAAATCAAATGAGTTATTAATAAATTACAATTTACCACATCAACACCGTCAAACTTTTAAAAGCCTTAATCAAGATTTTCGTTGATATCACAATATTTTAACTCAAAATGAAAATATTGAAATCCAAATTGCTAAAACAATAACATTCGAGATAACATGCTAGAAAAATTCAAATGTTATCTCGAATCGAGCTAAAATCTTAAAAATAAATCTGGCTCAAGCTGAGTTTTGAATATCAAGTTTCGAGTCAAGGATGAACCTTTTACCGCACTTCGATTACACCCTTCGCAACCACTGTCTAGATCCTAGATCGTCCTATGCTCCTTTGCTCAAGGTAAAAGTCAGCTCAAAGGGCAAATAGGGTTCCAACTTCAAAGGTTTTGCACTTTGGATTCTTTTATCGGAAACAGAAAACAAATGCAAATGAGGTCATCTCGACGGCATATATGGTTGACAACACTTTCCTAACCTGACAATGAAGCTTAGGTTTTCATGGAAATAACCATGACTACAAAGCATATGCTTAATGAAGTGCAGGAACTTATGCGTGAATCCTTACTAAGTTATATACACATACTCAAAGTCAATGGGATATTATCCAATCCCGATGAGGGCGAGATTGTTAGCAGAAGTAGTTGCACAACATTGGTTTTATATAAATTTCAGTTATTATCAAGAAAATACTACAATCAGTACACCAAGCGGCTTCAAAGGTAGCTTCATGAGGTTTAAAACTTTTAATACATTACAGAATCACAAGCACAACATAAATAATGATTAGTCTAAATCTAAATATAGCCAGTACGTACCCGTCAGTTTAGGGTCCATGTCCTGATATAACAGTCCACTTAATTAGAGTTGAACCACTGAAAGTGTATTGTCTTGATTACATGCCCCAAATTCCACGAGCTGCTGCAATCTTGTTGTTCGGTTTTGAAGTCAGCTCAAACAAAATCCTTGCAAAGGTATCAGAATGTCTACCATCTGAAAAAAGTATCTCTGCAAAAGCATTTTCATAAGCTAGCAGTGATGTCCGGTTCTGAGGATCAGATGCAAGGTGCTCTATTATCATTGCAGCTTTCCGGCAAACTTCTGGCACTGGATGCGGAGTCTTTATCACTTTCAGTATACGATCAACAGCCCTAAATTGGGTGAACATATGTACACAAATAAGATAGCCCTTTCAGCTGTAAACTTTAATAAATAACATGACTATGCATTACCATCTCCATGCTGTCATCCATACTTCCAAAAAGAAATAATAACAATAATAATAACTTACCATCTCTCACTAGCAAGCTTCAACCTGCAGTCCATATTGAAATCGACAAGGTTATAGAGTGCACCAATGGCAGCAGCTTGGGCATCAAATGCCTGCAAGCTCAAAATATCTACTAAACGCTTGTAAATCTGCAGTTCATCATCAAGTTTGTATTAATATTTATAACATGATTACACCTTTACTTAAGAAAATGTTGCAGCAGAATGCTTTACCTGAGGAACAAAAGGAAGGAGGAGGGGTTCATTATCAGGGTTTATAATCATGCGCCCAAGAAATTCTGCAGCTGCACAGTGCCAGGCTTTGACTTGAGATCCTAGCATCCCCATTATAGCTTGAACTGCACGTTTTTCGCTGTTTGGTAAAACAGTAGATATAATCATCAACCAAAAGTTATAAATTAGAAAAACATGCACTCAAGCAATAAAGGATATCAGGATTACGTTATTTTAATGTAAGATGGCTTTGGTGAACTGAAAATCCGAAGGTCAAGCAAGGGAGCCAAATTAACAATTGTCTCAATGGCATTTGTGACAAGTTCCTCATCCTCTGTCAAGAAAAAAGAACTTTTAAGAGCACACAATAACAGATTGAAAAGGTTAAGGTAATTTTTGCAATTAAGTATTAGAAGAAAATTACCATTACACACACAAGAAAGACAAATTTTTGTAGAAGCAGAAAAGGGAAATAAGAAGAAAAATGAAAATATTTTTGATAGCAGCAATATAGCCCACAAAGTTCCCACTCCACTGCTCCTGATGATTCACCTTTGGTCTACACATAGTAAATTCAACAGCACAAATTTCAAGACCACTCAAGAAATACAATAATTTCCCTTTGCTAAACTATCAGTCTATCACAACCCAACAAGTTTAAGATTGTTGCATCTGAAGACATGATTCCAGTTCCTGATAATCCTTGTCGGTGCAATGAGCTAACCAAGATCTAGATCTAAAATTCTTATATCCTACCATAGAATCTAAAAAAGTATATATTTTGAAGGATGCAGGCATAAAGAAACACTAAAATATACAAAGAAGGGAAAAAGAAGGGGTTGTCTCACCTACAATGTGATCTTCTATACACTGAAAAACAGTTTCCAAGCAATGCCTATGTTGAGCCATAGCAATTTCATTCTCTGGCATGAAAGAAAAGTTGCGTATAATATTAGAAGCAGCAACGGCACACTGCTGTTTTTCAGCTCGACCCTCATCATCTAGATTAAATAGACCATCTTCGTCAAGCCACCACTCAGAACGGCGTCGTTTACTGGTATTCTTTTGTCCTGATATTTCAGCAGCAGAACCTGGCCCCAATCTGTCATTCCATAACAAAAGTCCAAATTTATTTCCCAATTCTTAAAACCCAACAAGGCAACAAAAATAATTTTCAAGCCTACCCCGAATGTGGTAGCAAGGCAATCGATCCCAATGCCTCATACTCGTTGCCAAATCCTGTTATGACAGAATTTGCACCCAATGTTCTAGTCCTTTGTCCCTTTCTAAGTTCCTTAGGCAGGGCTATATCACGCCAATCATCTATCTGCTCCATATCAAAGTCTAATAAATCCCAACTCAGACGAGAAATAAAAACCAATAAATCAAAGTGACAACAATTTACATCACAACATAAAATTAAAGTTCATAAA
Organism: Gossypium hirsutum; assembly: GCF_007990345.1. Classification (NCBI taxonomy): domain Eukaryota; kingdom Viridiplantae; phylum Streptophyta; class Magnoliopsida; order Malvales; family Malvaceae; genus Gossypium; species Gossypium hirsutum. Next base: position 34,819,992 of record NC_053446.1, on the reverse strand, counting down.
GACAGAGAAAACATACAATTTGGAGAAGAGCATCGAGCAAGCCGGGTATTTTGGCCAAGCAGGCATCTTTACGCATATCATCTTTCTCTTTAAAAGAGAGCAATGTGAGAGTATTCAGAGCCCAAGTTAACTCACTCTTCAACCCACTTTGAAGTGCTAGAACTATCCTTTTATTGTTCTGCTCTACTTAAAACAGCAATAACAAATTTAAAACACAAATTTCAGATAAAATTACTAAAAAAGTAATAGTAAATAAGCAAAACTGCTAAATAAATAAGTTAATGGACTGCTTTTTTTTTATAGTTCTGTGTTTAGGGTTTATTACCAGAGAAGGAGTTGTGGATTTGAAGAGAAGGGCCGAGGAGAGTGGACGGAGCCACTGAATCAGCAGCGGAGGCGGAGGCTACGCTAGCAGCTGTGCTTCCAAATGGTCGGCCTCTCTTCGGCGGAGGTGCGGCGTTGCCACCCCCCGAGCCACCTGATTTGCCCTGCTCTCTCTTCTGCATATCTTTGTTTTTCGATATGGCGGAGATTTGGTCTGGCGAATCTGTAATTACCTGGATCCTGTAACCCGATTCACAACCTTTTGAATTTATAAATAAATTATAACTAGTTTTACTTATGCACACGATACATATGTTGTCAATCCATACTAATATTTAGAAAAATATATCAAAAAAGTTTGTAAAATTTTAATTCACCCATTAAACTATTCTTAATTTTTAAGACGCAATAAATATAATCAATATTGTTATTTAAATTTTAAGTGAAATAATAGGCTCTCAATTTAGTTGTAAATATATTAAAAACTTGAAATTTTTACTTATTTTTGTTTTTTTATGTTTTTATATAACATTTAGAAAATATATACATATATTGGGATTGACACTAAAAACATCGTAATTTTCACCATCTTATTTTCATCATTTTCACCAAAATTTATTTAATTTTCATATCATTTTTATAAATTTATTATATAATTGTTTTCACTCAGACCATAGGTATGTCATAATCTATTTATTATTTAAGAATCAAATTGAGTTATGTCACCATCAATTAAGTGTAATAACCTGATGGTGGTGTCGAAAAATACGATTTTAGAACCTCATTTATGTAAATCGAGTCCATAAAGATAAAATAGGAAGATGTTCGGAGTTACTATAAAAATATATTAAAAATCGGTCAAGTAATTTAACTGAAAAAAATGTTAATTAAAGCTCAGAGACTACATTATAAAAGTCTAATTGCTATTGGGTTTTAATTTAGAAATGTTACAGCCCGTTTTTCAATGGTGTCGAAAATAGTGGTTTCAGAACCACAACTCCAACGTATTAATCCGTAAATATTAATCATTTAATATTTATGATGTCATTAGTATTATATTAAAATTTGGTTATGAAATTTTAACATTTAAGTAGTTAATTAAACAAAAAGGACTGAAATGTAAGGATTATAAATGTTAGTTTCTATTAATTGAAGAGTTAAATAAATTATAGTATAAGAAAATAGTGTACCACTTTGGTAATTAAACCATTATGAGAATTCGTGGACATTAGTGGGCTTACAAATTGTTAAAGATTGATTACTATTAAAAGGGTAAAAGAGTAAATTATTAAATATGTATATTATAATCAAAACATAATAAAATCAATTATCATATTCTTCATTAGCAATTCACCATTGAAACCCTAGAAGAGAAGAAACATATTCAGCAAAACTTTGGCTTGATGATTAGGTAAGCAAACTTTGCCCCATTTTTAGTAATTTTTATGTTTTTGGATTCTTTTTAGTAATTTTTATGTTTTTGGATTGGTATTAGCTTAATCTAGCCAACCCAAGGATCAATTCGTAAAACTGTTAAATTTTAAAATTTTTGCCATTGAAGATTTGAGTTGTTTTTTTTATTGTTTATGGAGGATTATGAAGCTTTGTTGTTAAATTTGATTATTTTGTAAAGTAATTTTTGATGATTTAAATGTTTAGGGATTAAATTGCTAAAGTAATAAAATTCAAGGACTTGATGTGAAATTGTTACAAATGCGGGCTGTAATGGAAGCTATTAACATCCGGGGGTATGGGTTTTCAATAAAATTGGTTTATTTGCATGATTAGGGCCTAAGGACTAAATTGAATAAAAATGAAAAGTTGAGGGTAATTTTGTAAAATGTCAAAAAGGGACTTAATTCAAAAATGACTTGAATTTTTTTTTGATTTATTTAATTGAATGAAATTATTATTTTAGATCAAGAACGTGTTAGAAATTGAGGAAAGTAGAAAGTAGTTGAATAGTCTTTGTACTTTTGTTGTTATAGCAAACTAGTCCGGTAAGTTTGTTTGGTTTAATTGATACATATTAATTGATTTTATATTACCTTGACTACCTAAATGAATTTGTGAGTTGTATAAATACTGTGTTATGGGATATTATGAAATGATGGAAGCAGAGAAGATGAACTATGGAAGACTTTGGTGTTTACTGGATATATTGAGGTCCTGCATTTGTTGCGGACTATTTCGATATTATATTTGGTGTGCTGGATGGACTGGCTCATATGAGCATACGGGGTGCTGGATACAATGTGCTGGATGGACTGACTTATACGAGCATATGGTGTGCTAGATGGATTGGATCATACGAGCTTATGGTGTGCTGGATGGCTAATGGCATAATTTTACATTTCTTATTATTCCTTTGACTATGTTTGTGTTCTATGTAAGATAGTGAAATGTGGAAAGGAATACGTCTTATTATAGTTATTTATACCATCGAAGGCTCACCTATTGTAAGCTACGATTGATAGGATTTATTGCTTTATATCTTGTTAATTGAATTAATATATGTTCGGTAAGATTTATTGTTTATCGACGAACTTACTAAGCTTTGGAAAGCTTACCTGTGATTGTTGTTGCCTTATAGATCACATTTTGTAGACAGGAGATCGGATCACTGAAGAAATCACACTATCCTAAGGACTCGTTTGGTAGATTTTGTAATATTTGGCTTATATGGCATGTAATAGGCAAATGGCTTGTTGTTATGTTTTCAAAACTATGCATGATGCTTGGTATTAGATGTTAAAGGTAGTTGAATAGTAGTATTATAGTGTGTTTATTGTATCCAAGTGATTGTTTATGAAATGGTAATAAACATGCTAGATTGGTATGATATAGTTAAAATTGGTTGAGTTGTATGTGAATTTATTATAGAAATGAGTTAGTCTGATGGTATATGAAAGTGTGTCTTATGTTGTGTTTAATAGGTATTGTTTAAGCATGGTAGGTAGTTGGAAATGGCATGATTTGGTTGCATTATTGTGTATTTAGGATCTTATTTATGCAAGTTATGTTATGGTGTAGGTACTTGTGCATTTGCTTGAGAAACAAGCTTGAATTTGGTCATTTTTGGGCACACATGGGCAACCCACATGGGCGTGTGCCCTGAACGTGTTAGGTGTAGGGTACACACAAGCTGACACATAGCTTGCGACACGGCTGTGTGACCCAAGTTAGTGAGTTACATGGTTCAGCACACGGGTGTGTGGGGTAGGCACATGACCATGGTTGAGCCACACGGTTTGGGCTCTGTTAGACACACGACCGTGTGACCCTTGTAGTGAAAATTTTCAATTTTTCCCTAAATGTTCTAAATTGTTCCAATTTGATCCTTGAATGTTCCTAACCTATTTTTAAGGCATTGAAGGCTCGATTTAAGGCCCATAAATGTATGTTCTATTTCATTCTGAACTATACATGTATTTATGAAATTTATTTGATAATTAGATGCAAATCGATATCAAAAAGTTTTGATATGTATGGTAATACTCCGTAACCTTATTCCGACGATGGAAACAAGTTATAGGTGTTACAAGAAAATACTTTGGAACCTAGTTAGCAATAATCCAAAGGAAAAAATGATTACTAAACCATTTTTCTTTTATAAATTAGTGGGAAGTGACGATGAAAGTCAATAATTATGTTAATTATGATTAATATATATTTCTTAAGTTAATAATTAATTAAGATTAACTAGTTTTATTAAACTTTAAACTAACCATAAATAACGTGTAAGTAGATGGAAAGATAAAATTATCATTTTCCTTAAACTTCCACCGTCCACCATTAAAGAAAAAAAATAAAGAAAACTTCAACACCTAAGCAAGCATTTGGCCATTCAATTCATCAAGGTAACCAAACTATTTTCTTGAATTTTTTTTATAGATTCTTGATCAAGAGAGTTTAATTTATGTTAGCTCAATTAATCAACTCGAAATCGCGAACAAGGAGGGTGAACTGACTTTTAAAAATTTGTGGAAGCTTGAAAGGAAAGATAGAACAAATAGACACAATGATTTAGAGTGGTTCTGTCGAAACCATTTTTATTTTTGGAAAAAACAAAAATTAGTTGTCGATGAAAAATTGGGAGTCGCCACCAATCTTTTATTAAGGTATGATTGGATCACCTAAAAAAACGGCTTTGGTCTACAAGTTTTAAAAAATGGGTTCGGGAGTAAATTATGTACGAGGAAGGATTAGCACCCTCGTAACGCCCAAAATTGGTACCAAATTGATTAATTAATGTCTTGAAGTCGAGAGTTTGAAAATATATAATCCTTAGCAAAAAAAAACTTTAAAACGTTACGTATTAAGACCCTTATCATTTCAGAGAAGGAAAATATCACACCCAATGTGTTAGGGCACGACATTCTAATTTCCCCAAAAAAGAATTAGGCTAGAATACGTGCAATAAAAATTTAAAAGAATATCCATTTATTCAAGATTTAAGAAATTGCGGCCCAATACGTTAGGGCACAATTCCTTCAAAGTCCCAAACTTGGAATATTTCCTTTATTATTTTTAGCAAAAATCTTCATTTCGAGAAATCAATGCGTCACATCCAATGCGTTAGGACACAACGTGTTGAATTCCCAATAATGATTTCTTATTTTTTTTGATTAAAGAGAAATGTTCGATTGCTAGATTTAACGAATAAAATCGGAACCCAATACGTTAGGGCTCAATTTCCTTGAAAATCCTAAATACAAGCATTCGCTCAATTTTGAAAAGTTTGAAATCGAGTAAAAAAATGATGTGATATTAGGTTGAATGCATGTATAAATGCCACAATAACAAATACAACAATAATTATAACAATGAGATAATAACATGAAGTTTAAACAAACTAAATTAAGACAAAAGAAAATATAACGAATGACATGTAAAATATCAAATAAATGAGCAAAATAAGTAAAATAAATGAAATTATGAAGAATTAGAGGCATACAAATGAATTTTCATGTAAAACTTTGATTTATAAAATTTATAATGTATTTATGAAAACATAAAATATATTAATAATGTCAACATTATCAAAATTCAAAAAAAAATGTATACATGAAAAAAACATTAGTTTAAAAATATAAATGCGCATAAAAAATAAATAAATATCTTTTGAAAATAATTGCAAAAATAAAAAATAAAAAATACATTATTAAAATTAATTAGGAAAATAATAAAAAAACTAAATTGAACAGTAATTGAAAATTTTTGGGGCAAATCCGCAAATAAATGAAACCCAAATGACTAATTTGAACACGTGAATTACATAGAGGGGCTGGAGGGGAAATTTTCCCCTCTCCTCTAAAACGGCGTCGTTCGAAGATGACTAAATTGAAATTAAAAACAAATTAAAGGCGAATTTTTTTTAAAAAAACTTAATTGTAAAAGTATTAAAAGGCGGAGGGGCTAAAAACGCATTTTTCCCCTCCGCATCAAAACGTACGGATCTTGGGTCCGGATCGGGTCGACGCGCGAATCCCACCTCCTTCCAAACGGCGTCGTTTTGATGGGCTTATTTAAGCCAAATTTAAACCAAAAAAATTTCATTTCCCATTCTTTTAAAAAAAAACAAAAAAAACTTTTAAGAAACTCTTCCCCCCTCTTCAGTCATCCGGCCTAAGTCCGGCGTTGGCCGGTCATTGGCCACCACGCCGGCCATCGGCCACTGGTGGCGGCGCCGCCGTATGCGGTGGTCGGAGAGCCGAAAATTTTAGATCTGACCCTTCTAAAGCCTTTAAACTCGAATCTAACCCCGAAATTGCCAAAATATTGATGGAGAGGGCCTAAATCTTGAGAAAACCTTTCGGTTTTCGACCGTCAATCCTCGGTGATGACTTCCTCGACCATCCGCGGCGGTTACGACTCGAATACAGGTTATTTCCTTCATTTTGTATTTATATTATTTATATAAATGATAAAAATAAATAGATATAATGAAAAAAATAAAATAGAAATACAAGTATCAACCTTTAATCGACTATGCTCTCTGTATTGCGAAAGTAAAAACCTCCGTTTTTTATTTGATTTTTCGGCCACTATTACAGTATGTTTAATGGCTTTTTATAGCCATTCTCAAAATATATAAAGAAACTAATCTGCTTATATTGATTTGATTTTCAAATCTTTGATCTTTTTTTCCATATACTGTTTATTTCCTTTTTTTGTGCACAGATGAAGATTCGGGGGATGAGATTCGGAGGGCGAGGCTAGGTGGCTGCGGCGCGAGACTCATCACAGAAACCCTAGGGTTGCTGATATTGTGTTGGGCCATTGTTTAGGGCCTCTGCTTATTTCGGGTTTTGGGCTACATAGGCCCGTTGTAATTTGGGCCCTTTTAAGCCCGGGCAAAATCTGTTATTACAGGTTCAGTCCCAATTGCCTACTCCACTACTAATGATTTTTCCAAATTCACTAATCTGTCTAACCTTTTAGGACAAGGTTTAACCTTACAACTCCTACCAAAACCTTAAGATAGAACCCTTTCAAAAAGCGACACAAAAAAGCAAACTAAGAATTGATCCTTACAAGATTGGATTATTTTCCAATTTAGCACAAATGAATTAATAAAACATTTGAGTTGAATAAAAAAACAATGAAAACTCACAAGTGTGTACAAGAAAAGTATGAAAGCTTTAAGCACAAAGGTTATTTGATTGAAAATTAAGGTTTGATAATTTCTCTTGTTGTTGTAGGACCTTTTGAGGATGATATTTATACTCCCAAATTGATTTCCAACTATTGTGGTTGTTGGAATATTGAGTAGAGCCGTTGGGGATGAAAATATCAATGCATTAATGTCACCTGCAAGAACAAGTATCGGTACTTTTTTTACGAGTTCGATACCAATAGCATTTAATGTCTAATTTAGTGACCGTTGGAACCATCAATATCGATACCCGGAGAAATTTATCGATACCAAATAAAAGGTATCGATTCTATATTGATACTTGATAAATACTTTGAAAGTGAAAATGTTAATTTCGTATCGATACTCAAAAATTTATCAAGAAAAGTATACCACTATCAATACTTGAAGAAATTTATTGATTCCAAACAAAAAGGTATCGATACCGTACCGATACTTGATAAATATTTTGGAAAATAGAATGTCATTTTTGTATGTCATCTTTGTATCGATACTGAAAAAAGTATCGATAAACTTGTGAATCCATCAATACTCATTTAAATTTATCAGTACTTGACAAAAAGTATCAATACTTTTTGGCCTAGAGAAATTTTAACTTGTTTGAAAAATGTTTGATAGTTTGTTTAACTAATTTGGCCTTAAAAAATTTTCTAAGTGTAAGTTCAACAATTTTTCTTTTGGATACTATTTAAATTAGAATTTTTTCCAAGTTCTGTTTAAAATAATTTTTATTAAAAAAATCATATTTTTTATATCAAAATAATTTTTCAAATAAAGATTGGTTCAATAATTTAGCTAGCCTATGTATCAATTTCTTCAATTGTTAGATGTTTAACAAGTTGCCATTAGAGAGAGATTGATGAATTAGACTTGAAATTGAAGAGACTATTAGGTAGTGAACTTAGATTATGTTAAGGACTAAGTTAGAAATTAAGTTAAAGCTTGTTAGAGAACTTTGTGACATTAGGGACTAAATTAGATAAATTGAAAAATATCATGAAATAATGTTATAGATAGAAAGTATGAGGTCCCTAATGAGAGGATGTAAAATTGAATTTTAATTTGATGTTAGATATGGAGAAATATGTGTCACCCGGATATAGGACCTAAAATGAATCAAATGCAAAATATGTGATTATGTGTTTGAATGCGAACTGATATCGTTTTTATGATTGAATTATCAAATATAGCTAAAGACTATGTCAGGCCATCTCGAGAAAATGAAAAGACGAGAATCGTAAACAAGTGATGAAAACTCGATTTGTAGTTTTCTGATTCGAGTTTGATATATAAATACATATGCTTATATACATATATGATTGTTGCAAACTTACTATCGAGGTAAGTATAGTACTGTGTCATAACTCGATTTATATGTGATGATATAGTATGTAAAGAATTAAATTGAGATGAACATGTATATGATGTGTAATTGGAACACTAGCTACCCTATTAACTGTCTTAGGTAGAGTTGAATATAGTTGGCATGCCATATGTTGGAAAAAAATTGGTTTGAAAATGATTTTTTGTCATAGAGAAAAATTAAAAACTTGAAAATCGAGCTAGTTTGTAATATTTATAACAATAAACTTTTCACAAAAAGTATGTGTGATTTATGTGAGACGGATTGTCACACTCGAATTTTTTTAAGGTCTCGATTTTAAAAGAGAGTCGGGAGTTAATTAAATAAAATAATAAATTGGCGTGCTCTACTAGAAAACTTGGAAATTTTGATGATTAATTGATAATTAGTTGAGATCTAATTCTAGTTTGGTTAAGTTGGAACTAATTCCTTAGTGGGAGACAATATGATTAGGGATGGTTGGTTATCTGGGGCTGTGGCTACCTGCAGCATAGGAATATATATATGTGTGAGAAGGGATATTTCTGTTATGGGATTCTTCTCAATTCAAATTATAATATTCTTCTCATCTGCATCAACTTCTTCGGTTATATTGAAGAAGAGGAAGTTAAGAAAAGCTTTGCATGAGACGGAAAATATGAGACTCAAGTCTAAAAAGTAGAGAATCCAGTAAGCTGGCAAGCTCCTAAGTCTCTCTGTACTCATGGATTAGAGAAAGAGAATAAGGATTCCTAAAAATTTTATGTTTATGGGTGATGGGTTTTTAATGTTTTATTATCTCCGGTTTAGTCGATATATGATTGTCATGCTTAGCTGTTGCTTGGACGAAGGAGGCTCTGGAGTTTTGGACAAGCTAAGCTGGTAAGGATGAAAGATATAAAGTGAGTTTCTATACTCTACTTTTGGATGATTAATGGATGAGTGATGCTTGTGTGATCTATGTTTATATCTGCTCTAGGATCTATTTGAAACCTATGATAGTACATGATTACAGTGAATGAGCATGACATGTTTGTTTAAGGTTGTATGAATTCATGAAAGTTTTCAAGTATGTTATGTATGATAGAACTATGTATTGATGCATTGAAGTGTGGCGTACTCTGTGAAGAAATTGTATTAGGAATGTTATGCATGAAATGTATGTTTTAATATGCAGAGTACGAAGGGAATCACCTTGACAGGGTAGATGGAGTTATGAAAATTGACGAAATGGAGGATTGGGTGGATTGTTAAGGGATTCAAAGGAGTTGGGCGACATCGTGAAAAAATTATCTATTGGTCCTTTGGAGCGACACCGTATTGACGATTATCTACTGGTCCTTCGGGATGACATTGTGTTGACGGTTATCTATTGGTCTTTCAGAGGGACACCATGTAAACAATATATAGGTCCTTCAGAGTGACACTCTGTAAATAGTATATAACCTCTTCAGGGCGACACCATGTAAACGATATACATGTCTTTTGGCCTCGAAAGGGGTTTATTGATTTTTCAGAATAAAAAAGTCCATGCCATGGCATGATCTAGTGGTGAACATGTACACATGATAGGTTGGAGTTCACCAGGGTAATGAACAGGGAAGCCTACCAGTGCATTCAAGAGAAGCCACTGTATGAATTGCGGGACGAGCAGTTTGATATGAAGTAATGCGTGTTTGAGAATGCGAGAAAGAGTGTTAATGAAAGGACTTCTAAATTAATAAGGCAAGAAGAATTAGTAGAAGACTTGAACGTGGACACGAATGAAGAGAATGGGGTATTTCCTTCAAAATTATGAAAAATAAGGATCTGCCATTAGAATTCCACCAGAGTTCATAAGTTAAACTTGTATTTGCAAATTATAAGTCGGGCGATTATGCAGGTTGAAATCCTAGGAATTGGTGGGTTAAGAGGACATCAATAGTAAGAGGATTTTGTCAAATGTGTTGGTGTGCAATACATCAAAAAAACAGCAAAAGACGTGGATTGTCCGTCAGGACTTTCTAGTGAGGGACAACCACTTTGGACTATTGATTATGGAAGTCTGCCAAGGGAAAATCCAAGAAGGATATAGTCTGTCGGGAATTATCCACTATTGAAAGTGTTTTAGTAGAAGGTTATGAAGTGGGAAAACCTCACGAGACTATCTTGGGGGTACATGTCTGCAAGGAATAGGGAGTTTACGTAATCGCCAAATCTCTTATTCAAGTTATTAATGAGAATATCAGTAAACGGGTCTAGCTTAGAAGTTGGGTTTAAGTATAGGCTAAGTCACAATAAGAAAATTGTTGAGGTTATATAGAAAGTCTATTAAGTTCAGTGTGGAAAAAAGGGGGTTAGGGTATAGATTTGTAGTTATGGTAAAATATTTGCTAATCCTCTAATGGTAGTCAACAATATTTAAGAATCGTATATATGGTTATTGTTGATGAGTCAAACCAGGAGAGGAAAATAGAAGTCTGAAATAAAGCTAATCAGGGACAAGTCCCAGAGGAAGGTGTTATCTAGGAGAGCATACTTACGGCTAAGTCAGTATATACATATGCCAGTAGTTAGCTTAAATAATACAAGTGACGGTAGTAAGAGTAAATGACGTCCAATTTAGTCTAGGTGATCGCCAAATTATCTTGTGAAGGACGTGTGGGTACTGTCGTTGCCAGATAAACCATGAAACCTCCTAAAATAAATAGGGAGATAAATTTTGTGTATCAGTCATTTAATTATTTATTTAACTTTAGGTCATTCTCAAACATTTTAGTATGGACTCTCACTAGGTTCATATAAACTTATGTGTGTTTTATCTTAAATGTAGGGTCAAGGAAAGGCTTGAGAATCGTATAGAGGGATCAAGCAAGGCACTATCTAGTTCTATGCGAAGGGCATGATGGTTGTATCATGCATATAGAGGGGCACCTTGAGAGGCTACGCCTTGGAGGGATTGGTCTAGTGTATTGTTCTGATTTTTGACTAAAGTTGTAGTAAGTGTTAACATACGCGTTTAGTAAGCAGAGTGTGTAACACCCTAGACCCGACCAGTTCACCAGGTCCGAGGACTGGGTGATACAAGGACCCAAATAACCTAACAAAGACATTGATTCTACTATAATTAACTTACTTAAACTATTAAGTTACACACCAAATTATATCAAGAAATATAATTCTTTTAAAATTTCATCCTCACAAACTTAGTAATATTTACAACACTAAAACTTAAAATAAAGATCGTTACATTTGAATCGATCCCTGAGGTGTGGCCTCTAAGGGAGCCTATCTATACACATGAATGACGTCCACGCCCCTCCCATAAACTAGCGGTGTCTGGCTTGGTCCTTCCACTTGATCCTCAAGTCAAACCTTTTTTCTTTCAAATAAATAGTAATTTTGTAAGTTCAAATGAACTTAATGAGATTTTGCAAGACGGAGCTATAGAAAAATTTTAGAGTCTTTAAGAAACAAAGTTATAAACAAAGATTTCAACTCCCTGTTCATCCTTAGCCGTCCGCAGATTTCACTGGCATGGTTGATGCCTTCCCTTTTTTCCGTAGCTTATCGCTGGCAGACTTATTCTCTATTTGAGACATAAACACATTCTTTACGATAATGGTTCTCTATGATAAGGGCTTGCTTACGCCTCATCCCAGTTTCCTTTACTCCTTAACGAGCTTAATTCTCTCAATTATTCAGACACTTGGATGTAAATTTCATTGCCTACCACTGGCTGTCTTCCACTTGTGTTCCCTAGATTTCAGTGTTGGGAAATATGCCCATATTATAGTAAACATGTAACTGTTTTCTATTTATTTGAACGATAAATAAATAAATAAATTTAATTTCACATTTCACATTTCACTATTATGTCTTTTGTATTTTCTGTCTTTTATATTTTGTATGCATAGCAAAATTGTGGCATTGTAAAGAACGCTTACATTGCGAGAAAAAAAACTTACTTCAGTAGTTAATCTAAATGAGTTCGTAATCCCGTAAAAGAATCAAAGTGAACATTTGATTCAAATACTAAGAAGGATTATTATGTCATCTACAATTCCAATTGAGGAGATGGCTAGTCTTGGCTATCGGAGCAGTTGACTCCACAAGTAGAGACATAGATGCATTCATTAGAAGAATGATACATTAGATTGGACCAAAAATGAATTAATTCTGAATCTGTTTGTTAATTAATTCACTTGCGATGTTCATGGTGTGATTTTCCTAAATTCTGAGTTAGTCACTGACCATGCAACTATGTGCTTTGATATAAGTGGAAGCTTATGCTCTAAAGATGATCGAGCCCATAACCGATATTTTGGGTACATGACTTGTGTATGGCATGACTTTACTAGCAATAGTGGAATTCATAGCTCAATTAAAAAGTTAATGATATCCTCTCATTGGCATTATGTGGATTGATAAATATGGAACGTAGCCACGGGTTGCTTGTTCTCGAATGAGCAATTTATCAGTCATTTGTTAACAGTGATCATATTAATCAGTAAGAAGACATAATGGTGACAATGAGATAAAATAGGATTGTGTTGAGTGAATAGATTTAACTCAAAGGAATCAAGGATACCATATGAGGGTAACACACACATGACGAGGTCATTGGATAATTCAGTTGGATGAATTGCTTTCATAAATAGTATATAATAAGGAGTTTTCAATCATGGTACTTCTTGTGGACTGACTCCATGATTAAGTAATTGTGAATTATCAGAATGATGCTTCTGGACATAATTGCAATAACTAGAGCCTAAATGTATATGTCCGATTGATCCCTCCACTAGCTCAATAAAAGCTCGATTGGACTGCGTTTGAATTAGAAGAAAATTCTATGAATTTGGGAATAATTTAATTTAGTCGATTTATTCGACGTGGAATTAAATTAGGTGGTCATGAGAATTGGTTGAAAAATTAATTAGAAAAATCTAAGTAATTTTTGGAAAAATTAATCAAATCAATTAAAATTAATATGATATTTTTGAAGTTAATTTTTAGGACAAGCAATTGGCCCAATGAGTAATTGAACTTAAAAATTGGACCTGAGATCGTAAATTGGGTCCGGAGCCCAAAACCAAGACCAAGACCCAAAAACTGGTTGAATTGGGTCCGGTGTGTGAAATTGAGCTGACGGTCCAACTAGTGGCAAGATCGGACTGGTCGGGTTGTCATTGACCCGGACCGAATCGGTAGCAGCCAAACCGGCTTGGGTGCTGTAAGGGTGTCGCACCTGCATCACCAATCACGGCAGTGTTTGTAGCTGCGACGGCGGCATCCTGGTGGCTAGCGACAATTGTTCATCAGTGGTTGAGTAATGGAAGAGTTACACTCCTACTGAGACTCTACTAGAAAATTTTATTTCAAATTAATTTTTCCAAAAATAATATTATTTTAATATTTCAATATTAAATTAAATTTAATACTTATCTTAATTTTATTTTATTAATTTAATATTAAAGTGATTATCTTAATATTAAATTAAATTTAATGTTTATCTTGTAGATAAAGATTCTATTATTTTAATAAGATTTAATATTAAATTTAATCTAATATTTATCCTGATAAATATTATATTAATTTAATATCAAAGTGATTAAGTTTAATCAAAATTGAACTCTCTAAACTCTCCCTATATAAAAAGAGTTTTGAGCCATTACTTACACTTGAATTCAAGAGAAAGTTGTAGAGAGAATCCTCTGAAGAGGTTATTCCAAAAAATTTCTAGAGATATTTTTCTGATTTACAACTTGACCCAAAATTTTAGAGAAATTACAAAATTACCCCATTGATAATTTTTGTGAAAAATTTTCTAATTTGAAGCAAGCCCGTACTGAGTAGACGTGAGCTTGAGGATAGCGGAGAAGACTACTCGGTTGAAGTGCTCATCCTAAACGAATCAAAAAGGTACAATTTTGATTAAATATTTATTACTTTAGATATCACAACCAATATCTTGTTTTGGAAAAAAAATTTAAAATACTAGTTTTTCTCTAAATTTATTTTTCGTTGTGTTTTTCAAACTCGTTTTTCTACAAATGGTATCAGAGCTAGGTTGTGTTTTATCTATAAGTATAAATAGATAATCAAAATAAATTTCTCTTCTTCTTGAATGATTTGATTGCATAAAAAGTGGCATTCTTTAGATCTTATGCATGTTTTGAGTTATATATGAGAATGAATGGGATATTATATATTTGTTATATAATTGTTTTTTTACCGAGGTTGCGATTATTAGGAAATAGACTATGGATTATCATCTCCACTTAGGGCTATTTTTTTTTAAATTCATAGAATTCTTGTGAGCTGAAAACAGGCATAAGACTGAAATGTAATATTTCCAAAAGAAGTCCATGACGAGGAAAAGATGCGATGGCGGTTGGAGACCCAATGAATGTCTTGTGGTGAAAAATTATGTAATTTTATTTTTCTATTTATTTTCTAGATATAGAACCATGGAAACCTTGACTGACAATTTTATTTTAATTGTCTATCTCATTTTATGTATGTTTTATAATTATTTATAATATTATGTAATGTTATAATTGTGATATATATATGAGATAATCCATAGTTGATCGATTAAAACATAAGAAGTGTTGTAATGAGAAAATACATTGTTCTATTCACTTTTTTAGGTTATTCGATAACTGTGAGAAGTGTGGTAATGAGAAGGTGTATGTCTAGGATTGACTCTCTCTAGGAAAGGCTTGGTTTTTAAGCGGTCAAATTTGACTCACCTCATTTTCTTAGGACCTCACCTGGTGTACAGTTCGCATTCACTTCTTCAGTTTTTCCATTAAAAGAAAAACTGTGGAGAATCAAAATTGTTTATTTTAAGATTGATTGATTCTTGTGAATGGATATTATAAAATTGCCATAGCATGCCATGCATATATTGGAAGCATGTCATTTAGATTAGGTAAGAATGCCATTAGGACTATTGTATGATCATATTATGACCTTAGGGGCTAAATGAGGCCTAAATGTGGGCTAACGTACTTAGTAAGTTTGTAGGATACTATTCAAAGGAATAAGAGCTCGAGGTTGGTTGCCATGTTGCGATATAAGACAAAGTGCCAACATTCCAAGACTGCTTTTGGTGTTGTGACACAACTAGAGGATGTCATGACACACCCCTGAAGTTGAACCTAAAGCCAAAGTATACTGCCTTCAGTGTCGCAACACAAGCACTTGGTGTCACAATACTGGCCTTGTATGGGAAATAATTATGAGCTAAGGGCAGTTTGGTCCGTACAATGTATTTTTATGTAAAAAAGTCAACCGATCTAAGGCTAAAGACGACGGCCAACCCTAACTCTATAGATAGGCTCTTTAGACACTTGTTTAGGGAGAGTTTTTCAAAGTTTAGAATTTTTTTGTAATGTAGTTTTCAGTTATTCTTAGGCTTTAGGTTTATTTTTAGTTCTTTCAATTGTGGTCATCGAGGAATCTGATTTATGGATTCAGCGAAACTTTTTGTGGATTTTGCGCTTCATTTATTGAATACAATCAGGATCTCTCTTTAAACTCTTATTCTTGATTTGCTCTCAATGTCTGTTCATTTTATCAAGTTTATTATGTTTATGAAATCCATGAAGAACTAATCCTCTTATGGGGGATTAGTAAGTGGAGGTGTGATTAATTAATTACTATGTAAATTTTCTTAATAGATTAACTATTTGGGAAAGGAAGAACTTAAACCCTAAGATTGACAACAATAAAAAGTCATTTAGGTGGGAATTAGCCCAAAATTGGTATGGTCTATCCGTAAACCCCTTACCCTTGAAACGGTTTGGACTGTGAGGTCGAGAGATAAGTAGTTATTGCGGACTCATTAGTTTAGTGAAAGATCGAGAAATCCTGCTAGGATAGCAACTAGCTGATTGAAGGAAAAACTAGAAATAGGAATTAGTTATGATCACCGAAGCTAGCTAATCACCCATACTTAGATTTTCTTGAGTTCAGATCTTAGCTTTCTGAAGTTCATGCTTTTATGTTCTTTTATTTATTTTCTTATAAAATCTAGTTTCTCTATTTTTATTTTTACCATCATATAATTTATTTAAAGTACTAATTAGATCAATTCTCGTTTAGGCTAAAGTTAATTTAGTGCTCGCCTCCTTTGGGTACGATCCTTGGAGTACTTACCTACTTCGTTGTAATTATATTACAACCTGACCTGTATACTTGTGGACACCGCCTCAAATTCCTATCTTTAGTTGCAGTATTCACACTTTGGACGTTAGTACGTCTAGAGGCGATAAATATGAATAAAGCATAAGATATTATTCTAATATTTATACAAGAATTAGTTGCTCAGGCTAGTGAAATATAAATAAAAGAATAAAATAGAATAGTAGAGAGAATGCTCATAGATATTATATCAAAGCGCGAATCCAGAGCAATCTCCGCTCGCAATTGTCTTTACATCTTGAATGGAAAAGTTTCAACTAAGCAAATATAAATGAAAAGAAAACTAAAAACGGTGTTTGATGAATGGATTAATACCCTAATTTGTGTACAGAAGCCTCTTATTTAAAGGATAAAATGTGTGCACTTTATGCCCGATATGCCCCCAGATACTTTGGGTGCAAGAAAGAAATAAAATCTATGAGAATCTGTCAATATATAGTTGCCGACGTCATCCTTGCTTGTGACCCACGTTCAAGCTATGGCTCAATATAAGCTGCGTGTCGTGCCATAACAGTCATTTTATGGCTTTGGACATTTTTGTCATGCTTTCACAGCTCGGGAATCTTGTGCAATACTCGTCCCAAGTTCCTGCATCAATTGGGCCTAAAATTAAGCCTCTTACACACTTAAATACACAAATTAAACCTACTTAAGGCCTGAGTCAGCCTAATAGGTCATCAACACTAAAAATGTGTTAAAAACACTTATTTTTACTAACTTTTAATCCTAACTACTAAATACCAAAAACGTAATATTAAATTATAAAAGTACTACAAAACAAGCTCCTTAAGTGCGAAAATAGATCGAAATAACTACTACATTTGATAGCAGGTCAATATTGTAGGCCGATGAGTCATTGGACTGCCCCAGATGTTGTAACATTTATAGGGAATTTTGTGACACCTAACTTTGAACCAAGAGGGGAAACAAATAACCGTTGATGTCGCAACAACCACTACTCTATGTCATGACATCCAACTTCGAACCTAAAAGGGGAACATTCAACCATCGATGTCGCGACAACAACCACTC
Source organism: Gossypium hirsutum (assembly GCF_007990345.1). Lineage (NCBI taxonomy): Eukaryota > Viridiplantae > Streptophyta > Magnoliopsida > Malvales > Malvaceae > Gossypium > Gossypium hirsutum. The sequence continues at coordinate 34,802,446 of NC_053446.1, read as the reverse complement.
CATGTCACGACATTAAACGTTGAACCAAGAGGGGAAGCATTCGGTGTTCAATATCGCGACACTAGCTATAAGATGTCGTGACATTGATCTGACAAGGCCTATTTATCAACCAAGGGTGTTTTTTTTTCCACACAATGATAATTAACATGTTTAGCAACTTGTAATTAACCTAATTTGGTCATCTAACCTAAACACTATAAATGTTAGATCTCAGGATTTCATTAAGGGAGTCATATCTTAGTTCATAAAATTAAACTTTCGTTTTTTTTGTTCTTAGGGTTTAGATCTAGTTTTTAATTTCCATTCAGTTGTAAACATTCTTTGAATTTCAATTTCGATTTTAAGTTTTATTTTCTTTCCTATTTCATTTTATGGATCTTCTCTTCACCAATTTCAACAATCAAATCATTAATCAAGGGTTAAAGATTCAAGAATACGACAATATCTACAGATTTTAATAATCTCTTCTCTACTCTTTATTTTATATTTTCTGAATGTTTAATAAATTGCTAGGAAATCTTGCATTTAGAATTGATTAGCTTGGGAATTAGGGTCTGTATTTAGTTGGTTGGAGTAGATTAAGTGGAATAAACCCTAAAATTGACGACTCTAGGAAATTACTTAGGAAGATGAGGCCAGAAGGATAGTCTGTTGTGAAAAAACTTAATCTAACCCGATTTAGTTTATCTGGTTAAAAGATAAGTAGACTAAGTAGATCAATTAATTTAGTTATAGGCTGAAAGGTATTAATTAGTTTAACTGTTAGCTAATTAATTAAAATCCTAGACTCAAGTTAATCATGAACATAGAAGTGATTCACCCTTTTTGCCTGTTTAATTGATTTTTTATTTTGGTATTTCGTTTCTATGATTTTATTATTTAATCAACTTCTTTTGATTTTGTCATACTATGATTTTGATGTCAATAATATTAGATCTGTTTAGTGTGTAAGTTCTGTTAGCAATTTAGTTTAAACAAACCTCTATTGGGTACGATCCTCGGAATACTTTCGAAGTATTCATTGTAAATAACAAACTATAATACACTTTTACCTATTCACTTGTAGGCACCACACGTATCATATATATATATATCTAATTACAATTTTCTAAGCCCCAACACACACACATTGGGGCATGGTTAGCCAACTCCTATAGGAGGAGGGGATCTAAAATTCCCCTATCTTTCACCTTTCGAAGGATCTTGGTTAAGGAGTTTTTTAAGGGGGTGTATTCGTCATATTGCCTCCATGGTCCTTTAGATCTATATTCCTTATCACTTGTGAAGTTAAGTTGTTTGCATTGCGAGTCCCAAGGGTGACCCTCCAATTTTTATCTCTTTTTCTTAGGCAAGGAATGCTCCTCGTTATTGACTCTTAGGGACTTGTGCACCATTTCCTTTTACTTTTTATGTTTTCTTTCCCATCTATGATCGTCTTTTTTGGTTGAGGGGTTCGAACTATTAGCGAAACTTATTGCTGCCAATGTCTTCGACTTTGGCACATTTTCTTGCCATGTCATACAACTAGAACAACTTTCTCTGATCTATTGATCATGAGGTTAAATTTCAAGAACTAGTGATCTAGGCCTGCAATGTAAGCCATAATCGCTCAATCATCGGTGAGATCCTTGACTTCTAAGGTTTTCTGGTTGAATCTCTTGGCGAAGTTCACGAGTGGTTGCCCTTATCGTTGTCTTATTGCCAACAAACTCTTCTTAGACTTTAAGGCCTTTTGTTGGCTAAGAAATGACCCATAAATATCTTTGCCAATTCGTCAAAATTGTTGATGGAACTCAACGACAACGTGCTGTATCAATTCATTGCATGACCCTAAAGAGTCAAAGGAAACACCTTTCACTTTAGCTCATCAAGAGCCCCAAAGATTTCCATGTATCTTTTAAACTGTGCGAGGTGATCCACGGGGTCCTTCCCATCAAATTTCATCTTCAAGACATTGAAGTCGGTAGGGTATCCTACGGTGGCAATGTGTGGGGCCAGGGGACCATTGGCTTCTATAATCCTTTCAGTGTGTCTTAAATGAACCATTTGCAAGTCCTACATCTCTTTCCTAAGGACCTCGACTTCATTTCCCTAAGCCATTTCTCGCGTTGAGACTGGTTCGAACACGTATTCTTGGTCTCTCCTTGGTTGTTCATTGTGAGCAGTTGTAAGGTCTACCCCGACCCCTTCTAGTCGAGTTGTTCCTCTATTGGCATTTCACTCTTGCTTGATCGAGGAGACCCTTTCTTTTTCGTTCTCTCATCATATCCTACCTCACCTCTTGCCATTCAAAAGCTCTTGTATACTACACTAATGCAGTTGCTCTTGTTGTTGCTAGCATTTGTAGAATTCTTGAGATTCATGGAATCGCTCCTAGAGCATTCTAAATTGTTCTTGGAGCTCTAATATTTTCTGAAGGTTAGGATCTGGGTTTTGGTTGGAGTAAGCTGGAGGTTGTTGGTATTGTTGTTGCTAGTAGTACTGAGCATAATAGTTGTAAGGGTCATAATGGTAACATCCTTGGTTTGGGTTGATTTGTTCATGAGCCATATCCTGGCCAAACCGAAGGTTTGGCCATGATTTTGGGTATAGCCAACAAGAATGTTGTTGTTGGCATCTACCATTTAATTTTTTTAAATATCATGAGGCGAAAATGGTCCATGGTCACTGCACCAATTGTTGATGCAAGGATCCAACAAGGTGGTGATAAGACAATTATTAGCGGTTCACTTGGCTTAAGGCAAGGCGGAGAGTAGCTAAGAGGGGTGATCGAATGAGGTTCAGTGATATATGTGATTGTAAGGTTGAAAATAAAAATAAGGAGAGACACACACAAAGAGAGAGAGAGAGAGAGAGAGAGATTTGTCCTATCGATATGGGTATATATGTATGGAGCCTATGATCCCGAGATACTACGTATCATCGAATCATAGGTTGATAGGGGGTTGCGAGCGGACCAAGATCAATTTGTCAAGTCACGAAAAACTCTTACTAAAACTCTAAACGAATGGATCTAAAACAAAACAGAGAATTAATATTAGATTCGATTAGATATGAAAATGAAAATTCCCTTAATCAATAAATGAACAGCAAGGATCAAACGCCCTTAGCGATGACTAATCTTGGAAGCCAAGAACGGGATTGCGTTCAAGGTAGGCTCCAATCTGCCGAATCTGAAAAGAATAACACAAAGCAACAAGTTAATTTTAAAAATCTAGCAAATCGATTGAATCAGAAAATAAGGAATTAGGGCGGCAAGATCAATTGAAATTGAAGATTAAAGAACGTTTTCTTGATGCCAAAGATTGTTGCAAGATAGATTTTGAACTTTGGGAATGGCTGAAACGCAACAAGAACAGCAAACAAGTTAGCTAACAAAACCGACACAAGCAAAAAAAAACTAAGAAGATTGAACAGCAAGAAAATTAAAGATAAAGTCCTAAGAAGCCTTGAAATCCCGAAAGATCTCACAACTCCCTTCAAACGGCTCTAATCTTCCCTCCAATGAAGAACAATGGCGAGAAGAAGGCTGAAGATGGCTCCCACAATAAAAAAGATTGTTAAAACTCCTTCTAAAGAAAACTCAAGAGAAAATTTTTGGAGAAAAACTCAAGAGAATTTGCAAACAAAAGCAATCTGATTTCAATATATTCTTTAAGTTATGTAACAATGTGGCCGGCCATGCCTATTTATAGGCCTTCTATCTAATTTTCTAATCTCATTAGGAAACTAAAAAAAAACCTAATTATTAAATTTAGAGGGAAAATTCGGCCAAGGCATTTAATGGGCTGCTTAGGCTGAATTTTTACATATATAATAATACTAAAGTCTAAAATTTAAACTAGGTATTTAAAGAATTAAAATTTTACAAATTGGGCCACTTTGACAATTTGGCCTGATTTTCAACTAAGTCTCATTTAACTTTCTTGATTTGGGCTTGGACATCTTATTGGGCCTTGCCTTCAAGAACTTGGGCTTGTAGTCCGTTTCCTACTGAAATTGGTTCGTTGATGCTCGTAACGGAGATCCAATGCGCCTTCGCTGCAAGATTCGGTTTCTTGGACCAAGATTTCCAAGATTTGAAATTTTGATTTTCTTGATTCTTGGAATCGCTCAAAACAGCAAAATTGAACCAAGATTCGGTTTCTTGATTTTCTTGAAAACAAGAAAGTGAATCTTGATTTTCTTTTTCCTTCGTGTACGTATCTAAGGCCTTGCTAATAAATTCTTGAATGGTTCCATTTAGTTTTGAACGCATTTGTCTGGCCTTTGGCCTCGTTATTGGGCCTTGTGGTAATTTGAGTCCATCACGTTCTTGAGCTTGAGTTGGGCCTTTGTGAATCGTATCATAGGTGACCTGGGGTGATTACGTCAATTGATCTACTTTGGCGAGCCTAGGCCTAGGTGTCGCTATTAGGGTGGCAATTGGATAGGATATCAATCGTGTTAGATATGACTGTTGTTCGGCGATTGATGTCATAAATGACAATTAGATAGGACCTTAGTATGATTTTAGTCCGAGGAGTTCTCGCGACGTGTTCCAATGAAAAGTCTGGTGAGGAGTTCATGTATTTGGTGTCTCGAAAGGTGACGTGCGGTGGGGTATCTCGAAGGTGTGTGGTTGTTCTGGTAGGTGGGTCCCAACTTTCGAGGAGTGGTATTCGGGGAGTCTTCCCGAGGTGTTAGCTCTGATTCTCGAAGAGCTATGCCTAAGGGGTTAGGAGTGTAACACATTTAATTTTCATATGATATAAATTGCATAATATATATAAAAAAGTAGAAATAAACTTAAAAATGAATCAAATTAGGCTAACTTGAGTTTTGAATATCAGAGCTCAAGCCTTGTCCAAATTTTAAATGTCAATTTTGTTTTCAAACTTAATTTTTGGTTTAATATTTTTGTTCAAACCCTTCTAAATTTCAAGCAATGGGATTTGGATGGATACTCTAACCCTTAAATAAGTTTAAGATGTTTCAACTTTACCATACAAAGTAGGAATTCAATTGGTTTAGTGATCTGAATGTGATGGTTTCAAAATGCTGAATTTAATTTAGTATATTAACTCTTTGATGGATTTGGCTGAGGTAAAATTTGAAATTATCCAAAGGATGAAGTATAGCAAAAATTTAGGTGAATTTTCTCCTAAACCGAATGCCATCCAAGTCTGAAATGAGTAGTGTAGCTGGGTATTTGGATCATCCGAAGTGGATTATCGGACCATTAACAAAGCTAAAAAAAATTGAGATATTTTAGGGGCTTCCCAATTACCATTGATTGCTTATTGGAAGTAGAGTTCAAGACTGGCGACCATCTCTTGTTTGGCATCAACATTTGTTTGATCCAAATGAATGTTTCTGTTTTACAAGGTCGTTCGGATTTAGGAGGTTTCAGCAGACTTAAAACTTAATCCCCAATCATAGATAGGGGTGAGCAAAACTCGATTCGACTCGAAAAAATCGAAAAAAATTCGAATTTCGAGTTAAACGAATCGGGTTATTCGAGTTAATTGAGTTATTCGAATCAATTCGAATATTTTTTTTCGAATTTCGAGTTCGAATCGAGTTGAGTTTTCGAATTCGAATAATTCGAATATCAAACTATAATATTTTACATTTTTACCCCAAACTCCCAAACCTTTTTACTTTTCCCTCAAAACTTTTACTCCTTCCCACTTTCCCCCCAAAACTTTTAGTCCCCTCCCCTCCCAACCCCCTAATCTACCCAAAATCTATTTCCCACCAAAATTTTACTCTCTCATTTATTTTTTCTCAAAATTTTACTCCCAAAAACCCTCAAAACCTTTTATTTTTCCCCAAAATTTTCTCCCTCCCACTTTTCCCATAAAACTTTTATTCCCTTCCCATCCCACCTCCCATCTATCCCAAACCCTCCCCCCTCCAATTTTCTTTTAATATTTTCCCTCCAAAATTTTACTCACCCCTATTTAATTTCCCTCAAACTTTTATTCACCAAAACTTTTTATTTCTTCCCTAAACTTTTACTTCTCACCCTTTACTCTCAAATAAAAAATCAAAATTATCCAAAAAAAATCACTAAACATAAATAGTAATAATTTTATTTATATCTACTATTTATATTATTAAATTAAATTTCACATTTTATATTATTTATATTATTGAATTGTTTAGTCATATTGAATATTTATATTAAAATTGAATTATTAATTATGCCATAAAATATTCGTGTTAAAATTTTATATTGGTATCAATTTCAAATTTTATTTTTAAAATAACTTTTATTAAAAAAATTATATTTTTACATTTAATATATTTTTTAATTCTAAAATACATAGTGACAAGAATCTGAAGATAATTGAAACAACTAAGCAAGCAAAGAAGCTAACCAATATATAAAAATTAATAAATAAATTATGAAGTGATAAAAGTTAATAAAAAATTTGATTAAGTGGACAAATTTTATTACGATGAATGACAATGGTTACAAGGACCCAAAATTATTTTTTAAAATTTAACTCGAACAAATATATTCGATTAGATTCGATTCGAATTCCATCTCACTCGACTCGATTCGAGAAAACTTCAAATATAGTTAGGATGATAAAATGAGATTCGAAAACTCGATTAACTCGAAAATTTTCGATTCGATTCGATCGAATGCTCACCCCTAATCATAGAGGCTATTTTATAATGCCTGCTGTTGTTGCCCATTTGTCAGTCCAGTGAACAGCCATTGCCCATTATCATGTTTTGGGTTTCAGGCGGGTTCAAGTCATGAAATCAATAGGAAAGGATAACGATGTATGATGCTAACATGTAATAATTTACACATGAAAAAACATGAAAAACAAATAGCTAACAAACATGACTCATTAGCTACAACGTCATGAAAATCCCAAAAAACAAATACTAAAAAAAAAAACAAAACAAAAATACAGATTTTGGACAATCCATGAGTTAAAACCAGGAAGACCAAACTCACGATTACTCCTCATTTACTTATGCCAATAGTTTTCTTTCTAATTGTAATCAACTTCAACTGATTGTGAAGTATACAGGAAGTTTAATGCATAAAACAGTTGAGAGGCAGGTGTGCTTAAAATTTACCAAAATCAGTCGTACCGAGGCTTTAAGGAACATTCATGACTTTGATGGATTGCAACATGTCTGATACAGCGATTACAAGGTCGCCTGATTTGATCATTCCCCTGGCTTTGAGTAGTGAGAAGGTTTTGTTAAGGTTGGCATCCATATCGTCATAGAAGCTTAGACGGAAGGGTATTAGACCCCACTGTAGGTTCAGACGCCTCCGAACAGAAGTTGTGGTTGTAAAAGCAAAGATGGGGCAATCTGGTCGACATTGGGACAGGAGAGATGCCATGTGGCCTGTCTTTGTGTAGACAAAAAGGGCATCCGCCTCTAGATTGTTGGCTGTATTTCACAACCAAATGTAACATTAAGATTCAAGACCATAATTTAAGAAATAACTTTACAAAAAAGAAATGTTGGATATCTATCAGTTCGTTTCTGGAGTTCTATAGTCAAGCTGAAAAAGGGGTTAACCAAAAGCTGGCAAAGTAGACCTGAACATAGAAAACCTGCCCAACTGAGATCCAGTTTGACCACAAAAAGTTAACAATCCATACCCAAAGAACCCAAAAGAGATATTGAGCAAACTATTGAGGGCTACTACAAATGAACTTAAGATACTTCCAAAATTGAAGTTATCTGCCAAAATTCCATGTTTGCATTCCAAAATCCATTACTAGAACAAGAATTATTAACATTTAAAATAAACTCAATAAAAGTAATAATCTCATATTGAAATGAACTCATGACAATTGCCAAAAACATCCAAATTCCAAAAACTTAAATCACTTGAAGGAAGAAAAAGATGTAAGAACATATAATTTTCTTTTCCCCTCAAATACTTAAAGAGCAAAAATGTGTATACGGAACATGCAATGGAGTTTTAAAAGTCTCAAAATGTAGTTATTTTTTCACTTTGGACCACAGCCTATGCAATGCAGAAAAAAAAATGCATAGATACATGATATTGTATATGCACGCAGATGGCAAACACTTATACTACTTTTGTTAGGAGTATTTTCTTTTCACCACATCTTAGTACATGAGTTAGCAATAAACTAATTTTACTTAGTAACTTTTAGCTACTCACATGACTTGTTTTCAGCAAAGGGAGGAATTTTTTTTTACCAATTTTAATGAGGTCTTATTTTTACTAGAGTTTTACTCATCTTTCTAATTTCAAGTTTAAATTGGTATTAATTGTTCTTTATATCATGGCAAACTATTTTAATACTTATGTAATAATTACGCTTTTCATTGTTTTAACACACTACATAACCAAACGAGGGATTAGTGTGATAAACTAACAGAACCAAAAGCTGACTTACCAATCTTGGCAGCAGAATTACAAATCTCTTCTGAGATACTATCTGCAAACAAAGTTCCTACATCTGGCAATTCCATAGCTTCATGGCATTTTTCCTCCCTCCACCACTTTTCTATTCTCACAGTAACACTTCTCAGAACAGCCAATGCCTTTTCAGGGTACTGTCCCATAGCAGACTCACCAGAGAGCATTAAAGCATCAGCTTGCTGCCTCACCGCCTCAGAAACATCAGCAACTTCAGCTCGGGTGGGTGTAGGGTATTCAATCATTGATTCAAGTAACTGGGAGGCAACAATCACTGGCTTATTTAGCTGCCTGCAGAGCTGGACAATGTTTTGCTGAGCTGATGGAACCTGTTCCAATGGTATCTGAGCACCCAAGTCTCCCCTTGCGACCATAGCTCCATCTGATGCTTGAATAATTTCTTCTAAATTCTTTAATGAGTCAACACTCTCCATCTTTGCAATGACAGCTATCTCACTGCAAAGAAAACATGAGATGCCCATTTTCAGCTAAAGAAAAACAGAACTTACTAATGAGAATTCAATTTCAGTCTCTGTTTCTAGTTTCCAACTGTTGAAAGTGCTATGCATGTATGTCAAAGGCAGAAGCTCAAGAACCCAAAAGAAATATCAGAATTGACCACAACCATTCTGTGCTTCAGATAGTGCAATGCCATGTATGATGCTTACCTACCGCATGCCCTTGCAGCAATATAGCTTTTAAGATGATTAATCACTTCAGCAGATTTCACAAAGGATATTGCAATAAAATCAACACCTTCTGCAATCCCAAAGTCAATGTCCAACCAATCCTGAGTGTAGAAAAAAAAAAGGCTTGATCAGGCAACAGGGACTAATATACAGATCTAACATCATGCACGCAACACAATGGAACAAGAAGGTATTACATGAATGCGGGCATACAATAAACACAAGCTTAAAAACTCAAACATCAATGTCTCAGGATCATGAGAACCTAAAGAATAAATAGAAAACTGAGATCCTAAACTACCATTGCAGGGGGTGAATGAGTTGAATTCGCTATCCTACCCCATTTGAAACAGATTTCCATTTATTATTTGTGATTTTTGCTTATTAACTTATGGTATATCCTAGGATTTCTTTTGGCAAAAATACATAAACCAATTTCTTATCATTGTATGGAAAAAGGAAAATGCCATCCAAGTTGACTTAATCTAAAGAAGTTCAAAGCAATATTATTGTTTGGATAATTCTGTTTTATTATCCAAAGAGAGGATATCTGTTTCAAAAATAAAAATGTCCAATTACAACTTATAACCAATTAATCAATCCTATATTTGTCTATTTACACCTTTACCATTGATTACACCCTTCTCTATATGGTTGTATATTCGATATTTGTCTATTTACACCTTTACCATTGATTACACCCTTCTCTATATGGTTGTATATTCACAGTATCTACTCTATTAATATTTTCCCCCCCATCTGGTTTGTACAGTGCCTCGTATGTTCTGAAGAACCTCTGACTCATTAGCTTGTAAGCCCTTGAAGTGCCTTTTGTTCCTTTCTCTCCATATCATGTAGATGAAAGCATTCCAAGACAATTTCATGATAAGCATGATTGATGTTTTACCTTTCAACCTTGAGCTAGCCCAATGGAGCTCCAGCTGCCGATTCAGAACAGCTCCTGAATTTGACAAGAGTTTTAGGACCTCTTCCCATACTTTCCTCGAGAATTCACATCCAAAAAGCAAATTATCTCAAGTCTCTGCCTCCCTGCAGCAAAGGTTGCATTGATTATCAATGCTTAGCCCTCTAGAGATGAGTCTGTCTTTTGTTGGCAGTATATCTAAAATAGCCATCCAAGCAATTAGGGAGTGCTTGGGAATGTGTAGGGAAGACCTTATGAGCCTATGCCAATGCAACTTCCCAGTTTTCCTCCTAATTTCTTCCCAAATCTTTGTAACAGGTAGTTCGGCATTACCTGTTAGTAGACTTATTAAAGGTTCAGCCTCCTCTTAACTTCAGAATCTTCCTCCAAGTTCAGCTTTTGTCTCCTTGCGCTGAAACCTGCCACAAGGTGTTGCCTTTCAATGCATAAGCTTGCAACCCAGAAATCCACAGAAAGCCCTCCCCAACCAAAATGGTCTTTATATGTTTCCTCATGCTAGCTCTATTCCAGTCTTCCGAATCTTTCATGCCCAACACTCCTACAGGTTTGGGCAGACAAATTTGACTCCCAACTGATTCTAGCTCCATATTCCCACCATTAAGTCCACAGTGTCCTCAGTAGGTCATTAGCAAAGGATAGATACGGATAGATTAATCAAGCTTACTTTGTGACATTTAGGATAGAACTTGAAAATCCCATGCTTAACTGCTACATCCAATAGTTTGGATAAAATGTTCATAGATATCAAAAGGAGGGTAGGGAGATAGTGGGTCTCTGTAAGAACCGTCTGTTTAAGCTTGATAGTTCAGCTCATCAAAGGGAGACTGAAATCTTCGGACTTGTTAAGAGAGACCCAGATCTTTTAGGGTTTTTTTAATAGAAATTCTGGTTAAGTATTAAAGCATATGTCCCCTTAAATAGAGATCACAACAATTAAATGAAATACATCAAACTAAATAAAGTTGTTTCAAACACAATTTCTATTCTAAAAGTCCTAAAACCGTATCTTTTATTATAAGAGTTCTACCTTACTTGAAATTATCCTAAGAGTCCTACATCCGCAACAATACTCCCTCCCAGAAAGAGAGCTTGTTCTCAAGCTTGAAGTCATGATAAAGATGGCGAAAGGTAGCTTCTTCAAGTCTGATTGACATTTGTTTGGTGCTTGAACAACCATCGATCATCCTTGTAGTTGAATCAAAGGTCATTTTATCAGAGAAAGAAACCACTATCACACCATTCCTTCCTATTACTAACAGCTGAAACTGATAAGGGTCATAGATCTCCACAAAGTTATTCTTATTTATCAGTACCATTGCATAAATCTCTTCAAACTTCTCATCAGCATTGACAGTTTTCAAAAATACCTGGCAAGTTTAGACCCATTAAACTTTTCCGATATAAAGTTGGAGGCTTTCTGAATAGGGTTTAAAAAAAAGATGGATTGTTGGATATGAGTTTAGAAGGGATGAATGAATAAGATAAGGAAGTGAAGTTGGTTGTGACAGCCATGGCCTTTGTCGAGATAGGTTTAGGAGGTTTGATGCATAGGTTAAGGAAGAGAGATTGGTAGAGGCTGCCTGGTTTGGTTTTATTCAGTTTCAGGGTCTAAATTCTTATCTACCATAGAGTTACTAACCTGTTTACCAGCAATTATTTATCCATTCCTTCACACAGTTCATCTAACAGTTGGGTGTTGGTTTCAACAATACTTTCATGAACACACTACAACGTAGAATCAAGCATTCAATCAGTTTTCTATCTTTGTTTGCATATGCTTGAGCTTGTTGCGTATTTCTGCTCTTCACTTTGGCCAACACTGTTCTGCCATTGCTAAGAATCATTGGTATAACCATGGGTTGGGATTGATAGTTCATCTCATCATAAAGAGACCTTTCAGCTCATCAAAGGGAGACTGAAACCTTAAAACTCATTAAAGAGACCCAGATCTTTTAGGGTGGAAACTTTTTCCAGCATTCAAGGACATTTAGGACCTCCTCAGACTTGTCAAAGTAGTTCAAGATGAGAATGGCAATCGTCAACTCAGGGAAGAAACCAAACGATGGGCAATCTGTGCCTCTACTGCTTATATTTCTTTCACTTGGCCCTAATTCTGCCCATGTTTTGTTTTTTAATTTCTTTGTCTTGTACCCAAAAAAAACCCTTCTATTCTAAGAGTCCTAAAACAATTTCTTTTATTATAAGAGTCCTACCTAACTTGAACTTATCCTAAGTCCTGCGTCCACAACACCCCCCAGCCTTATTATCCCCCTTCTCCTCTGAAATAACCCACAAAACCTCCATTGGGAGAGATAGAAAACCTTGGAGTTGTAGTGCAAGCTCTAATCCATACCTCAAACTGTTCTGGAAAGCCCATAGCTGCAAGCACAGTAAGTACAAAGTCCCAGCTAAAGGAATCAAAGGCCTTCCGAAGGTCTATTTTAAGGGCACATGCCACACATCTAGGAGATAAATTGTTTCTGTTGTAGCCTTTGACAATCTCTGAAGCCATCAGTGTGTTGTCAATGATGCTTTTACCTTGGATAGAAGCACTCTGGCTAGCAGAGATCATTTCAGGGAGATATCTGGTGATCCTTCTCACCAAAATTCTTGTTATGCACATGTAAACTATTGAACAGCGGGAGAATGGTCTAAAGTCTTTCACTTGCTCAAGGTTTTTTGACATTCAGGAACCAACACCACAGCAGTGGAGTTGAAGGCAGGGAGGAGCTTAGAGGTACAACACCGCTTCAGTTAAATCTTGCCCCAGAATGGACCGGATAGTCTGAAAGAAGAGATTAAGTGTAGCGATCAGGTCCTAGGGCCTACTCACTTCCTTGATCAAATATAGAGGCCTTAACTTCCTCTCTAGTTATCTCTCAAGTCAAATCCTCACAGCTTCAGGTAGAGCAATCTGCAGTAGCTCCCTGAGAGAATCAGAGCATTTGGTAACCCTCCTATCAGCTGTGCCAATCAAGTTCTTGTAAAACTGTAAAATCTCACTAGGGATTTGCTCATAAGTCTCAAGCCTATTCCCTTTTCCATCAGTCAGTGCTCAAAGCAATATTAAACAAGTTAAATAACTTGATACCAGTACATAGGATTGTAGGATATAAGAGTAATTTAGACAACCATATGGTTAATTTAAAGAGACTCTAAATTTAATGTCAGGAGTGCCAAACGTCTTATTCCATTATTACTTTATATTATCTCTCATTCGAAACACCAAGTAATAAAATTCAAAGAACTAAAGATAGAAACAAGTAACAACCTTGGAAGAAATGGTAGGAAGCATTGCATTACGCTCTGAAACAAGACTGCCATTCCGCCACAAAGTCAAATTAGCTTGCGGCAGCAACAATCCTGGATCAGTGCACCGACACTTAACATCGGGACCAATCTTCTCAGTCACCTCAAACCTCACCATTCCACCATCAACCAAAAGTTCATCCCCAACTTTCACATCTATAAATCAACATCAAACAATCGTATTTAAATCAACAATAAATCAATTTGCTTAGAATTACTTCTTTAAGTAAAAGTTAAGATTGCAAACCTTCAGCAAAACCGTCATAATTTACATTAATTGTACGCTCTGGCCGCGGTGTTCCGAAAGCCCTAACACTAAATGTCCAGATTTCTCCATCCTATCTTCAATTTTTTTTTAAATTAATAAGATTTCAAAAGTAAATAATTCAAATTAATCAGATTAAAGAGAGAGGGAAAAAATAGCTTTTCAGTTTACCTCAGTTTTGGCGGAGGCAGCGCCACCGAGATCTCCCATGTGAATCTCGCTACCTTCAGTATCCATCATTATAGCGACGGCAAAGCCTTTCTCATCGTTGAGTCTCCTCACCCGTTCGATCACCGTTTGATGCCACTCGCGTGAGCCGTGGCACATGTTGATTCGAGCCACGTTCATGCCTCCGACGGCCAACGCTTCCAGCTGCTCAAACCCGCAGGTGGCTGGACCAATCGTGCAGATTAGCTTCGTCCGCCTCGTGCTACGGAATCCGTTCTCCTTCAACTCCGCCTCCGTGACGGCGTCCACTTCGATCCCTGTCGCTCCTACGCTTAACGCCGATACAACCCCCGCAGCTCCGGTCTGGGAGTTGCCAGAAGGCAGGGATCGTGATGACGTGGCATGGAGAAATGAAGATAACGATGGCGTGATGGTTATAGAGCGTTTTGTGTTGGGGAGGTTGATTACCGGAAACAGGGTACAAGACCTCCTCGGGAATTTTGGAAGAGTGAAGTAAGGAGCACGTGAGGGAGTGATGAATTGGAGAGACTGCGACATTATTACCCAGAATTTGAACAAAAACAGTTCCCGGTGGCGGGAAATGCTCAGAGCAAGTGAATTGGACCTTCTCTTTTTTTCCTTCTTTTTCAATTTAAGGGGAATTAGAGAAGGATTTACTTGAGCGGATAAACCGAAGAGAAGGACCGTGAGAAATGTCGCCAAACGACCAAAAATTAAATGTTCTTTCTTCTATTTCAAAACACAAACAGTGCCTATTGTAAGAAATCACGACCTCTTTTTCCAGCAATCACAAGAATATTATGTATAATTTAAGGGGTTTGAATACAACTGGAAAAGGAATTACAAAAGTAAGTCCTAATTCATTTTTTTTAAAGGGGAAATTTAATTGGAATTTAGGTTGAATTTTTTGAAATTTAGAAAAATAAATTGTTTTTGCGGAATTTTGGTTGCACATGGCAAAAGCATAGCGTATTTTTGTTATGTGGGGCTGGCGCCTTGCACGAGATTTATTTTTAAAAAATAAAAATTATATGTTAATTGTTGGGAAATAATTGATTTTAGATCAATGGTTATAATTTAAAAAAAAAATCCACAAACGGTTCTCAACGGTTATAATTGTTGGGAAATAATTGATTCGGATTCAGCCAATATAAAATTTTAAACTCATTTTCTAGGTCCAGATCTAGCCTGATCTAAAAAAAATGAGCCTAAAATTTTACCTTAGCTAAATAAAAAATATTAAACTCGAGTCCGACCTAACCTATCCGTATTAAATTATTGTTGTATTATTTTTTATATAAAAATAAATTTAAAAAATATAATACATATCAGATACACTAAAAACATTAAAATAAATGTTTCTCAACAAATTGAAAATACATTAAAAAAAGTCTTTAGATTTAAATAACATCAAGATAGTTGCAACTTAACAAGCAAATGTATCTGAAATAGTAGCAAAATTAATAAAAAAACATGAGTTATATAATATCAAAATAATAATAACAAAATAGTATCAATATAAAAGCGAAATGACAACAAAACAACATCAAAATGAAAAAAACAATAGCACAATAATAGTAATCAGAAGTGAAAAAATTTAAGCAAATTCAGGCCGGGCCAAAAAAATCTTACCCGAGCTCCGGAACGTTTAGAAAGCGAATCTTATTTTTTTGTCTGAGCCTATTTTACGGGCCTATATTTTTATCCAAACCCTCCACTTTTTGAGTCGACCTTCAAGCCTAGGTGGGTGGCCTGACCCTTGATCAAGTCTAATATACTCTCTACGCTTATCATTCTTTTTTCATTCAATCTTATTCATCTATTCTCTCAACTCTTTTATTCTTAATTTTCTATCTTAATATCTTAATTTTCTTTCAAATTCTTCTTCTCTCAATTTTCTATCCTACCCGTTGTAATTTCTTGGATTTTATTCGATGTTCATCATCTTAAAGGTTTTAAAAATATCAATGCCCCTAATTTGTTTGGATCACAAACACATTTCTAGCGTCCAATTATAAATGGTAAGAAAATATTATTATATTTTAATTAATATCATTATTTAGTTGTTATTATTTTTTTTATGTTTATATAATCAAGAAAAAAATTTGGATTATCAAAACATTATACACAATTTAAGTGCAAGAGCACCACGTGCTATTGAACAGTACTTGGAAGAGACAGGATTCTTACACGTGTCACGTATGCTTATGGGGACTAAATTGGAGCCCACACTTATCAATGCTTTGCTACAAAGATGGATATCCAGAACATATGCATTTCATCTTCCATGTGGTGAATGTACAATTACACTCAAGGATGTGATATTACAACTCGGTCTACCGATTGATGGGTCAATCGTTACGGGGGTAGTGCACGTTGGTGATTGGAAGCAAATTTGTCACCAACTATTATGCAAGGTGTCAGACAAGTTTAGTGATAACGATATATATATGAAATAGTTAGAAGATAATTTCTCACATCTCGACAACTCTTCTAGTGCGGTTGAAAGGCAACAATTCGCTCAAGCATTCATACTAAGGTTGATCGGGGGTCTTTTAATGCTAGATAAATCTCGAAATCTGGTACATTTAAGGTGGCTCTTACAACTAATTGACCTAAAAGAAGTCAGGCGACTCAGTTGTGGATCAACTATCTGGCCACTGCTAGACGTACAAACGCTTGGGCTGGAAATACTGCAACAAAAAGATAGAAAATAAAACAACGATGTCCATAAAAATACAACTCAAAATCTTAATATAGTAAGTTTACAACAAAACACTTCGGGAAGTATTCTGAGGATCATATCTAAGAGAGGATGGACTAAACTTAAAATTATTTTCTACATGAATAGGGCTAAATAGTAATAACCAAAAATTACAGTAAGACAAATAATGAGAAAATTGAATATCAACAATAACATAAAATTACTAAAAATAAATTAACAATCAAATTAAATCTCAGATAACAAATATAAGATTACCTTTCATCAGTGTTCATAATTAACTTTAGAATTCAGGTTTCAATAAATTAGCTAATAATTAACCAATTATTACCTTTAAATCTCTAACTAACTAATTAATAGACAAACCCACTTATCTCTTGACCTCGTAGTTTAAATCAAGATAAATTATGAGGCGCTTGGTAAACTATTCTCTTGACCTCATTTACTTAGATTACTTCCTAAGGTTGTTAATCTTAGGGTTTAAGCATGCATATTTTAAGCCAACTAATTCTACGACGAACCCTAATTCTTCAATTAATTACTTCCATATCCAATCGTTAATCTCCTTAAGGAATTTAACCACTCATGAATCTAGATGCAATTTCCCCAACAGTTAATTTAAACATGCAACTAAGAATTAAATTAAAAATAAGAGAAAAGAGAAATTGATCCGTTTCAATGTTGAATGCACTCGGAAGCCAAAAATCCTTTGGCAGTTGTCGAGATATCGTTGATTGCAATAAAAAACCAAAAGAAAAATATCAATAACTGAATAAACGATGGCTTGGATCCAAATTGCATCTAAGTCTTAAAACAATAATGACAATCTATTTTGAACCTAAACTAAATTCTAATAAAAATTAAATCTACTAATTAATAATCTAATAACGGCCCCTGTAAACTCAACCTAGACCTTACTATATATAGGAAATTGTAGTTGCCCTAATTAGGTCAAATAAAGGCCTTAAAACTAATAAAATTACATTGTGCATATGAAAACACCCTTGACAGTGTTTTTTCCTTTGTCACAGAAGTGTCACAACACCATAGGAATGGTGTCGCAACATAAGATTTTGAATGGACTTCTGGAGCTTAGAACTATTGTGTTGTGACCCTACTTGCTGATGTTACGACATGAGCGTCATCCTTGGTTCTTCTTAGCTTGAAAATGGTGTTCTGCACACTAAATTGGATCGTCAATCCTAAGCTAGGCCCATATTGGCCTAACAGGTCGTTACAATATCAAAATATGCGTAAAAATGCTTATTTTACTAAAATTTCATTTCACCTACTAAATTGGAAAACTAATTGAAATATGAATAAAATGGTTCGAAAAAAATCTCATTAAGTATAAAAAATACTTTAATTTGCCACAACAAATTGTGGCAGATCACTACCTTGGCTACATTGTATTGAGAGATATGTTGGGGAGCTGAAGCATAAAAAATTAAAATTGGTGGTTTTATACTCCTTCAGCCATGGTACCGCTTACCATTTTTATGTTCCCAAGGAAACTTCCTTTATTAATTCTCACTCGTAATGAGGTAAGATTCATTTGATAATATAGTTATCATATTATTGTTTTCATTATTATATTTTTGGAATAGCATACTATTTGAATAAGTGGAACAATGACGTGAGTCATGTGAGTATACCAAACGAGCTTGAAGATATTCAGTTATTGTTAGATCAATGGTCAGAAGCTAAGGTTAATTTTTGAATTTTTCAATTACATAATAATTATGTAAGGATTTGAATTTTAATATTAGGTACATAATAAAATTTATAATTTTGTACTACAATTTGAACAAATTTCATACTCGGTTTTTGTCAAATGATTTATCCCAAATTTATTTTAAATTTAAGTTATGGTACATCATACTCGGATCTAATTATTGGTTCAGGTATGATGTGTTACATTCACCTCAGAACCTTGATGAACTTCACAAGACTGACTTGTGGGGAAGAACCGATGAAGATTGGCTTATATTCCATGGCAAGTATATCTCCTTGTGGGAACATAGGTACAATTTCATACTTATGTGCGAACCAATTTTTAGACCAAATTTGGAAACATCTTCAGATTACATGACATGGTTTAGACTTCATGGTAAGTCATATTTATTATCGAAAGAGGAAAAGGAATAGAAAAATTCATCGTAGAAAGCCAACACAACCCCATATGAGGTCGCAATCAGGAGCACTTGCATCAAGTTCATCATCATCAGCTTCAACACCGAATTCTATATTGATGGGTGCACCTCTCGTTCAGTATTGTTCACATTTTTTTGGTGCATTTACTAACCCCATATGTGGCTGGTTTTGAGGATACAAAAGAAGCAATATGGCTTCAAAAGTTTCTTATAAATTTTGAAGCCATTCCTGATATGGAAAAATCTATCACACTATATTGTTATAATAGTATGACAATAGCTAACACCAAGGAAACCAAAAACCACAAGAGGATGAAACATATTGTTAGAAAATATCATATCGTAAGGGAGGCAATAGCAAATAAAATAGTGGATGTCATCAAAGTTGCATCAGAGGACAACCTTGCGGGCTCGTTTACCAAGAATTTACTAACTAGGAGTTTTGAGAAACATGTGGAAAGCATGGGAATGCCGATTACAACTTATCTACTTCACTAGGGAAAGTGGGAGACTATTGGATCTGGTGCTCTAAGTGTAGTATATTCGTTTGTATAGTTGTAATTTTTTGAGCAAATTGGTTTAATGAAATTATTCATGAATTATATTAATACCCTTGTATATTGTCTTTAATGGTTTTTACATGCAGAAAACAAAATGAAAGCAAATATTAACTCATTGGTTGTCTAATGTTTAACTAATATTAAGTTATATTATGTGGTCAGATCGTAATGTGGAAAAGTAACTTATATTAGTAGACGAACCTAAACTTGCCCGTAGTCTAATCAGAAATTAGTAAACTAATTGAAAGACTAATATGTCATCTATCAAGTCCGATTCGGAGATGCTTTGTCTTGAGCACCGGATCAGATGACTCCCAAAACATAAAGACATAAATGTGACTGAATGGACTGACAGTACATCGAATAGAACCTAAGTATAATAGATACTAAATCCATTTATGGATTTATTCACTTGTTACATTCATAGTGTGGCATACCTTAATCCTAAGTGGATGATGAACTATGTATGCATGACTCGTATACTCTGATGTAAGTAAATGCCTAAGTTTGAATAGATAAGGAACCGAAAGCTAGTGCATTGGGTGTATGACTTTTGCAGTATGTAGCATCAGTCAAAATAGTGGAGTTCATAACCCAAGACATGAGTAAATGATATCCTCTCATTGACATTACATGATAGATGAAAAATAAACGTGACCATGAGCCATTCATCTTTGTGATGAATGACTTAATTACTATTTAATAGTAATTGAATTTTCTTGAAGGAAGATGTAATGGTTACCATGAGACAAAATAGGATCATATTGGGAGAGGAGATTTATCCCAAAGAGATTAAGGATATCCTATGAGGGTAACACACTTATAACAAGGTCATCAGACGAGCACTTATCGAGTAGCTTTCGTAATGGTATGTTATTAGGGAGAACTCAGTCATGATACTATAATGGAATAACTTCATGACTAAATGAGTCTATAATTAATAGGCAAAAATTTGGAAGTTAATTATAAACAATTTGAGCCCTAATTACATATGTCTAGTCAGTCCCTCTGCTAGCTCGTTGAAACTAAAAATGAATTGCATGTTGAATCAAATGAACAAAAATGGATGAGAATGAAATAGTTAGAAAAATGGGTTACATTTGGAAGCAAATTTGGTTTCTCGCTAAGTATGAAAATGACTTGAGAGTTAATATAGTTTTTTGAATTACTATTTAAGTAAAATAATTGAAGTTCAAAAATAGAAATAAATTAATTGGTCATTGTGAATCAGTTGAATATAGAAATTAAAAATATTTTTCTCGTGGATTCTTTTATGGTAAAGTCATCATGACTTTAACGGAATTAGAGTTAGGTTGAGAAAGTTATTTAATGGGAAAATTAATTTAATAAATAATGTTTATTTTGAGAAATAGAAAATCATATACTGGTTGGGTTAAATTATAAAGTGTCGGGTTAAAAGCCAGATAAACACGTATAATGGGACCCGATATAGGAGAGGCTCAAAACCCCTCATATTCACTTATAATTAGGGTTAGTCGCCCCTCTCTCTCCTAGTTCTATTAGAGAATTGTTTTTCTATTAAATAGATATTAAATGGATTCTACTAATTCAACTAGGGTTTCACTTCCTTTTCCTATAAATAGATGACATCGTTAAGGTTAAATATACAATTTTGAAATATTATTAGCTTTTTCAAAATTAGTTAGAATTTATTTCTAATTATAAATTCTATTTTCTGGGAATAACAATTCTATCGGTTTCTATAAGAGAGAGATTTACTTTCCTACTGAAAGTAAGAAAATTATTTCCAGTTCTATATTTGATTTGTAATTGTTCAAGCCCACACTCGAAGTAATTCGTGGTACGAAAATATCAGAGAAGATCATTTGGTTGAAAGCCGAGAACATCAAGGATCTGTCTTGCTCAAAGCACACGTAATTTTTGAGAAAACTTTATTGCTATAAATATCACAAACTGGCTCACTTTTTAAATTTTTATTTTTTCCTTGTGTAAGAAAATTGTTTTTGAACTGGATCTTTTTAATAACGGATCCATGGGTTATGATCACTAACTTTTTTCCATAGGGCATGCCGGTGTTCCAACATTTTTTGTATCGAGCTAATAAGTTATGATAAATACTCTTGATTACAATTCTCTTACTGTTAGAGCCAAATAATTCCCATTTTAAAATTTTTGAATGTGCGGTATATATTCTAGTTGCTCCACCACAATGCACAAATGAATATTTAAAGAAAGTTGATAATAAATTACTATTTTAATTTGAGATTCAATTATGACATGATTTCTGATTACTATTTTAATTTAATACTTTTCCCAACATTAGGTGGGAGAGAAATAACAACTAGAAGCAATAATGATTAGATGAAATAAATTACTTAGAATAAATTATCATTATCTAGACCTCATAGAAAGTAATTTGAACAAAAAGTTGAAAAGATAATTCACTTTATTGCAAGTTAACTACCAGATGCATTTATTGACCTAATAAGAATCATCAAGTGTTATATATCAACTAATTTTTTAATGTCCTAGTAAGACAATCTATTAGAATACATGAAAGTAATGCATGCCTTAAGCATGCTAGATCGGTTGGTTCCAAAGATGACAATTCTCGTAAAATAAAATAATAATTTAAATGGCCATATACTGGAGATGGGTGTTCTAGAAGAGACACAAGACATAATTAATCATAAAATTCCAAAAGAGATTCAAGTACTTGAAGATGAAAATAATAAAAATAAAGATATCTTAATAAGTTATGTCACTACGAGAAATATGGAACCAAAGTGAAAAGTTGTCGATAATGATTTTGCATGCAATATTATTGTTGAAATAATGAAAGAAAATGCGGATCTTGTATAAATATATTGAGAAATGTTGACATATAATAGATTGACCAAAATGGAAAGGAGCAATTCAAGTGGAACACACTTTCAAATCGTGAATTTTCTAGATTAATAGTCCAAATATCTAAAGGCGTAAAGCCACTTGAGTACGGATTGATAGTCTTGCGAAAACGAAGTAAAGAAATGAAGCTTTTTGCTAAGTCTTGATATTGATTTTGAAAATCTATAGTTTTCTTTTTAATGGTGGATGAAATAACCTTTAGATTTCTTATTAATCAAGAAGTTCATGAAAAATTTGGCATGTGTCTAATGTTTGTTGTTATAATGTTTTATTTAAATCACTATATAGTGAATTGTATATTAAAATCCTTGAATAATTTAGAATGCTGGAATCAAATAGAAATTCTCGAGAAATTGTTTAATACGTTTGCGTAAATATGTATATGGACTAAACTGATTTAAACATATGGTTTTCTTATAGAAGGATAATTATCAATGTTTGTTATGATTATTGTTGAAATTCCTATAGAGATCAAAATATAAATTTTTCCCAATTTTTTTCTCACTTGTGACTTTAAAAAAAATGGTAATATAAATGTTTAGCAAATTCGTTCAAGTGGTTATTTGAAAAGCTAGTATTCGAGAGGTAAAAATACCATAGGGGTCCTTATACTAGATGTTAGATTGTATTTTGCCTCCTCAACTTAGAAAATAGACAAATTCGTCTTTTTGTATTAAATCAAAGAGTAAACTAGTTCTTTTTGTTAAAAATTTCATCCATTTATACTGTTAAAAACTAGCATGGCTAATAGAATAACCAAACAGTGACACATGGTGTGCCATGTGTACCTCCTGCTAACATATAAGGATCAATTTTTTTAAAGTAGAAATAGATGGAATTTTTAATAAAATAATCAATTTATTCTTCGATCTAATGTACAAGGACCAATTTGCCAACTTTTTTAGTTGAGGGGGTAAAATGCAATCTGACACCTAGTATAAGGGCCTCCATGGTACTTTTACTTATTCAAGATTGAATTATGTAAAATATCATGTATCATTTGATGTTGTCATGATAGGATTAGATAATTATTGTACTCTTTTTCCGTTTAATGATTTTTCTTTTTCTCATAGGGTTTATATGTTAGTAAGGCTTTAGCGAATCACATTATTTATCAATGAATATCTAAAAGAGAGTGTTATAAATATTTTATTATTATAAAATGAATGTACATTAGAATAAAAAATGTTATAAATACAAAGTTTGGACAAATCTTGTAAATATTCTATTAATGAGTAAAATACACATTTATCTCTTTATTCTTATTTTTTTTTCTCTTTTTTATACTTCCTTTTTCTTTATTTTATAATAAAAATATCCTATTTTGAAAAAAAGTTGCAATAAATGACAAACTCTAATATATGGTATTTATTAATTATTTTATTATATTTATTAACTAAAAATTATGGCATTTCCTCTTGACAAAAAAATTCACTATTTCTTCAAACATTCATAAAAATAAAAAAAAAGTAAAAATAAATCAAAATTTCTTATGATTTCCCCAAAAATCAATTTCCCCTCCTTAATGATTCACACTAGCCTCTCAATCACCCTCGTCCACTGTCATTGCAACCAAACCTTTCAATCCAAGTAAAGGAAAATATATATTTTTTGTATTATTTTGTTAGAGTGTAAGCTAGTGAGGTCCATAGGTATGAGTGTAACAACTTGATCTTTTGTGGTACCGGAGACGGTAATTTTGAAATTTTATTTTTTAATGATCAAGTGAGTAAATATTATTTATTAATATTTACAAGGTTATACAATATTATAATGAATTCTAGTCTATTAATTTTAGTTAAGTGAAAAGTTAGTCAATGTACAAGTATATCGATTCAAAATTCAGTGATTTTAAAAATGAGGTATCAGGACCTCGTTTCCATAAACTGAGCTCGTAAATATTTTTATTAAATATTTATGAAGTTGTTTTATAGGTGAATTAAATTTTGGTCTAGAAATTTTTGTAATTGGATGGCTAATTGAGGTACAATGACTAAATTATAAAAACTAAAAAAATTAATCGTTATTATTTTTTATTAGCTAAACGAGTTAAATGGTATTATTGAAGGGATTTAAATGGAAATTATGCCACATTCCATTATAGTAGAAGGTCATAGCATGGTTTTAAATGGAAATATGTTAATTATAATAGTTAATTAATAATAAAATAGGATAAAAGATAAAAGAAAACAAATAAGCAACCATCTTTTCTCATTTTCTGTACTAAATTCTTCATGGATGAACTAAGAAAACACTTAGCTAAGCTTCCAAGCTTTGCTTGGATCAAGGATTGAACCAATTGTAGCTTAATCATAGAAAAAAGAAAAATTACAAAATAGTCCTCAATGTCGTATTTGTTGTTGGTTCGGTTAGGTAAGTTCGTATGGACTTACTTTATTAATTCTTGATATGTTGTATTATTTTGTTATACTGTTAGTTAGAAATGTTATATATATAAACTATTGGCACCGAATGGATTTAATCGTAAAAATATGACAAATATGAACGTGAAGTTGTTATATAAATGTACGAGATGTATATGATGATATTACATGATTTGGAATGTATTTGAATTGTTTTTGAAATATGAAAACATGTATATAGCTATAGAGTTTTAAATTTTGAAATATCTATAATTTAGTACTAAAATGAGAAAAGATTAAGGATCTAATCATAAACCATGTATTCTTTTGGAATATCATTCATGTGAGATATGAAATAATTGTGACATGGGTATGATATGTATCTTGAAATCATGAAGTGCCTCTAATTTATAAATGTTACAAATCCTGTTTAAATATTTTTTTAAACGTAGGAAAAGATTAGGATACAATTGGCATGCCAATAGGGTTAGAATTCACGCTTGTATGAGTTTGCAATTCGTTGCTTATACATTGCACTTCGATGCCCTTATTAGCATCATGATGCTCTCTGATGTGGTGTAGGTTACCATGTCTCCGAGTTATGCTTGCTATAGTTCATTGGGCCCCTGATATTAATTGTTTGAATGATGTTGAATACCGATTCTAAATTGGATAAATGAGAGTGGAATGTCATAAATGTTATATGATTCGTGTGTGATAAACTCACATATTGTAGTAAAATTCTGATAGCAAGGATCTGTATAGTAGCTAGTTCATTTGTTTAAATATGAACTGAGGTGAGTTATATTGTTTAAGATATGAATGATAATGGAACAAAATGACTTGAGTTATAAATGGTCAAAAGATTGAACATGAGTTAAATGGTTATGTTGTAAATCGAGCATGATTTGAATGTAATCTGAACATGAATTTAATTATATGCTTATGGATTGAGATATTGGTTAAATACATGTGATTCTGATTATAAGTGCTTGATGTGTAAACAAACTAACTTATTGGTTGTTTTGTTGAAATGTATATGAAAGCGTAAGGATGTTAAGGGATGCCAGGTTTAATATCAACGTGTTTTAATTTCTTAAGTTAATTTAATGTCAAGGCAAGCTATGTAAATTTCATAGGGAATTACTAAGCATTAGTAATGCTTATCTTGTTTTGTTTTCCTATCTCTTTTTAGGTCTTATTGTTGAACGTGTCGATTGGATCAACTCGAGCCTCACACTATCCAACCATGATACGGTATATTTTCTATTGTTCTTGACCGGGTTAAGTGGCATGTATATAGGGGTCGCATTGTATAAGTGAATATTAGGATGTATGTAATCTATTATTTAAATGATGTTTGATTTTGAAAATGTACATGTTATGCATTTGTGCGTGATGCATGGTGACAAGCTACAAATGAAGTCATGAATGGTAAACTTTTGAATGTGGAATGATTGGGAAAATGTGATAAATCTGATTATGGTATGGGAACAGGATGATGTATAATGATTAATTTATTGCTTCAATTGCTAGTGAATGTATATAAGTAAGATGTTCCATAGGTGCAATTTGGCACTTTGATAAGTTATTTTTGATGAAGTATAAATGACCATCTCGATTAAAAAAGATTTGGCATGCTATGGTATGAAAATTTGCATGTCTTGAATAGGTAGTGAATGTGCATTAAGTATATTTTGAAGTGTTAGATTGGTTGAGGTTTACAATTGAACCATGTTGGTGTTATAATTGTTGGATGTTTGGATAAGATCTAGAACTTATTTGTGATGGTTCCAAAATAGCATATTGGTTAGGTACTTTTAGGTTGAATTATTTCATGTTTATGTTTGGGTTTGGATGTGAAATAGCATGTTTTTATGGTACCATTTTATGTCTTTGGAATTGCCTATTTGAATCAGGGTGAAATATTATGAATTTAGGTCACACAGTTTACTACATGGTCGTATGTCACACACGGTTTGGTGATACGACCGTGTGCCACTAGTATCTAGAATGCATGATTTATTAAGTGACACCAGTTAGTTACACAGGCCAGCCACACAACCATGTGATTTTTGTTGGATTTTTACATTTAGGTCCACACGACCTCAGTTTGTTACATGACTTGACGACATGGTTGTATGACTCAACATTACACGACATCAATCTTGTACATGGCTATAAGGTATGACCATGTGATCCAATGTCACACGGCCTCAGTCTATCACACGACCGTGTGATCTCTGTTTTGTGCTTTTGCCTTACTTTTATGAAAATTTTCAAATTAGTCCCTGTTTAGTTTTGAATTGGTTTTAGACTTTTCGTAAGCTCAGTTTGAGCCCGATCTTGCACATATAATAGGTTTTAATTGAATGATTGATATTTAATGATTTTTTAAAAGAATTTTGAATTGAAATATCATGTTCTTGTTCCATTTTTATTATAGTATTTCGTAACCCTATTTCGGCGACAGAGACGGGTGAAGGGTGTTACACTGAGATTGGGCCTTGATGCTTGCATCATTCCCTCTTCCTCAAATAGATTCGTCCTTGAATTTGAAAATCAATGGGAGATAAATTAGCAATATTAAAAGTCAAACTAACATTGTACTTTTCACATCCCATGTAGCGCCCTTAACCCAATCTGATTCATCGGAATCGGATCTCGAGTGTTACAACACTTATACTTAAATACTCATACCTAAATTTCATAAATTATTACAACTTAATTTAAAATAATCTCTCAAATAAAATTTCATTTGAATATACATTGAACAATTACCATTATTGTACACGAATTTCTATTACAAAAACTTTCAGGCGAACCTCAAAACTTAATTATTATCTTAAAGTGTAAATTTTAAGTGATGCTATTGACTACATTTATGCTACTGACTTGTTTTATATGCATAATAGCCTGCCTTATAACTACTTTGGCATAGCCTCGGCATAGTCCCTCCTGGCGTAGACCTAAATTAACATACTTGTAACATAAAGCACAGAGGTAAGTTCAGGTAAGTTCATGAGAACTTAGTGAGATAAACACCCAGATACCTGAATCATTTTTGTATAACACATCTAGCAATTCAATTAGCCATCTCATTGTTCTTTGTTTCTCAACTTGTATGTGATTATTTTAAATGCATTCAAGTAAGCTCTGGACATAGATGATTGTATGGTATGTTGTTAGGTCTGATTTAATTTTGAAAAGATTAAATAAATTGGATTATTATCAGTTAATATAGACGAGTATTCGAAAAACCATTCGCAGTACTCTAGACGTAGAAGTTGCGATCTGTACAGGGAAAGGAAGAATAGACTGGATATCATTCTTGAGTTCTGTAGACATGCAAAAACTCAAAATGATAGCTTAAAGTCTAACTCTTGAAAGAAGCAGACTGCAGTAGCGAATCCCTGAGCAGTAGAATGGTCAAGATTTTGCCGTGACATTATTAGGATATAGAAATAAAACCTGAGTAATTCCAACCTTTATCATTCAACAGGACAAATCCTCCCCACCTATTCTTGAGAATTTCCAAAACATTTTAATTGCCCTAGCATTTTTTTCATTCATAATTGATTTTATTAATCCATTCATTAATTCTTTTCATCAATTTGTCATCTATTTCTTTTGCACAATTTAATTAGTCAATTTCATAGTAATAGATAACCATTTTTTTAATCAATTCCGATACCTGTGGAGATGATACTCACTCATCATTTTATTACTTGATTCAACATGTATACTTGCACAATCACATTACATATTCCCACGCGATAAGTTTTTGGAGCCGTTGCCAAGGATCAACAGTATTGGTGAAATTTTGGTGTGTTATTCCCTCTTTAATTTTATTAGTTTCACTTAATTAGTTGTTTTTATTTTTTTTTCAGGATTTTTGTTGGCACATGAGTAGAGATATTTCTGCACTTGAAGAATATTCTTTTGATCCAAAAATTGAGAGAACCTTGAGAATAAGGTGAAAAGAATTGCAAGAAATGGAAAGTATTAGGATTGATCAGGTTGGAGAAGAGCCATTAATTAAGATGGAAGGGATAATGATATTCCTTGAATAATAGATGATAGAGATAGACCCATCTGAGAACGTGTAGTGCTGATCTTGGAACTTGATGCGATTACTTCCCCAACAACTCAGGTGTCATCTTTAACGAACATGATTAAAACACTGAAAAAACCAGTTGCAGTGTAGGAAATGAAAACAATTGAGTTAGCATGTGTTTATTACGAAGAAGATCATGTTTTTGATGAATGCCCATCGAACCCAACGTCAGTTTATTGTATGGAAAATTTTAATTGCAATAACAACAACTCATATTCCAACACATATAATCTGGGGTGGAAGCAGCATCCCAATTTCAGTTGGAGTAATCAAGGGGTGGGAAATTCAAGCAATGCTATTTGATAGAATGTTACGAGTGCACCATCTGGATAAAATTAGCCCATTCCATAGCAAAATGCTCAAAAAAATTTAGCTTCGAGTTATTCATCTATGGAAGCTCTATTGAAGGAATACATGGCCAAGCATGATGCTATCATTCAAAGTCAAGCTGCATCTTTAGAAGCTTTAGAAAATCAAGTGGGGAAAATTGCCAAAGCATTAAGCTCAAGACCGCAAGGAACACTACCGAGTGATACCAAAAATTCACGATCTCAAGGGAAGGAATAGTGCAAAGCCATTACACTCAGAAGTGGTACGCAACTACCAAGAGTTGTTAATGACACCATTATTGAAGAAGGTAGTTCGAATTTCACTATAAGAAGAATTTAGAACTTGTAGTGGAGTAGGCTACAAAAGAAAAGAGCAACTAGAAAAATGTTGAAACAAATTCATCTTGTATTGCCAATAAAAATGCCACAACAAAACAACATCAACAAATAGAAGGAAGGCCACCACCACCTTTTCCTTAGCGTTTTAAAAAATCTAAGCAATATTTTCAATTCAAGAAATTCTTGGATGTCCTGGATCAATTACATATCAACATACCGTTGGTGGAAGCATTGGAACAAATGTCCAATTATGTGAAATTCTTGAAAGATATCTTATCAAAAAGAAAAGGTTAGGGGAGTTTGAAATTGTTGCTCTCACTGAAGGGTGCACAAAAATGCTAAGAAATAAATTGCCACCAAAACTGAAGGATCCAGGGAGTTTTACTATACCTTACTCTATTGGAAATCATTATGTAGGCAAAGCATTATGCGATTTAGGTGCAAGTATAAATCTAATGCCTATGTCTATTTTCAAGAAGTTGGGAATAAGGAAGGCGAGACCTACAACTGTCACAATGCAATTAGTTGATCATTCATATGCACATCCAAAAGGTAAAATCGAAGATGTATAAGGTCTTATAAAAAGTTCGTTAAGAAAATTCGACGTTTGCATGCTTAATTAAGTGAAAAGGACTAAATCACAAAAGGCGCAAAAGTAGAGTTCTATTAGGAAAAGTAGTTAAATTGCTATGGAACTTAAATCTGAGTGGACTAATTTGGAAATTAGACCATTCAAAATATTAGTGGACTTTTATGGACATATTGTTAAGTGATTTAAAGGTTAATAAGCAAGGTTAATTTAGTAATTTAATAATTAAGTTAAGTAAAAAAAAGCTATCATCTTCTTTAGTTGTTATTGCCACCAAAAATTAGAGAATAAAAAGCCATATTTAGGGTTCATCCATTCAAGTAATCTCCCTCATTGCATGTAAGTGAAATTTGTCCTGTTTTTAATGATTTTTATGTTTTCAAGATCGTTAAGCTTAATCTAGCTAGCCTATGGATTAATTTACAAAATTGTTAAAGATTTAGGGTTTTTCCATGAATTTTATTGCATGATTTTTGATGTTTTATGAAAGGTTATGAGCCATTGTTGATAAATGAACAAGTTTTATAAAGTGATTTTTGATGAAAATGTCATTTAGGAATTTATTTGTAATAGTAGTAAAATTCCATGGTAAATTTGTGAAATGCTATTTTGTATTGGTTGATATAGGTCCTTAGTGAATTTGGCTAGCATGAAATGTCGATGAAAATGCTTAGATTTCAATTTACGAGCTTAAGGACTAAATTATGAAAATTTAAAATATTAGGGGTAAAATGGTAATTTTGCAAAAAATGAAATGTGGACTGGATTGAATAATAGAAGTATTAAATGGATTGAATTTATCTATTTAGATCAAGATAGGCCTCGTACAGATTTAGATTAGGGAAAAGCGAAAGGCTTAGATTAATCGACTACGTTTTTTACGCTTTGTTTGTCGAGGTAAGTTTGTATGATTAAATACCATTTTAATGTTATAATGATTTAAATGTTAATGTATTAATTTCCATATAATTATATGATGTATATAAAATGATCTCATTATGATTATTGAACCTCGTTTGAACCTTAGGAATTCGTAGGATACAAATGACATGTCATTAAGGTTTTCATATTTCAGGTGCTGGTCTTGAATGTCCTACTGGTGGCTGAGGTATTACATTTGTCGCGGATACTCCACAGCTAGTGTGAGCAGTATTGTATAGCTTACATTCTGACCCATAGCTCGTGTGAGTAGGCCCATTTCACAGCTCGTGTGAGCAACGATGTAAAGGAAAAGGAAATGTTATGGTTATATGTTTAGCACACTTCGTGTGAGCTTTCTCGTGTATCTGATGTTATTCTAAATGGTTCAACGGGCATGAAAAGGAAAGGGATGGTAAGTGTTCAAATGTACTATATCATGAAATTATAAAAAGGATTGAAATAGAAAGTTTCAATGAAAGTATGTTATGTTTATAAAAATGATGCATTCAAAGGAAGCATGTTCATGTACAAATAGCTTACCTTATGTTAATTCAAGTGAATTATATTTTAATGATCTAACATGTGTTGTTGATGATGCTTAAGCTCGTGCCAAGATTATGGTTGGATTATACTATGCTTAATCTTATTGTTTAATAATGAAATGGTAAGTTATATTTCATGTTTTACGAATTTACTAAGCATTATATGCTTATGTAGTTTCCTTTTTTATGTTTTATAGATAATTGGAAGCTCAATCGGTTTGAAAGCTTGTCAGAGATTTATCACACTATCCAATGATTAAATTGGTAGTTTTTGATGTTTTGACCACGGTTATAATGGCATGTATAGGTGGACTTGTGTTTAATATTTGGTTGAATGCTTAGATGTTGATTTTGGTATGTATATATGTTAGTTGTTTGGTACCATTTTGGTAATGGTTGAATTGTATCATTTTAGTGATTGTGATACATGAATGGTATGGTTCAAATGGTAAGTTTATGTTGAAATGGTATAGGTCAAGTTATGGTATGTTTTGAGATGGAGATCAACTAGATGTGCATGAATGAAATATGGTCAAATATGCATATGTTTTGGTAAGTTGTATGTCTGCTTTTGAGGTGCCTTGTATGGCATATTGGTTGAATGGATTTGGTATTTTGAATTGGTCATTTTATACATGCTTTTGTAAGGTTTTGAAGCTTTGAAGTTGTGCACAAAATTCTTTTAGGTATATGTTTGGGTTGGTGATGGAAATGGCTTGATTTTGGCCAATTTCATGTCCACATGGCCTGAGACACGGCCGTGTGACTTAGCCGTGTGTCATGCGGCATGGCCATGTGTCCCCTGTAGGTTTTAAGGTTTGCAAGTCAGGCTGTTACACGACCTAGCACATGGCCTGGCACACGGGCATGTGGCTTGGCCATGTGACCCAACTTAGAGAGTTACACGGGCACAAACATGGGTTGGGACACAGCTGTGTGTCGCTATTTCGAATGTTACACGGCCTGAGACATGGGCGTGTGACCCCTGTAGTTCAATTTTTCTAACTTTTTCCTAAATGTTCCAAATGTTTCCAATTTAGTCACGGATTGTTTCTAAGGTGTTTTTAAGGCCTCGAAGGCTCGATTAAGGGACTATATGCATATAAATGAATGGATTATGCTATGTTTATATTAATGTTAGGGAATGTATGTTTTTATGTTACTTTTATACAATAATGCTCCGTAACCCTATTTCGACGACAGATACGGGCTAGGGGTGTTATAATTCTGGAATGTGAGGCTGAGAAAGAGGTACTAATCATACTTAAGAGACCTTTTCTAGCAACTGGTAGAACATTAATTGATGTACAAAAAGGTGAATTAACAATGAGAGTTAATGATCATTAGATAACCTTTAATGTTTTCGATGCTATAAAGTGTGCAAATTTAGATGAAGAATGTCACGCTATTGAGATTGTTGACACAATAGTTCAAGAAGAATTTTCAGAATTTTATCACAATAATTCTAATGATGATGCAGACTCATTTAATTTAATTGATGCAGAAATGATTGAAGAGCTTGATGAACTGATGGAAGCTAAGAAAATTGATAATGGATCAAGGAGAAGTTTCAAATCATTAAATTTATCGGACTGTTCTTTTAAACCTCCTCGACCATCCATAGAAGATCCTCCTATGTTGGAATTGAAGCCTTTGCCAGTACATCTGAAGTATGTTACTTAGAAGATAACAACACACTGCTAGTAGTTACCTTTGCAGCATTGACATTAGATAAATAGGCTCAATTGTTGAAAGTTTTTAAAAAATCTAATAAGGCATTAGGGTGGATGATTACAGATATAAAAGTAATCAGGCCAACAATCTACATGCACAAGATATTACTGGAGGATTGCCATGGCAAATCTATCGAGCAGTAGAGAAGACTGAATCCCATTATGAAAGAAGTTGTCAAAAAGGAGATTATCAAATGGCTGGATGTGGCATTATATACCCAATTTCTGATAGTTCTAGGGTGAGCCTTGTTCAATGTGTGCCTAAAAAGAAGGTGTCACTGTGGTAAGAAATGATCTGTCACAGGATGGATGGTTTGTATGGACTATCAGAAACTCAAAAAAAAAAAAAAAAGGAAGGACCATTTTCCTCTACCATTTATCTACCAAATGTTAGATGGATTAGTGGAGAAAACCTTTTATTATTTTCTAGATTGTTATTTTGGGTACAACCAGATTGCCATAGCTCATACTGATCAATAGAAGACCACATTCGCATGTCCTTATGGAACTTTTGTGTTCCTATGAATGCCATTTGGATTATGCAATGCCCATGCAACATTTTAGCATTGCATGATGGCAATATTTTAGGACATGGTGAAGAAAATTTTAGAAGTTTTTATAGATGACTTCTCGGTGTTACTTTTGAAGATTGTTTAAAAAATCTAGAGTTAGTTCTTTGTCATTGTGAAGAAACCAACCTTGTTCTCAATTGGGAGAAATGCCACTTCATGATTTGTGAAGGCATTATTCCGAGACATAAAATTCCGCAACAAGGGATTACCGTTGACAAAGAAAAAATTGAGGTTATTAAGAAATTGCCACCACCCTCCACAGTTAAAGGTATTCGCAGTTTTCTTGGCCATTCTAGATTCTATCGACGATTTATCAAAGATTTTTTGAAAATATCCAAACCCCTGTGTACATTGTTAGAACATAACAGATCTTTCGATTTTGATAAGCCATGCTTACAAACATTTGAGGAATTGAAAAAACGACTAGTCACAGTACCAATAGTCATAGCACCAGATTGGACTTTACCTTTTGAACTTATGTGTGATGCTAGTGATTTTGCCGTAGAGGCAGTACTTGGGCAAAGAAAGAACAAGGTATTTCATGCTATCTACTATGCAAGCCGTATGTTGACAGATTCACAGCTAAATTATACCAACACTGAGAAGGAGCTATTAGCTGTGGTTTTTGCCTTCAACAAGTTTAGAGCTTATTTAGTGGGCACCAAAGTTACGATTTATACGACCACTCTGCTATTAAGTACTTGTGACCAAGAAAGACGCCAAGCCCAGATTAATTCGATGGATACTACTGCTGTAGGAATTTTGTAACACCCCAAAATAGGGCATTAGAGTTTTAGGAGTATTTTAGGAATTCTAGCCTTAGAGTGCTTGGAATTTTGCGACCTGGTTTATCGGTAATGTTTTTGATTAAAGTTTTTAGAAAATTAAACCAAATTCTGAAAATGAGTTTAAAATACCTTTACAGCACGTTTGGTTCGCTGTAATGGAATAGAGGCGTAATGGAATAGAGGTGTAATAGCAAATCAATTGTTTGGTTGAATGTAATGGAATAGAGGCGTAATAGTATTCTTGTGTTTGGTTGAATGGAATAGAGGTGTAATAGCATAATGGAAAAAACTAAAATAACTAGAATACCCTTAGCATAAATTTGTTTGGGTAAATGATTATTGTTATTGTTATTTAAATTTTAATAAGATTATTAATATCAATAATAAATAATTTAATCATATTTAAACATAAATATTATTAAATATATTATAATTAAAATATATAATTTAATAAAATTCTTAATAATTAATATTCTTATATGAATTTACTCAAATAATAATATATGATACTATAAAATATAATTTAACATAATTATTATTAAATATATTATAATTAAAACATATAATTTAATAAAATTCTTAATAATTAATATTCTTATATGAATTTACTCAAATCATAATATATGATACTATAAAATATAATTTAACATAATTATTATTAAATATATTATAATTAAAATATATAATTTAATAAAATTCTTAATAATTAATATTCTTATATGAATTTACTCAAATCATAATATATGATACTATAAAAGATAATTTAACATAATTATTATTAAATATATTTTAATTAAAATATATGATTTAATAAAATTCTTAATAATTAATATTCTTATATGAATTTACTCAAATCATAATATATGATACTATAAAAGATAATTTAACATAATTATTATTAAATATATTTTAATTAAAATATATGATTTAATAAAATTTAAAATAATTATAACTAATAAATTTTCTTATATGAATTTTTATAATTTAAAATAATTATTATTACATATAATTTAATAATGATATATAATTTCATAAAATTCTTAATAATAAAATGTTCTTATATGAATTAACTAAAATCAAAATATAACTTGAGTGTGATATTCTGCATAAACATAATTAACTTATATTAAGAAAATGTTAGATGAGAATGAAATTCTACATCATAATCCATATGTTGTATAGTTTTACAACATAAAAAAGTTTGAACATTGATTTTTTATGGGTTAGAAAGAAATCTTCTGATACATTCCAATCGCGCAACAGAAGGTAAACTAAAGAAAACGATCATTTGAGTTGGATGTTGTGGAATTTTAAGCAAAGCTCGATACCGTTGATCGTCGGTTAAACCTTCAATTTCCCATAAGGTTGAATATAAAATTGAAGCTTTCTCTTCCATCTTTTGATATTCTTCTGACTTCTGCTGAACTACCACCTCGGAGGCAATACTCCTACTGATTTGATCGCCAACGGCCTTGATGTTTTCGGACAATAAAGTGGCAGCCTCATCAAATGAACAAGACATATCACGAGCATCAGATTTCTTCTTCCTCTTGTTTGAAGAGGAGGAACCCCCTTGGTTTCTATCTCGTTGCGGCTCCGCAGTAGAAACATCCATGTCATCCAAAGAGATGTCAGCTTCGCAGTCATAGAATGAGTTTCTTTCTTCATCCATACCTGTAGTATGTACACCCTCAGCATTTATTTCTTCAAGAACATCAGCAGTTGTTTGAGCATCTTTCCCAGTTGCTCGATCTCTTGCATATATGGTAGTAAGCTGGTTGTAGTAAGGGAAACTATGATGTTTGAATTGAGCGGCTTCTTTGTGACTCTAAAAAAGTGAGGAAATCATATTAGTTATAAGTTTGGTAAAAATAAGATAATAAAGACTTGAAATAATCTTACCTTTAAATAGGAGTCCCAAACCGCACTTCAGCAACAACGAGCTGCCTATGCTCGTCCCAACCAAAACCGCTATTGTTTTGGCCATTAAACATGTCATAGACGATTGGCCACTCCCTTTTTAGTAACCTAATCCTCGATTCAATATTAGGTTTCGCCTTCAACATTGCATTTGGTAAAACCTTTTGTAGCATTCTTTCCAACTCGTTTAAATAACTGGCTTTGAACCCGGTATCAGCATTAAATGTTCCAACATTGTGCAGGTCCACCATGCAGGAAACCAATGCTGCATCTTCTTCTGGAACCCATTTTCTTTTGGTTCCTCGAGAAGCTTGAGAAGAAGCATTTGGTTCTGGAACACCTGTCATAATTATCTTAAGAACAAAAAATAAAAACAAATTATATTAATTACTATTTTAATATCATGAATCAAAAGGTGAACACTTTATAAAATTATAATTAAGTTCAATATCATGAATCAAAAGCTCCATACCACAAAAAAATTAAAATTATAACACAAACTATAATTTAAAATTTAAAATTTAAAATTATAACACAAAAAATTTAAAATTTAAAATGACAAGAAATTAGATTATAGTTCAACAAGTTTAGTACAATACAAAAATCAATACAAAAAATTCACAAAAGTTTCACAAACTAATTTCTAGATGCTTGCCATTTATCGAACATTTGGTTCGCTAGTTCAATCCTCCAAGTAGCCCAAGCATCCGATGGATGAATATTTGTGATATTCGGTTCATTGTCATCCACCACATTAGTAGGTAATCATTCTCCCACCTCCGCTTCAATGGGATCAATACTCATATGGGTTCGAATAAAATTATGGAGCAAACAACATGCAATAATAATTCTATTGTGCACCCTTACAGGATAGAACGATGGACTCCTAAGTATTCCCCATCTAAGTTTTAATAATCCGAAGCATCTCTCAATAACATTACGTGCTGAGGCATGTTTCATATTAAAAAACTCTTGCGGAGAACTTGGTTGATAACCCTGACGCCACTCGTTCAAATGATATCGTTGTCCTCTAAAAGGTGCAAGAAATCCCTCACAATTTGTGTAGCCAGCATCAACTAGATAATAACAACCTATAAAATACAATTGCTACTTAAAATGATTAATTCAGCACAAAAAGTTTAATCTTAATGAAGAATATCAAAGTCCTCTAACTATCCACTTTACCATGAGGAACAATTAGTCAATGTCTTCTACTAATGGCATCTCGAAGAACCCGTCCATCGGCAACTGAACCTTTCCAACCAGGAAGAACATAAACAAATTGCATCTCAGGTGTACAAACACCTAGCATATTTGTTGCTATGTCACCTTTTCGCGTTCGATATCTAGGTTTATCAACTGTTGGCACCCTAATCTTGATGTGGGTTCCATCAAGAGCACCTAAGCAATTCTATATCACATGATATAAAACCTTGAGTTAGAATACTAATTTAAATCTAAGTAAACTAAATGTTGTACAAGCTATATATAAAACTCAGTCTAATACCTTAAACCATTTCCACCTTGTGTCAGAAGAATCGGCTGTAATTGGCTCCGACTTTTTAAATAACACATCTTGTAAACGTATGACAGCATTTAAAACACTATGAAATGCTCTGCTAACAGTTTCCCTGGACCTTCTAAAGTGATGCTTGATAACTCGATTTTTTAGGTGATGGGAGATGATATGTAAAAATATTGCTACTTGCTCATCAACAAGCATGTTTCTTGACGACTTCAATCCCCCTATCGATTCTAACATCTCACATAGTTAAAAAAAGGCAGTTCTATTCATCCTAACTTGTTCAATACAAGTCTCATCACTAGCATATACAAGCCTTTTCACATAATCCCGTTTTGCATAAAAATCTAATGTATAGGACCTAATCCTTGGTCTATAAGTCTGTAGGCTAAGGCTGGCACCCATTCTAGATAAGAACCAAATCGCAATTCTACAGACTTCCAACCATAGTGTCAATGCAATACCAATTCTTTTACGCCTCTCACGTTGTGCAATTAAAGGCAGATGAGGCATTACTGCAACATATTAAATTAGAAGACACTATCAAAGAATTGAAGTTGCAATTACACATTATCAAATAAAAATTAATTGTTACAAATTTAGAACACACGAAGCAAAAAGTATCTATTAAATGATATCGTTGCAACTTTAATTACATTTTAAATTTAAATTTCATTTCGTATAAATATATTGATTACTTCATTAAAGCATGTTCAAAGTTTTAACATTGACTACTGACTAATAAAGCATGTTCAAAGTTTGAAAATTGATTAGTTTATTTATTTATGATTAGTTTAATTAAGGTTTTTCTAATTTTAAAACAAATAAAATAAAGAATAAGGATTTGATTTAATCATAAAATATTAAAGTCCTTATTTTAATTATTGATTAGTTTAATTAATGTTTATAATTATTGAAGGAATTGCTATTTTCGCATTAGAACAAATAAATTTAAAGAAATCATAGTTCAGCCTTCATATCAACAACAAAGTTAAGAGATTTTGGTTGGCCAAATTAAAAAAAATCCTAAAAGGATTAAATTGTATTACTAAATAATTAGAAGGTTTAATATTGCAATAAATCTATTTTTATTCAAGGGAAGATAGATCCCTGCTTGCCCTCCCTTATATTAACAAAGTTTAATTAAGGTATCAAAACTTGTTTATTTTTTATTGCCATCTTTTGATTATTTATTTATTCATTTTTGCATATTTTGGTTCTTCTTATGTGCCACAAATTTTGTGGTATGATTGAGAAAAATATTTTGTTAAGCAAGAAAAACTGGAAAGAAGTTTACAATTAACACAGTTTGCTTGCTCCAGAATCAAATTTTGAGTATGAAAAGTTTTAGCGAATGTAATTTTAATGGCAGTAAGGTTACAAGGTGGTTGTAAGGTTGTAATTATGAGTGTAAGTCAATTTAAATGAAAATTATAACATATTACTCTGAAAAGCCAATTTTTTTGAATGATTTACAGTAATTAAAGGAAAGGTATTTTAATTAAATTAATTACTTGCTTTTACAAGTTTTATCGAATGCTTTTACAATTTTTCTGAATTCTTATATGAATGCTTTTGCTACTTGCTCTTTGATGAAATTAATTACTTGCTTATTTTAAAGGCTGACTTTCTCCTTTGTATTATTATGGATTATGTTCAAAACACATGCTCTTGAACTCATACTCTTATCCCAATCTATATGCCTGTTACGGCACGGTTTTAAAATTCTCATTTTATACATTATCACTAAATCACAACTTGGTTGACATTTAACAAAATTAAATTATTATAAACAGGGTGGTCATGCAAGTAACTCGTTTACAACATTTGATATCCATTTTCATATTCTACTGACTAACAAATCAAGAACAAATCAAGTTCCAGTTTCATATTCTACTGACTAACAAATCAAGAACAATTTCTAGCAGACAATCAAAACAATTTCCAGAACAAATCAAGAACAATATCAAAACAAATGCAACAATTTCCAGTTTCATCTTCTACTCACTAACAAATCAATACAAATCAATAACATTTTCCAGCAGACTATCAAAACAATTTCCAGAACAAACCAACAAAATCGAAATCGCCTATAAAGTCTTCAAATATGAAGCAAGCAATCTCATATTTCCAGTCAAACAGGCTGACTTTGACTAGAAAACCATGGTCACCCACATCTTAAAACAATATAAGGCCTGTTACATTAAAATATATAAATCCAATTAAAACCTTTGCAATTTTGAAGGTTTTTGGAACTATGGTATTTTTGTTTTGCAGAGTACTAGGAAGCACTGTTATTGTACTAGGAAGAACTAAGAAGCACTTTTTTTTTTCGTGATAAATTATTTATCATTTTAGAAAGAAGTATTCAACATCCTGAAAAAATTTGTTACAACCATTTAATGGATGGTTTTTATTAATACAAACAGATAAATATAGACCTTTGAAAAATATATATCTAAATGGCAATGGCCAAAACTGCTAAGATTTAGCTTTTATTTTATGCAAAATGATACTACATTGGAACTTCCTTGTTATAAAAAAGGAATGCATCACATGTGCATGATAGAATTAGGAAAAGTTAAGAGATGGAAGAATAAGACTAAACAAAGTTTTAACCTTATTGGTTGTTCTAGTCATTGTTAATTGAAATTTAGGATACCATTAGTTAATCATTCAACTAACACCTGTTACTATTTATATATCAAGAAACATATCATTTTTGTATTAATTATAATGTTTTGTATAAAATTAGTTAAAACTTAATTTTCATGTAAAATTTCAAGCAAGTGGAGTCAAACAATAAGACGGAGCCGAAGAGAGAACCTTTGTCTTATTTATACATGTGGTCTTATATTGATTTTATTGGCAACATCGAGTTCTGTTTTAATTAGATGTATTCAATAATTTTTGATGTATGTCGGGCACTAGCATTTGCAATACATTTCAAGGGAGGATAACCAACTGCTGACCATATAACTAAAATGGTCTTGAACAAGAAAGAGGGGCTGCAGGTGCTCGATGATTCTTCTAAGGAGATGCTAGTAATCTTATAAAACAAGTGGTGTTTTTGCTTAGTTTAATATAATGTAATACTAACTGTAATTGCAGATGTGATCAGTAATCCCTCTACCTATCAAAATTTGCTGGATTAAACTAAATCAGATAAAGGATGATTACCAACAGGTATCTATGCATAATTCTGCAGAATTAGCATGTTCCATTGGAAAATATTGTTCTAAACTATGACCCTTTTGTTGCAGATGTAATTCTTGAACAAGAAAGAGGGGCTGCAGGTGCTCGATGATTCTTCTAAGGAAATGCTAGTAATCTTATAAAACAAGTGGTGTTTTTTCTTAGTTTAATATAATGTAATTCTAACTGTAATTGCAGATGTGATCAGTAATCCCTCTATATCAAAATTTGCTGGATTAAACTGAATCAGATAAAGGATGATTGCCAACAGGTATCTATGCATAATTCTGCAGAATTAGCATGTTCCATTGGAAAATATTGTTCTAAACTATGACTCTTTTGTTGCAGCAAAGCCTACCATGTTATGAGGTTGAGTCAATTTTGGGCATATTTCAGCAAAGCCTACCATTATCACCACTGCCTCTAAAGGAATGACAGTCCCTTACATCACTGCAAGGATTTTATATACCAAATTTTCTTACACCTTTAAATAGATATGGTTTGAAAAAGGAGTGGAGAAATAGTGGGGATTTTACATATAAAATATAAATAAAACTTTGAACTGAAGGCAACAAATTTTGACATCTAAGCTAAGGGATCAAAGATTAGATCCATTTTGTCCACTGCTTCACAGAAACATCCATGCAATGCATGTATATCTACCCCTCCCTACACCCAAAACCATATATGCTAAAATGCCATTTAAGTCTAATCGCCTCTTTCTTTATTGCTATTTATCATATTTACAAGATTTAATCAGGAATAAGCAAAAATCGATGAAATTAATAAATAATCCCAACACTGTATCTTCCTGTGCTAAATGATCAAGAAAATAATAAAGGGATTCAATGATAACAGAGACAGGGATAACAAATCTATATTTCAATCATATACATGCACAACAGTTGAAGATAAACATACAATCGGGGAAACTAACCTGTAATGAGCAAATCGGGGCAGAGTGCAATAAAGAAGAACCTGTAATCAGAAAAGGGGAAACTGATTAGGTTAACAGTGCAATAATCAATGAAGAAGTCAATGCACTAACAAGGCAGTGATTTGAATCTGCTAACATGCAGAAAAAAGCTAAAGACACTAACAAGGCAGCCATTGAAACTCATTACAGAGAGAAAAAGAAAGTTAGAAAAATTAAAGCAGTTTGAGAGCAAAAGAGAGTTAGAAACCTTTACCTTTCAGTAGCAGTAACCTGGAAACCCACCAATTGAGAGCAATTGAAAGAGTGACAGAGAGAAAAAGAAAAGAAAAAGGTCGACTGGTTGAGAAGGCCAATCGAAAGAGTGACAGAGAGAAAAATCAAAGAAAGAGTGTGACTGGTTGTAAAGAAAAAGAAAAGAAAAGGTTGAGAGACAGAGGGAGCAAATCGGTTGAAACTTGAGCAAATCGACAGAAGGTAGAAGGAAGGAAGAGGAGATGCAATGGGGAAGCCAATCGGGAGGGTAAACGATGCAGCACCTAAACTGAGCAAAAGGGATGTATTACAAATCGGTGGATTTCACCGATTAGGTCAATAATGTTAGAGTATGCCCAAAGATCAATCATGAGATGGTTGTAATAACATACTTGATTTATCATGTTTATTAATATAAGGCGTTACCATTATTATTTCAGTTTCTTTTCTATGTATATAAATAAACTGTTTTATAATAATGTCCTGAGAATAATATGATTATTCTTAAAAGTTCCTTAGTCAAGTATTATTGTTGGATAGGACAACGGTAATGCATTAAGACTAACGTGTAGTTGATTGATGATAAAGAGTTGTCATTGATATGGAATGTCAGAATCATTACATGAATATGTGTGTTAGAGAACAACATATTGGACTGACCCGTTATGAGTATGTTTCTTGGATTATTATGTAATTGTCACGACATTACTCATAATGATTAATATTTATATGATCCTCAGACTTGAGAT
Organism: Gossypium hirsutum; assembly: GCF_007990345.1. NCBI lineage: Eukaryota > Viridiplantae > Streptophyta > Magnoliopsida > Malvales > Malvaceae > Gossypium > Gossypium hirsutum. The sequence continues at coordinate 34,759,437 of NC_053446.1, read as the reverse complement.
CATCATAATCCCAACATCGTGAGTTGTATATTTTGATACAGTCAAACGTACACCGTAATTGGTTGTTCTATAAAGACTGATGTTGGATATACCACAATCTACGTAGAGGGATATGGTTGGTCGATATAGGATAAGTCCCTCCTACATAATAGGAGTAATATCTTAGGCCACTTGATTAAGTGAGACTAGAAATGCATGGCCATGCTCAAATAAGTTGATATTAGATGTCATACTTATTTGTATATCGCAGTCTGCTTAAGATATCAAGGAACATGGAATGGACAATGCCAGTGTGACTGTTCCATGACTTGTGTCCAATCCAGAGATAAAGGACTTAAGGATTATTGCATAAAAGGTTATCATAAAAAGGTTATGTCGAATCATGATCTCTTGTGACTTAGGTAGCAATGATGCATTGCTAGATGCCACTCATTGTTCGTAGCATTAGAATCGTTCTAGTGTTACTGCTAACGTTACAAGAACCTACAGGGTCACACCCTATAGTTGAAATGAACGGAATAAACCATAGTTGGTATTGTTTTTGGGGTCGCTTGAATTAAATTAATTATAGAATTAATTTAATTCGGTAATCAAATTTCCAACACATTATGTATAAGGTTGTTGTACGCATAGTGAGGACATGAATTTGGTTAGCATAAGAATTCAAATAAATATATGGTTTACCGAACTTATATTATAATTAATGTAATTATAATTTTTGGATTAAAATATTATTATATTTATTTAATTCTTAAAAAAAACCCTAAAACAAAAGGATATATATAATCACATTTTTCTTTGTTTGAGTCTAGCAGCCTTCAAAGAAAAATAACTCTCAAAACTATTTTGGGGATTCCTTCCATTCGTAGTCAACTGGGTGGATTACGTAGGGGCCGGAATCACGATAGATTGCGGTTTGGTTCGACAGCAGATCAGACTACTCGTTGTTGAGGTGTTGCTGTCTACTCTGAATAAACATTAGGTAATTTCGCAACCTCTTTCACCCCGATTCGTTCCTCACACATGGATCCCTGGTTAGGATCGCCAGATTTTTATTTTTCGCTGCGCCATAGGGGTGCCGGTGATCCAACAAGTAATGTATTACACTCGTAATAGTATTACCATGAACCAAACAACAGAATAAATGGGGCTTAAGTGGGGCCCACTGATTAGGGGTGTATTGGCTATGCCAATACACCTAACCAAACATGCTGTTAATTTTGAAAATAGGACTGATTTTTAAAAGAGTCAAAACTGAGTTTTTATGAAGCAAATTTCCAAGAATTTTAAATCGAACCTAAAAACCTCTATGCTACAACCTTGTTTTCACGATAGTTGCTCTCCCCTTTACTTGTGCTGTTTACTACTCTCCCAATTCTATTCTACTTGATTTTGATCTCTTAATCCTAATTACTCTTGATTTCCAACATCCTTTGAACTATAAATCTCCATTGAATCCAAGAAAACACCCAAAAACTTCACCATCTTCTCCAAAACGTGAGATTTTTGGATTTGCGTGAAAGCTCATTTTTCTTCCACTGAAGGTAATCATTCGAATATTTATGAATTTTAAATGATATCTAGTCCCTTAGATTGAATTTTTAGCCATTGAAACGCATGTTTTAAATAAATTAAAAAATTGGGTCTTTAATGTTGAATTTCAGGATTATGGATAAAAAGATGGTTTCAAAGTATTTTTCAACTTGTCTTAACATGATTAGAAGGCTTCTAAACTTACTTTGAAGTTTCGTTAAAGATTTCTTGAGTTTTAATGAATTTTCGAAAAAAGCGATAAAACATGTTGTAAATGGAAAAATATATAGGATTTTCCTATATAATTCATCACCTTTTTATTTAAAATTATTGTTAAAACCAACTAATTGTTTAATAAATTAATGAAATATGTGAAAATATGAAATTAGAACATAGAAATTATTAAAATGTGATTTTATGTTTTATTATATAGTTTTCATGCATGAAATGGCTTATTTTATATTAATTTAAGCATATTATATTTTTAAGCTATGAAGTGGGCCATGCATGATTAAATTAAATAATAAAATATAATGTTATATTTTAATAATTCATTTTAAATATTTAATTAATAAAAATTGGGTTAATTAATTAAGTAAATTGATTAATTAATGTTGTTAAATTAATTTATTAGTCCTCTAAACTATTTGCTATCTTTGACAGGTCTAAAGATTTTCTTCTAATTGCAAAATCGTCAAAGTGGGGACCAAGTCAACCCAATTTTTGGTTGCACATGGCTGATTATAAACCAACTTTTGGTTTAATTATACAAGGCCCTCGAAGAGTTGAAGAAATTAGAGATTTACCTGAAGATTTGCACTTGACCGACTCTCAGTCTTGAATTGTTGTGGCATCCAAACTGACAAAAAATCAAGGAAAAATCAGCTTGATTTGCTTGATTTATGGCCGGCCAACCATGGGAGATTTTTCAAAGGATGAACACCCTTATTTTTAGTAAACTATCCCCCTCTCCTCACCTATAAATAAGAGCCTCTCATTCATTCATCCAACATCCCTCACTTCTCATCATTCTCTCCTCTCTCAATTCTCTCAAATCTCTTAAGCTCTCACGCCTATCACCATCCTTGCATACAGGATTTCAGAAAATTAGCCTCTTAAAGAGCCCTTGGTCGGCCACCTTGGAGAGCAATCAGCAAAGGAGCAAAGCAAAGGAGCGAAGGAGCCTCATCAGTTAGAGTCTTGGGTGACAGCCACTTTGAGTTGGGTTTAATCTTTCTCTTCTTTAATTTAATTTAAAGATGTTTGCTATGAGTTTTTTGTTCTTGTTTACAACAATGATAGCTTAATTTTATTTAAGCTAGGATGATTATTTTAATTAAATAATATTTATTTGATTCATGCTTATAATGTTTGTGCCTCAATCGATCATGTTTTCAATTAAAATTAAGTCTGTATTTCGTTTATACATGATTGAAATGCACCTGAATTAGTTGAGCGATCCTAACCAGACGACAGCTAATGGACGCATAATTGAAATGTGCATGCTCAATTTAGATCCTAACCCGATTAAATTGTAGGTTGCATAACAACCCTAACCAGGCTATGTTATCTGCATAGTTTTTAGATTTGTGTGATTAAATTGTTTCAAACCTAACAGGTCCCTGTTACCTCACACGAATGTAAGAAACCCTTAGTAAATAAGGATCAGTAAAATGTGTATTTACTAAGTAAACGATTCTGAAAGGACCTAATTTGGTTTCCAAACTCATGAAAGATCGAGTTGCCATGTAATGTTTTTCTGAATATTATTAAGTATGATGATAATAAATTAAGTTTAATTAAAGTAATTGTCCTAGTTTATTTATGTTATAATTGTTGCAAATTGTGTTTAATTTTGGTAAAATCTACTTCATTCATATAGTCTGCATACTTAGGAAAACTTGCATTAGGGATCATTGCATTTAATTTAATTTAGACACCACTTCTCAACTATATTGTGTTTTTATTTTTTTTTTTTCAAATTGTTAATATAATTTTACAAGTTAAGTGGCTTAGCACAAGCACAATTCCTGTGGAGACGTTAACTCGATACTTACTTATTACTTGATAACAACTGTGTACACTTACAGAAACCCAAGCGTTACACGTTTTTGGCGCCGTTGCCGGGGATTGTCAACGGTTGCCATAGTCATTTTTTTCGTGAAATTATATATTGAGAATTTGATTTATTTCTAACATTATTTACTTATTCTTTTTAATTTTTTGTGATTTTCTTCTCAGGTGTTTATGAGCATAGATCGAATTATTGATTTACTCCCTGTAGACCCTAAAATTGAGCGAACTTTCAGACAAAGAAGACGTGAACGAATAGCTCAAAGATGAGTTGAGATGGACCTTGGAAATTAGAATCAAGACCAAGGTAATGAAGCCGATTATGTACGAAATCCCATCCTCATTACCGATGATAGGGATCGATGCATCAGACAATATGCTGTGCCACTTTTTAGCGAGTTAAACCTAGGAATTAGAAGGCCAGATATTGAGGCAACCCACTTTGAATTGAAACCAGTGATGTTTCAAATGCTACAAACGGTGGGCCAATTCAGTGGTATGCCCACGGAAGATCCACATCTCCACCTTCGATTGTTTATGGAGGTGAGTGATTCATTCAAGATAGCCGATGTGACTGAAGACGCACTGAGATTGAAGTTGTTTCTGTACTCGTTGCGAGATCGAACACGAGCATGACTCAATTCATTGCCACCAAGTTCCATATCTACATGGCAAGAATTAGCAGAGAGATTTTTGTTTATGTATTTCCCACCTAGCAAAAATGCTAAGTTAAGGAACGAGATCACAACTTTCCAACAACTAGATGACGAGTCTTTGTATGAGGCTTGGGAGCGATTCAAGGAGTTACTTCGTAAGTGTCCTCATTATGGGATTCCTCATTGTAACCAGTCATTGCAGCAAAATAGGCTTTTAGCAGCCTTTTTTTAGGCCTATAGCGACATTTTTAAGCGTCACAAAAACTATTTGCGACGCTTTCACAAGCGCCGCAAAAAACGCCACTATAGACAACGCTGCTAAATTTTGCGGCGTTTATGTGAAAAACGCCGCAATAGAACATGACTTTTAGCGGCACTTTACCCACAAACGCCGCTAAAGAACATGACCTTTAGCAGCGCTTTACCCACAAACGCCGCTAAAGAACATGACCTTTAGAGGCGTTTTTATCAGAAACGTCGCTAAAGAGCATGATCTTTAGCGGCGCTTTTATCACAAACGCCGCTAAAGAAAATGATCTTTAGCGGCGTTTTTATCACAAACACCGCTAAAAGTACCGTTCTTTAGCGACGTTTATGAACAAACGCCACTAACTTTGGCAGATTTGTAACATTCAGTTTTCATCCATATAAAACCCTTCCTATAACCTGAAATCCAACCAAAAATAGAAAAACTAAATGAGACTTCAAATTCAACGAAGGATATATGATATAAATTGATAACTGAAGTATAATTTAAAATATTCTTACAATAATGTTAAAAGTTACAATGTTAAAAATATTCTAAATGTACTGGAATGTATTGCATGTAATCAGTGGGCAGAAGTTGAACAGAAAAATGCATACACTGAAGAAATTCACAAAGGCAGGACCATCAGGGACATCTGCGACACTGGGTGCAGTTGATGATGACGGCTCCAAGGGACCATCCATGACGGCCATCCTCGAGTTCATGTGCATCATAGAACCAATGACCATTTCTTTCGTGAGAAGCATTGCGGTATAGTAGATACTTATCCTGAACTTCATACTCAAAATCTCCCAAGAGGTTTTCCACCAAATTATCTGTTTATAAAAACTTTCTTAAGAGACTATTTTTCTTAGTTTAATCATCATTCTAACCAAAATTTACGAAAAAAAAGATCGATTATAGAACATATTATATAATAAATCAAGAAACCAAAAAAGGCAATAATTATAATTTGTAAAAATCAAATCAAGCAATTTTCATGATTTAAGTTCACCAATACAAGAAGATCAAGAATCGTATTGAACTAACTAGTATTGCGTCTATTCATCACAATAAACTGAAACCTAGGCTGTATTCCTGAATTACAAACCGAACTAAATATCTTAAATTAAAAAAATTGAAAAAGTAGAAATTTAAAATATATAAAAAAAATTCGCTTTCAAAGTTACCTCTTGACAACAAAAAGAGATCCTTCGACATCTTTTCGACTTTAGTGTTTAAATTAACAAAAAGGGATTTAAACACGTGAATACATTAAATTTAGAATATTAAATGTATTAAAATTGTTTATCCTAGTGTGGCCATTAATCTTAGTTACAATTTTATCATTACATACAATTTAATAAAACAAAACCAATAAATATATACACACAACTGACTACCTAATTGCTATTAACCACTTGTTAACTAACTAACTGCTAATTAACTAAACCGATCTTCAACATAATTCATTTATAAAATTTAAAAATATTTTTATATTAAAATGTACACTTTGTTCAAACCATGAAATTTCCCTGAAAATTACAGGGAAATTAAATACTCCAACAATGAGTAGTTATGTTGAAAACGATTGCAGTGCTAAGATTCCACGCAAGATAATTAAAAAAATTGACTTGTATTTGACCAAAAAAAATTAAGTTGTAGAGTTTAGAAAGAGAGGCCTTCAACTTTATATTATAGAGTAAAATGGCAATGCAAATTAAAGTCTTGTGTAATAAAGTACAAAAATTATTTAATATTAAAAAATAAAGAATGTTTTTCTGACACTTTAAATTACTGGGAAAGGAATTGGTGGATGCATTGTTGTGCTGACATTTAACAAATGACGTGAAAGCGAGTTATATGTTTGTTGGATCTTATCTTCGTAACTTAAAACATCAAACATTCTTCTATAAATACAAGTTCTTATAAACCAAAGAGAATAAAAAGGGTTTTGAGAGTTTGGCTTTTGCTTATAATCATGTAAGTTCTTATAGACCTTTTTCCTGTTTCTTTTTAATTGATTTCGTAATCCAGCCTATCTCCCCTAATTAACACCCAACATGAAAAGTCATTACATGTCTAGTTTTATAACAACCTAAGATTGCTACTGCTGCAAAGCTTGTTCTTTTTCTTGAAAGCATCAGCAGCAAAGTTTTGATGTGAAATAAGAGGTCTTTTTTCTTATAATTAAATTTCCATGTTTACGAAACGAGATGTAAACTGCTTTTAACCAAAAGCTAATCATCCAGGCAGTCTACAACACAGCTTAAATTGACTTTTGGCAATTGTCCAGTTTTATTTTATAATGGCAATCAACTATATAGTTTATTCATCTGTTCAGCTTCAATTAAAAACAATCATTGTCTTTAAATTAATCAGCTTTAATGTTCTGGGTAAAAAGTTTTAGGCCATAAACGCAGATTATTTTCTAAAACTGTAATTACATTAAAAACATAAACCACAAACTTAGCATTCCTTACCTCGAACCTTAACTTATCCTTAAACCCCATAAACAAAAAAGGCAGCAAAGCACTAAAACCAACAGATTCCTCAAAACATAAAACAAAAAAAAGATCTATCAATTTCATGCTATAACCACACTATTGTATTTACTTTTACCTCTCCAGTATGAGAGAAGCAACCGTGGAGATAAGTTTCATCCATCCAATGAACAAGGTCACCAACCCAGATCGTTTTAACCTCATCCAAATTACACCCTTGTTGCTGTTTTTGTTGTTGCTGCTGCTGCTGTTGGTATTGTTGATAATGGTAATGATGATTATTGTAAGCCATATAATGATGGTGAGGGTACATCATCATCTGCTACTGCATCATGACCATAGCAGCCGCCTGCAGAACCAATGTTTTTGCTTGGTGTAGCCTTACGCTTTTTACCCTTTTGAAACAAGAAGAAAAAGAATCTCATTTGGCCCAAAACTGACAGTTAATCATATCAACGGCGATGTTAATGTCAGCTAATTGTGAAATTTCAGAGTCAAAGCTAGAGATTTAAAACACATTTTATTTCAAATTCAACTGTAACTCAAGATATTTTCAATAGAATAAGCATGGGGAAATACTAAATGATCTTAGCTTACCGAAAGATTTGTATCCTTCCGTACTGCACGATACTCATTAGTAAAACTAGAGTCATCATTTAATAACAAATTATAAAACTGCTCTACAGTGCACAGAAATACATCCTGCAAGCTTCATTAGGCAACTAACAGTTGGAATCGCTCATCAGGGACATTAACTCGAGCTTCATTAGGCTTAATTGTACAAAAAGGGAAGTTCTCAGCTGGGATTGAAAGCTTAGGGAGAGTGTTGAAAAGAGTAGACTTCCCAACATTAGGCAGTCCTACCTGCAAATGAACGAAAAAGAGATTCAAAAGAGGAAAAAGTTTAGCTTCGAGAAGTGAAATGAAATGAAATATATATATAAGAAGAAAGTTACGATTCCGATCTTGATATGAGAAGAGAATCGGCCGAGGATGGGCCTATCCGCTGGTGCTTCCTTGGATTTAGCTGCTTTGGGAGGCATTGCTTTAGGGTTTTGCGCAGAGCTGAGGGAGTAAAAGTGTGCTGAGGTAATTATTTTTAAGGGGAAGAATTAGTGGTTTTAGGGGGAAATTTAGGGATAAAACGGTGCCGTTTTTTTAAAGTAAAATGATTTTTTGCAAATGCCGTTATTGTTTACCTTTTGAAAAATGTAGCAAAAAATCATTTCATTTTGAACAATACGATGCCGTTTTGCTCTGCTAAAAATCTTTTATTTTTTCGACTAAAAATTATTAGTTAAGTGATTTTATAAAACATTTATTATTACTATTTTTTATAAAATGGATTTTTATAAAAAAACCAAGTACTCTCAAAATAAATATCGTATATTTTAATAAGAAAACAAATGATTAAATGGCTGTAATTAATTATTAAGTTAGAATTATCCACTATAAGCAATCAATCTCTCACATATCCAATTTCTATTAAATATTGAAACGTTAATCACGATTTTATATTATTCTTTTCCGATATAATCTCCATTTTATTAAAGATATTTCTTCCTAACTAAAATATAACTATATTGATAGATGGCATTTTACAAAAAGCGCTGCTAATGCCACTAAAGCTCAACATAAAACGACGGCGTTGTGCTTAACATTTTTACGGCGTTTTTTTAAAAAACGCCGCTAATGCTCGATCTATAGTGACGCTTTTCAAAAAGTGCCGCTAATGCTCATCTATAGCGGTGTTTTCAAAAAACACCGCTAATGCTCAACTTATAGAGGCATTTTTTATCCAAATGCCGCTAAAAATCTATTTTGCTGTAGTGAGTTGGAGACATTCTATAATGGTCTCAACGCACATACAAGATTGATGGTAGATGCTTCCGCGAATGGTTCAATTTTGTCTAAGTCTTATAATGAAGCTTATGAGATCATTGAGAGGATCGCGAGTAATAACTATCAATGGCCAACAAATCGAACAACTTCAGGAAGACGAGTAGCCGGAGTTCATGAAGTTGACTCTTTCACTTCGTTATCTGCTCAGGTATCGTCTATTTCCTTTATGTTAAAATAGTTAACCGCTAATAGTATTAATAATTTTGCAGCTCAGCCACCAAGTCCGTTTGAAGTGGTTTCCTGTGTGTACTGTGGGGAAGGTCATTATTTTGAGAATTGTCCATCAAATCCCGAGTTAGTGTACTATGTGGGGAACCAATATCAAAATAGGAGTGGACAAGGACTCCAGTCCAACTTCTACAATCCTTCATGATGTAATCATCCTAAATTTTCTTGGAGTAACCAAGGAAATGAACCAAACAACAACTCATTGCAGCAAAGACCCAACCAATCTCAAGGGTTTAATTAGCAAGCTCCAAAACCACCTCAAGCTGAGGCATCAAACAGTTTGGAGAACTTGTTGAAAGCGTACATGGTAAAGAATGACGCTTTGATCCAAAGCCAAGCAGCAAAACTAACAAATTTGGAAAACCAAATGGGTCAGTTGGCTACGGAGCTTCGTAATAGACCGCAAGGAACCTTACCAAGCGATACTGAGAATCCAAGAAAATTGGGTAAAGAACATATCAAGCCAGTGACATTGCGAAGTGGTAAGACTCTGAAACCCCAATTGATTGATGTCGATGATGAGCATGCTGAAAAGGAGGAAAGTCAACCAGCTGTTGAAGTTCCTACACCAAAGGAATCAGAATCTGCAAAGTCTGACAAGGTAAATCCTAACTTAGTGAATTCAAATATTTTAACATCTTCTTTGGATATAGATTTACCTACTCAGAAAAGTTGTCCGGTTCAACAGAAAGTTCCATCACCTCCATATCCGTAAAGATTACAGCAACACAAGCAGAAACATGAGGTGCAATTCAAGAAGTTTTTGGATGTTCTGAAGTAGTTACTAATCAATATTCCGTTGGTGGAGGCTTTAGAACAAATGCCAAATTATGTGAAGTTTATGAAGGATATACTGTCCAAGAAAAAACGACTGAGTGAGTATGAGACTGTTGCCTTGACAAAGGAGTGCAGTGCGTTCCTGCAGAATAAACTGCCACCAAAATTGAAAGACCCAGGAAGCTTTACTATACCCTATAACATTGGTGAATCTTACTGTGGTAAAGCTTTGTGTGACTTAGGAGTGAGTATCAACTTGATGCCTAAGTCTATTTTCAACATGTCAGGGATAGGTGAAGTAAGACCTACAACTGTGATGCTTCAGCTAGAGATCGATCTTTAGCATATCCCAAAGGAAAGATCGAGGATGTTTTGGTAAGAGTCGATAAATTTATTTTTCCTGCTAATTTCATTATTTTAGATTTTGAAGCAGATAAGGAAGTACCAATTATCCTTGGGAGATCTTTCTTAGCCACGAGAAGAATGTTTATTGATGTGCAGAAAGGTGAACTCACCATGCGAGTTCAAGACGATCAGGTAACCTTTAACATTCTTAAAGCAATGAAATTCCCGACCCGATAGAGTAGTGTTCAGTTATGGAAGAGATAGAAACCTTGGTTTCTTTGGAAAGCAATTTTGAAGAAGATCCATTGGAGAAAACTTTAAATCTTGACCCTTTGGAGGATAAAGAAGGTGAAGAAAACATGGCTTTGATGGAAGCCAATCCGAGAAATTATAGTCAATCCACATGGTTTAAACCGTTGGAGTTGAAAGTCAGAGAATTTATGCAACCCAAGTTGTCAATCGAAGAACCACCTAAATTTGAACTAAAGGTACTCCCTTGCCATTTGAAATATGTGTATTTAAGTGATTATTCTACTTTGCCTGTGATTATTTCAGCAGAACTAACGAAAGATCAAGAGGAGCAACTAGTTGCTGTTCTAAAGAAATTTAAGAAAGCAATTGGTTGGACCATAGTTGATATTCAAAGTATAAGCCCTTCATTTTGCATGCACAAAATCATTTTAGAAGAAGGTGAAAGAGCTCGAATTGATGGGCAAAGGAGGCTCAATCCTATTATGAAAGAAGTTGTGAGAAAGAAAGTGATCAAATGGTTAGATGCAGGAATCATCTATCCTATTTCAGATAGTTTGTGGGTAAGTCCGGTGCAATGTGTGCCGAAGAAAGGTGGAATCACGATTGTTGAAAATGAGCATAATGAGTTAATTCCAACGAGAACTGTTACCGATTGGAGAATCTGTATTGATTACAGAAAGTTGAACAAAGCCATTCTGAAGAACCATTTTTGTTGCCTTTTATGGACCAGATGTTAGATCGACTGACAAGTAATAGATTCTATTGTTTTTTAGATGGCTATTCGGGATATAACCAAATAGTTGTAGCCCTGGAGGACCAACATAAAACAACTTTTACTTGTCCATATGGTATGTTTGCTTTTAGACGAATGCCTTTTGGTTTATGCAATGCACTTGCAACTTTTCAACGATGCATAATGGCAATATTTACTGATATGGTTGAAAACTTTGTTGAGGTTTTCATGGATGATTTTTTTATTTTTTGTAACACTTATAATATATGTTTGAGTAATTTGGCTAAGGTAATGAAGAGATGCGAAGAGACGAATCATGTCCTTAATTGGGAAAAATATCATTTCATGGTTAAGGAAGGCATTGTCTTAGGTCATAATATCTCAAAAAAAGGAATTGAAGTCGATAAAGCAAAGGTGGACGTAATTGAAAGTTTATCGGCCCCAATTAATGTGAAATGAGTCAGAAGTTTCTTAGGCTATGCTAGCTTTTACTGAAGGTTTATCAAGGATTTCTCAAAAATTTTTAAACCGCTGTGTTTGTTGTTAGAGAAAGATACAGTGTTTGATTTCAACAACGCATGTTTAGAAGCTTTTGAAGATTTAAAGAAATGGTTAATCTTAGCCCCAATAATTGTTACACCTGATTGGAAATCACCTTTTGAGTTGATGTGAGATGCAAGTGATTCTGCTATTGGAGCTGTGATGGGTGAAGAAAAAATAAAGTGTTCCACCCTATTTACTATGCAAGTAGAACTTTGACAGGAGCCCAAATCAATTATATGGTAACTGAAAAGGAACTATTTGCTATAGTTTTTCTTTTGACCAATTCCATTCATATCTTATAAGTACTAAAGTTACAGTATTTACTGACCATGCGGTCATTAAATACTTGCTCATGAAGAAATATGCAAAACTAAGGCTAATTCGTTGGATACTTTTACTCCGAGAATTTGACCTTGAGATCCAAGACAGAAAAGGTGTTGAAAATCAAGTAGCTGATCATTTGTCAAGATTGGAGCCAGTCTAGTGTGCCTATCAATGAGAATTTCCTACATGAGCACTTATTTGAGGTAAGTCGCATTCATGAAACACCCTAGTTTGTTGATTTTGCCAATTATCTTGCATGTGGAATAATTCCTCGAGAAATGACATACTAATAAAGGAAGAAATTCCTTCGTGATAGTCAATATTATTTTTGGGAGGATCCGTTTTTGTTTAAATAGTGTGCAGATAATATAGTCCGAAAGTGTGTAGCTGAAAGTGAGATTGCCGAGATCTTATATCATTGCCATTCATCTCCAAGTGGGGGACACTTTGGTGGTTCACGTACTGCAGCAAAGATTTTGCAAGCAGGTTTCTTTTCGCCTACACTATTTAAAGATGCTTATGCTTATGTGAAGAACTATGATAAATGCCAAATGACTGGAAATATATCAAGGAGGAATGAGATGCCATTGACAAACATTTTGGAAATTGAATTGTTCGACGTATGGGGAATTGACTTCTTAGGCCCATTTCCTTCTTCATATAGGAATAAATACATCTTAGTTGCTGTGGACTATGTATCCAAGTGGGTTGAAGCTGAAGCATACCTTACAAATGATGCTAAGGTAGTCATGCAATTCCTACATAAGCATGTGTTTACACGATTTGGGACACCAAGAGCTATTATTAGTGATGAAGGTTCTCACTTTGTAAACAAATGGCTTAAGTGGTTGCTTGAAAAATATGATGTGAAGCACAAGATTGCTACTGCCTATCACCCCCAGTTTAATTGACAAGTTGAAAGAGTGAACCGTGAAATCAAAGGTATTCTTGAAAAGGTAGTATGCCCTAACAGAAAAGATTGGTCTCGAAGGCTCGATGATGCATTATGGGCCTATCGAACAACATTTAAGACTACATTAGGAATAAATCCTTATCGGTTAGTCTTTGGAAAGGCAGGTCATTTGCCATTAGAATTGGAGAATAAAGCTCACTGGGCTTTGAAGTAGTTGAACTTTGATCTTAAGCAAGCTAGTGAAAGAAGGATGTTACAACTTGATGAGTTGGAAGAGCTGAGGTTGTTTTCCTATGAGAATGCCAAAATGTGTAAAGAAAGATCAATGAAATGGCATGATAGTCATATACAACCTCGCGAGTTTAAAGGTCAGAAGGTGTTACTGTTTAATTCAAGGCTGAAGTTATTTCCTGGGAAACTGAAATCTCAATGGAAAGGACCTTATACCATCCACTGAGTTTATCCTTATGGAGCTATTGAATTGTACGAAAATTATGGAGGTACGTTTAAAGTTAATGGTCAACGTCTCAAACACTACTGAGATTGTGAAGTTGAGCGAGTTGAATCCTCGTTCAAATTAATAGACCCTTGATTTTTCATAAACTTGCCTTGAAAATAAATAAATAAATAATTAGAATTTATTTTCTTAATTAAGTACATTTAATTAATTTTGTCCAAGGAGATTGGAACTTAAGCGGGACCGTTGTGAACCCTCCAACCTTTCCTTAGAATTAATTTAATGTAATTTGTTAAGAAGAAATTTTCTAATTAACTTTTAAAATGTTTTTTCTAGTTTAATTTATCTTGTTTAATTTCAAAATTTTATGTTAATAAAGGGGGTCAAGTTTGGCCCAAGTACTAATCAGTTTTCTTTTAAGATACAGTCTGAATTTGAGGCCTAAGTCAGCAAAGAGGAGGGAAAAAATTTTACCCTTGCCGTCACACCCATTACTTGCCGCCCAAGTAACTTTAATGTAGCTAATTTTTTGCTACATGTTGCCCTAATTTTTCCCTATACAAACCCTCTTCATTCTACTAATTTTCATATCCCTCAAAGAAATATGCTTACACCATAAAATTTCTTAAAATCTCTCTTTTTGTGCCGCAAGCCTCAAATATCGAAAGAAATCCCTAGCCTCTTTCTTTTCTTTTACCGAAACTACTTAGTACTGCCGCAAGAGAATCACTAGAGCATTGATGCTACTGCTGTACACCACTATTGCTGCCGCATGTTGTCGACACTGCCGCAACTCCTTCACCGTTGCAAGGCTTGTCGAAGCAAGTTCCACCCTCTCTTGTCGATTTCTCTTTTGCCTCTGCAAGCAGAAACTTTGTCGAATTTTCAAAAAAATACCATGTCTCGTAAGAGAACTAGATCATTAATGACTACTCCTGAAAATCCAATTTTAATCGATGAAGAAGTAAAAGAGCGATTTGATTCAATCTTCAAGCATCAACCTATGATGCCGGAAAAAGGTTTTAACCTGAAGAGTAATAATGTGATGATTGTCCTTGTACCAATTAGAAAGATAATCAATGCTCTCAAGTGGGAACGATTTTGTGATGCTCGTTCACTTCCCGATGAAGAACTAGTTCAAGAATTCTATGCTAGTTTGACTACAAAGATGCTACTGAAGTCATCGTTCGAAAGGAAAAGGTACCTCTTACTTCTAAATCCAACAATGAATTGTGTAATTTACCTGATATTGAGGAAGATGAGTACTACCCAATGATGAACAACATCAATGGGGATTTTCTTCAACAAGTCCTTGATGTTGTGACAAATCCGTGATCCCAATGGATTATAAGAAAGTATGTAAGCCATTCTTGTCGAAGAGAATACTTAAAACCAGTAGCGAAGGTATGGTTCTATTTTATTTACTACAGTTTTATGCCTATCTCACATAGTTCCACCATCTCGATGGAACGAATGCTCTTGTTATATGCAATTTTGACAGAAAAGTCCATTAATGTTGGGAAAATTATCCTCAAGAAGATTTATGATTGTATTAAAAAGAAGATAGGAAGTGCTTATTTCCCATCATTAATTACTTCACTTTGCTTAAGGGCCTGTGTTAAAACACAAGCAAATCTGAAGGGGCAGTACGTTCAAGGGTGCATTACAAGTCATGATCTTTAAAGGTTAGTAGAGAAAGTGCATGAGCTGAACCAAGGCGAGCAAGAGGAACCAACTGAGCCAGAAATCGAAGAGTCAACAAATAAAACTGAACTGAAGCTGATTCAGTTATAGACACTGAAGAAGAAGAATCTGATAAGAAACCAAATAGTCCTCAACCAGCTGAAGGAGCTGAAAACTCTGAACTAAGGTTGTGCTAGAAGAAGAACCAGTCAAGCTAAGTGTTGAACCAGAATTTATGACTCCAATGCCGACTCCTACAAGTACTTCAAAGAAATCGGAGCTGTCAATTTTGATGGATATGTTCAAGTTCATGAACAATCAACAACAAACTTATTGGAAATATGCAAAAATTAGGGATGATTCAATTTGAAATACTTTTAAGAATATCTCTAACACTTTTGTTCCTAAGTTCCCAAATGCTATCTTTGAGACATGGACAGAAGATACTGACGATACAAGCAAAGAAGGAACTAAAGAAGACAAGGGGAATGAGTTAGAAAAATAAAAAAGGGGGATTCTTGTCTTGTTATTTATTTAATTATTTTTTAGGTCTTGAGGAATTTATTTCTTTAGAAATTAGGATTTAGTCTTTGCAAAATAAAACATAGCAAGCATGAATAAATACATCTTTAGAATGAATAAGACTAAGTGATATCGTAATTGGAATGAACATGTCTAGGATTGGGTTACTAGGAAAGACTTGATATTTAAGCAGTCTTAATGACTCACCTGTCTTTCTTTACAACCCTACCTGGTGTTTAGTTTTCATTCATTACTTTGTTCTTGGTATGAGGACATGGGGGTAAGGCAAATAAATTGCTCAAATTTTAAAAATTTCAAGTATGTTTCAATCGTTTCTTTCATAAGACTGTTTTAATAAATGAATGATTAGAGAAATTCTTTTTAATAAGATAGCTTGTATACAAGTATGATGACAATTTTATCTGAGTGATTGTATGTTATTGTGAAGAATGTAATGTTTTTATGATCTTAGTCTTAGGTAATGTTTGCCATGAAAACCTAGTTTCTCTTGAGATCAGGCATGCATGAAGGTTTATATATTTAGAATTGACTTAGTAACTTTCTTGAGGTGAAATCCTGGGGACATGAAAATCTAAAATGATATAGGCACCATTTTTCTTTGGATCGTTTAAGCCTTTTCAAGCCCACATTACTATATTAGACCCTTGAAACCATAATTTTAAGCTTTAAGGCCTGTGTTTGCAATGAACCTACATTATAAAGCCAATTACCATTTTTTTTAAAAAATTATCCTAATTTTGTGAACCTATCTTAACTTATGTGTCTTGGGAATCAACATTTGAGGAAATTTTTCATAAAGATGTATGTGCTTATGCTTAAAAAAATAAAAAAAAGCGAAGAAAAGTTCGCTTTGTCTTCAAAAAAGAGAAATGTATGAGCTTGAGTTAAAAATAAGTTTGGGGGTGTTCCAAAGGTTCACTTGAAGAAAAAGGTTGAATTTCGAGAAATCCAAGACAAATTTAAAAGTTAAGATTTTTGAAACCTTAATGTCCCATCTCTTAAAATCCCTACCTTTAACCTAGCCCCATTATAACCTTATAAAAGACCTATTGATTTGATGTTTATGTCACCTACATTAGTGGAGAGGAAGTACTAAGTTCAACATATGAAGATCATAAATATGATTGTTTTGCTTGATTGATGAGAAATTGTGTTAAATGAAGAATATTATCTATGACTATGACATAAATGCAAACTATGATTCATGTTGGCATATCTTGAAACTTAGAATAAAACTTTTAAAATGTTTGTATACGAGTTACTTCTTAATGAAGAAGATCTATGAGCATGAATTTATTGATGCATAATTATGAGACGAAGATTGATTCTATTTACACTCTTAGCAAAATTTGGGGGTGTGTAAACGGAAAAATATATAAGATTTTTCCTATATAATTCATTACCTTTTTACTTAAAATTGTTGTTAAAACCAAGTAATTGTTTAATAAATTAATGAAATATGTGAAAATATGAAATTAGGACATAGAAATTATTAAAATGTGATTTTATGTTTTATTATATAGTTTTCATGCATAAAATGGCTTATTTTATATTAATTTAAGCATATTATATTTTTAAGCTATGAAGTGGGCCATACATGATTAAATTAAATAATAAAATATAATGTTATATTTTAATAATTCATTTTAAATATTTCATTAATAAAAATTGGGTTAATTAATAAAGTAAATTGATTAATTAAACTTGTTAAATTAATTTATTGGTCCTCTAAACTATTTGCTATCTTTGACAGGTCTAAGGATTTTCTTCTAATTGCAAAACCGTCCAAGTGGGGACCAAGTTAACGCAATTTTCGGCTGCACATGGCTAATTATAAACCAAATTTTGGTTTATTTATACAAGGTCATCGAAGAGTTGAAGAAATTAGAGATTTACCTAAAGATTTGCACTTGATTGAGTCTTAGTCTTGAATTGTTGTGGCATCCAAACTGACAAAAAATCAAGGAAAAATAAGCTTGATTTGTTTGATTTATGGCCGACCAACCATGGGAGATTTTTCAAATGATGAACACCCCTATATTTAGTAAACTATCCCCCTCTCCTCACCTATAAATAAGACCCTCTCATTCATTCATCCATCATCCCTCACTTCTCATCATTCTCTCCTCTCAATTCTCTCAACTCTCTTAAGCTCTCACTCCTATCACCATCCTTGCATAAAGGATTTCAGCAAATTAGCCTCTTAAAGAGCCCTTGGTCGGCCACCTTGGAGAGCCATCAGCAAAGGAGCAAAGCAAAGGAGCGAAGGAGCCTCGTCAGTCAGAGTCTTAGGTGACAGCCACTCTGAATTGGGTTTAATATTTCTCTTCTTTAATTTAATTTAAAGATGTTTGCTATGAGTTCTTTGTTCTTGTTTACAACAATGATAGCTTAATTTTATTTAAGCTAGGATGATTATTTTAATTAAATAATATTTAGTTGATTCATGCTTATAATGTTTGTGCCTCAATCGATCATGTTTTCAATTAAAATCACGTCTGTATTTTGTTCATACGTGATTGAAATGCACTTGAATTAACTGAGCGATCCTAACCAGAGGACGGCTAATGGACGCATAATTGAAATGTGCATGCTCAATTTAGATCCTAACCCGATTAAATTGTAGGTTGCATAACAACCCTAACCAGGCTCTGTTATCGGCATAGTTTTTAGATTTGTGTGATTATATTGTTCCAAATCTAACACGTCCCTATTACCTCACACGAATGTAAGAAAACCTTAGTAAATAAGGATCAGTAAAATGCGTATTTACTAAGTAAAGGATTCTGAAAGGACCTAATTTGGTTTCCAAACTCATGAAAGATCGAGTTGCCAAAGAATGTTTTTTCAAATATTATTAAGTATGATGATAATAAATTAAGTTTCATTAAAGTAATTGTCCTAGTTTATTTATGTTATAATTGTTGCAATTTGTGTTTGATTTTGCTAAAATCTACTTCATTCGTATAGTCTGCATACTTAGGAAAACTTGCATTAGGGATCATTTCATTTAATTTAATTTAGACACCACTTCTCAACTATATTGTGTTTTTATTTTTTTTCAAATTGTTAATATAATTTTACAAGGTAAGTGGCTTAGCACAAGCGCAATCCCTGTGGAGACGATAACTCGATACTCACTTATTACTTGATAACGACTGTGTACACTTGCACAAACCCGAGCGTTACACATGTCGAAAAAGTCGATACTATGAATTGAGTATTTTATTGTAGTTTAAAGGTTCAGAATTAGTCGTAAGTGAATTATAAGATCTATGGAACTAGTTTTAGGTGAAAAGATTAAGTCTAGACCGAGATATTTGGATTTAAAGTTTGCTATGTTATAAGTTTTGGTTACATGAGAACTTAGTTTAGGCTTATGTTTGGTATGCTTATAATGAGTCCGTCATTGATTTTTGGATGTATTGTTGTGTGAAATTGTTCTGTTGAAGTTTCGGATTCGATAGAACCTTCTATGAGGAGAGATAAAGGCAAGGAAAAACTAGTTTAAGCTTTCGGCTTTTCGGTGAAAGTGTAAATGGTTAGTGTTTGGAATAATTTCTTATGGACATAATTCAATGCGTTATTTGTGAAATTAGTAGTAGCCTAAACCCTTACTCTAAATTCTTAGTGTAAG
Organism: Gossypium hirsutum; assembly: GCF_007990345.1. Lineage (NCBI taxonomy): Eukaryota > Viridiplantae > Streptophyta > Magnoliopsida > Malvales > Malvaceae > Gossypium > Gossypium hirsutum. The sequence continues at coordinate 34,740,087 of NC_053446.1, read as the reverse complement.
CTTTCTTGTACCTATGTTACCTTGTGAATAAAGTGCTTATATGTTTGTGAATATGTGAATTGAGATAAGATGTTATAACATGTGATATGTGGTTATGATAACCGTTGTCAAAGTGCAAATGTATAAATGTTATGTATATGTTAAATGTTAGTGATAGTGTTTTTCTAAAGATGCAAATATGCAGTGATTGTGCACAGATAATTGGTAAGCGATGTGTGTTTGATTTCAGATATTTTGGCTTTGTGAATATTGAAACCATTGGATATAGTTGGCATGTCATAGGATTGTAAGTACTCACCTCTATGTACAGTGATTTTGGGCGTTAAGGCCCTGGGACATGTTGGAGGGATAAGAGAATGTGAGCTAAGCTTCATTCAATGGGACATGTGAGGGGAAATTAAGAGAGTGTTAGTTTTATGCTTCACTTTTGGGACATGTTTGACTCCATGAGTCTATGTTTGGTGTGTTGGAGATCCATGTATCCAATGAGTGATGACAGAGCTCACTTTTATGTCTTATAGCTCAAGTGCCAATTTATCTTAACTTATGAATATGTGTGTATTATGATGTGTGTTTATATGACATGTGACCATTATGTAATTTATCTATAAAGATGCTTTAGAGTATTGTGGTATATGCTTGAAGGTTATGTGATTTTACGAGTATTATGACATATGCTTAAACGCTATGAGATTATATGAGTATGGTGATATATGCTTGTATGTTAGGTGACTATATGTGAAATATGTTATATGCTTAAAAGTGAATATGTTCACCATGTAAAAGAGCTAATAATAATGCACCATTAAGTATATTATGACACTAAAGTTGGAACTGTTAAGGTTATGTTATATGGTTGTTTCGTTAATGTTTGATGAACTGTTTGCATGGTAGTTGTTTTAGGCATTCACTGAGCTTGTTAAGCTCACCCACTCCCTTCTTTAACCATTACAAATTAGTTGTGTGCCGGTAAGAGCGGTGTGGTTCCGAGAGGTGATCCAAGCAAGACTTTTGCATTATTTCATAAGTGTTCTATATTTATTTACGTTTTGGGGAAAAAGGCAATATGGTAGACTTGTTTATAACCATGTTAACTTCTAGAAATTTTGCTGGTTTTTGGTTCGGTTTATCAGGTTTACATGTTATTATTATGCTTGAGTTCATGAACTTAAGGATGGATTGACGTTACTTGCTCAAGCACGATTTTGCGATATTGACCTATTAATTAGGCCGTTGAATGATTATATGTCAAAGTAATTGATGCATGATGTTTTGAACTAAATTGGAATGGGTTGATTACGTAGATATACTGCATTTTTAGGGTCTGGAGAAGAGGAATCGATAATTTGGTTTAAAAATCGATGCCTCTGTGTTTTGAGACGTGCAGGAAGTCAAAATAGAGATTTGGTATCGATACCTTTGCTCGAGTATCTATATTGTAAATTTATCGATACTTCACAATATTGCAAGTTTGGTATCTTTTTTCCAAGTGGTATCAATACCACATAGAGAAAATATTGATACCCTAGTGTCAGTATCGATAACTACGTACATATTTTGAGAATTTCACTAAACAACCCTTATGCATGATTCTAATTGTATGTAAGACTGATTCATGAATAATTTTCATGTAATAATATTAATTTACAAATTAGATGGCTTAAAACTTATACGGTTTGCTTGGATCCAGTTCCTATTTGATATGTGATCGACTGTTTAACATTATAGCAATAATGTGCAAGCGTACACTATCGATGCAAGTATAGTAGACATATGAGAGTCTGTCCAATATCGATCCCACAGGGATGGTTGTCTTGTGTCTATTAATGTCGGTACAGTAACTAGGTAGAAATGAGATAAATTATGAGAATATTTGTTGAAGCAATAACTTGAAAAAAATAAAATAAAATATGATAATTTTAAATTGGGATCCCCAACATGAATCTTCAGCAGAATAGGTATAAAAGGATAGGTGATTGTCGAGGCAATAAAATTCAATGTATATATTACCAAGCGTCACTCCTCTATTTAATCTGATATTTAAACATGCACATTAATCCACCACCTTCTGATAATGGCAACATGGCACTATTAAGAACAAGTGGACTAAATTCCTCTAATCCTCACTCAACTTCTGTTGTAATGCTTATTGGCTTGAAATATTACTGCACTTTCCAGTGTCAGTGACTGCAATAACACCTCCGTGTTAAGAAACATTAAAATCCCAAGATTAAACAATAAAAGAAAGATTGGATAAGATAACATTTAACCAAGAATTCATGTATACTTCCATACAAAAAAAAAACAAAGTAATCACCAGCATTTAGAAAGAAATAAGAAAGAATCAAGTGGAGAATACTATTCCTAGACAACTCGACTGAATCTCTTTATTCCCTGTTGTCTTGCATTTAGGTGTCCTCATCAGAAGATAATATGCATCAATTTTCACGTTGGCTCCCCCTTGAGAGGCTTAAGCTGCCATAGCCGCAAGCTTCAAGGTAGGATGAAGAAGATGATGATCAAGAAAAAACTCTCTTTTTTTTCTTCTCACGTCAACCTTTGATGTCCTCCTCCAATAGTAGAAGTGTCCTTTCCTCAGAATTATTCTATCCTCGCACATACATGTTGGTTATACCAGACTGGACGGCTCATGCTTTTTTAGTTCTTATCTGGACAACTGTCAGGTGTAGTGACAATTCTAGATGCAATCTGGAATTAACTCATCCAACGACATTAATGCAAAAAGATAGCAAAAGTAAGGATAAAATAGGCTAGGATTCACTGAGTTATAAAATGTAATTTACTAAACTGAAAATGCTAAAATATATGCTAAGGATAACTAAATGGGAACAATTTAACCAATAAGTAAGGAGGAAAACCTATGTTCTTTCTAGTGCTATCACACCCTCAAACTTGAGTTTTCACTTGTCTTCAAGTAAAACAGAAACTAGCAAGGCTACAAAAATTTTACTAAGACAAATGATCATTCTAGCAACCTGAACCCTCTAAATTTCCAATGAATGAATCACATTTAGATGAAAGAATATTGCATCGACAATTCATAAGCATGAATGAATAAGGTTGCAACTTTATCAATGCTGGCATCATGCTTCAAGCCCTAAGTTCTATCTACCAAGACAACATTTATTGTACAATACTAAGTATTTATATATTATATATACTTTCAGAATAAAGGATATCATTGCATTATTGTACCCTTGTTCTTGAGAAGTAACGATGGAGTTCAACAAACCCCAGGGAGTACGTAATTGCACCGATACACACTCATGCAGTGATAACTTTTAGCTAGATTGATTTTTCTAACTCTTGTATTTGAGTGTTCCCTCTTTAAAATTCCATACTACACCCACTCTGGAGTGTCTCTAATTTATAGCTATATAGACATATATAAGCACCTGTAAAAAGCAGATTCATTCAAGATTTAAGGAATGATAGAAGTCATCAATTACTAATGCATCCTAATCCATTCATCAAAGAATTAAAGCTATAACCTTCTATCAAATTTATCTAACTCATTCATTGATAATTCACATGATTTAAGAATTAAGCATCGAATGTAATAAAAAATTTCAAACAATTTTCATTAACTATCATTAAACCTTGCATGCTTCATTACTGAAAAAATTTTGAAATGTGAGTGCATTTCCAAGCCCCATGTGCATTCCCCCAAACATAAAGTTTGCACTGTCCTCAATGCACTAACATGAAAATGTAATGACAACGAAAACGCAATGACAAAGTGTACTTATCAAAATAAAACTTACAACTACACATAATGCATGAATACTACAACTAAAGCTTTAAATAAACTAACTTAGTTATCCTCAGCCATCGATGTGGCTGCATGATGTTTCTTTCTCCTTTTCTTCTCTTCCTTCTTTCATTTTTTATCCTTAGAGCGCTTCCTTTTCTTTTCTTTTGGCTTTGCACGGTCCTCGGATTACTCCTCAATTTTCGACTCTACCCCAGCATCATCACTTGCTTTCGGTGTAGGAGAGGCCACCTGGAGTGGTCCAGTGTAGACCACTATTGGCAATAAATTGCATTGCTCCTCACTGGTTACCTCAGCAACTTCTACCGGTCTCGCTCCATCTTGTTCCAAAGTTTCATTACTTACACACACAGTCTTGGGTGCGGTGACAATGTTCACAACAGAATCTTTCTCTTCTTTCTCTTTTTAATTTTCATCAACTTCTTCTTCTTTAGCAACAACTTCCTGTTCTACAGCAGCAGCTTCCTTCTCAACAATAGTGTCCTCTTGATTAGCAAAAATACCATCCTCGAACAAGTTATCAATCTTTCGTAGGAAGTCTTCAATGTCCCTGGATTCCTCTTCTTTATCATTATCAAAGACCTGCACAATGGGAGGGGATGCCACTGATCTGACTCGGTCTTCAAAGTCGTCATCCATGGAAGAGAGGTCATAATTCTGAATGATTGGTGGAAACATTGGGAATTCTGGTAGTGAGGATTGGCTCAGTTGGCCTAATGTGGCTACAATAGAGCTGTTCCAGGCTTTGGTATAAGCATAAAACAAATTTTGGGATCTCTCTATATCCTCTATTGTAGCGACAAGCCTGATCTACCTATTGTTGATGGAATCGACCATTTTTTCGATATCTTTCATTTTACGCCATAATGATGTCTATGCATTCAGGTTTGTTCCTTTGCTATCAACTTTGGTTTTGCCCATCCTTGTGTTGCCTGTTTCTGCCTCCTTCAGTATCGGCGTATCTTTGCCATGAGTCATTCTTTCTACAAAGGCTTCATTAATTGAGCCATTATTTTCCAGGACTTCCTCACCATCACGAGGCACTATTCCTCTTTACTGGCATAATAACATCACCAATGATAGGAAACCATGATTCCAGTTTACCTTACGGCACGATCAGCAATTTCCTAGTGAAGTATTGCACTGACATCAATGTTTCTGCCCTTGAGAATGGAATGTATCAAACATATTCTATCAGGGTGACTGTGGTGTTGTGAGTAGATGGCTTTAGCCTACAGTTGACAAAATAGACCTAGATTTTTCTTTGCACTGTTAGGAAGTGATGGTGCATCGTATAATTCTTTTGATGGGAACCCATCCACAATGCTCCCTCGACACACAAGCCTTTCACCAACAGGTCTCATTTTTCATCTGTGATGTCCTCAATGAACTCGGAGAGTTCGTTTACATCCACCTTGGTGTTGTACAACTCGTTGATTTTTTTTAGCATCGCATGGTATTAGGCCTTCTCGAACAAAAATGAACTCTAACTTATGATCATAAAGGTTACCATAAAACTCACGTGCCAGTGAAGGAGAATAGCTTCCAGGATGGGTGCAAAAAGTTTCCCACTTCAACTTCGACATGGTTTTGTAGACTTGCTTACCCAAGTCTTGTTGTTGTGAAAAGGAAATGCCTTGTTTGGGGTGGAAGTTTTGCTTCAATATGTTGTCTTGAAATTGTTCCTTTGCCGCTTTATTCAAAAAAATTACTAGCTCTTTTTTCTACACTGGCCTGAGGGATTCCAATGCACGAACCGTGGTAGCAGAGGACGCATGTTCTTCATTTTTACCATCTTTTGTTGAGGGAAAAATGGTTTAAAGTTAAAAAGATATGATCTTGAGAAGAGAAAGAAAATAAAAATGGTTGCTTGATTGCATTATAGTCGGTACAGTGGGGGAGAATTTATAATGAGTGAAATAGGAAGATGGAGAGGCGTGTTGTTTTGTGGAAAGATATACAGCTGGCGAAAATAGTTGCATCCAATAGAAATTGTGTCCGCTCAGAAAGATCAAACGACTAAATGATTTTTGATCCAACGGTGGAATCTAAATTTCCTTAAATTCTGATGAGTTATAAATGGTAGTACAAAATTACAGAATACGTTGACAGCAAAATTTCAATGCGTCGACAAAGGTACCTAATTATTTTGCAAAAAGGAAGGAAAACAAACTTTACAAAAAAAAAACTAAAGTCATGGAGTAATAATTAAAAATTAAAACTTTTCGACCAATTTAATGGTCTCTGCCTGCTTTTGATCATTTTTGCCAAAATAGTGTTTTAGCCTCTGTCCATTTACTTTGAACTAGTGTCCATCACGTAAATCTCAAATTGTGACTGCGCCATGAGGAGATACATCGACAACTTCAAAAGGTCTAGACCAACATGAACGCTATTTACCTGGGTGCAATTTGAGTTGAGAGTTGAATAATAAAACCTATTCACCCGCGATAAATTGTCACTATAAAATAATCTTGTCATGCCATCATTTGGTCTTTTCCTTATAAATCACAGCAAATAACTTCTCATTTGGGAATGCGTCGATAATTGGAAGTATGTTTTCATCTTTGCTGCCAACTTCCAATTGAGACAGGTGCTCTGCAACTGGATTCTCTGAGACATCTTTGATTTGCCCTTCAGATTGAGCTACGGATCTATCGGCTAGTTGTAATGTTAATGTAGTAGATTTTGTGTGACCAATTCCCAACTTTCTAAAAGTAGATAGTGGCATTAGGTTAATGCTATCTCCCAAGTCGCATAAAGCCTTGCCCAAATAATGTTTGCCAATTGAACATGGGATGGTAAAGCTTTTAGGATCTTTCAATTTAGGGGGCAACTTGTTTGTCAAAGCAACACTACAACCTTCTGTGAGTGAAATAGTTTCAATATCAGTGAGCTTCTTCTTCTTGGACAAGAGGTCTTTCATAAATTTCTCATAACTCGAAATTTGTACCAGAGCGTCTACTAAAGGAATGTTTATGTAACACCCCTTACAGAAGGCCGTTGCCGGAGTTGAGCATGGGGCGTTACTTGGCTTAACTTATTAGTTCGGGGCATAAAAATTTGCTTTTAAAATTTATTTCACTGTTCACCATAATGCTGTGCACCTACACAGTAGTCACTAATTTAACTATAACTCGAGTTACGAAACTCAAAATTTAGATCTGTAAATTTTTCCTGAAGCTAGACTCATATATTATATTATCATAAAATTTTCAGAATTTTTGGTTTATCCAATTAGTACAGTTTATTCATTAAAGTCTCCCTTGTTTCACTGCCTGACGGTTCTGCACTTTATTCACTAAAAATCAATTTTCTCATTGTATGATTTTCATATGGTGTTGTCACTTGTTTCTACAGAAAATAGACTCATTAAGGAATCTATACATATAAATTATAACTCATAATTATTTTTTTACAATGTTTAATGATTTTCTAAAGTCAGAATAGGGGACTCCAAAAATCATTCTGCCCTGTCTAACTAAAATTCAAATATCTCAGAATATAAAATTCCTTTACCCACACCGTTATTTTTCTATGAAAATAGAATAAGCTTTAATTCTATATATCATTCACTCTCTAATTCATTTTATACTATCCTTGGTGATTTTTCAAAGTCACGTCACTACTGCTGTTCTAAAACTGTTTCATTGCAAATTTTTTACTCTTTCATAATTTCTAGGTATAAACTATCACCTAGGCATTCATAATACCAAACATATTCTTAATTAGTCATTTTAATAGCTAAACATTATTACATATTTACATATCATCCTTTAGCAATATCATAAGGACATACATTCAAAATGACTAAGTCCCTATAAATGTCATAGCTCAATCATTGATCATCATAAAATGCCGAGTTGTTGTTGTTGATAGTGTGAGCGCTCTCCGACGTCTTTAAGATCCCAAAATTAGCTTTGCAATAATATAAAAGAAATAAAATAAAAGAAGTAAGCATAAAGCTTAGTAAGTTTACAAGCAAATAAATAACAACATTTAACACAATTAATTATACTCAACTGTCATGATCTTTAATTTCCTCTTTACTTACTCTCTTATCGTTCACTTACTTGTTTACTTAGATAACTCATGATTATAACTTACTCTTATCTTGCTGAAATGTTCGTTCTCAATTGATAACATAATATGTTCTTAACTCTTACAACTCACCTGAATTTTTTATTTATGCTTTTACCTGAACTTTCATGGAACATAATTTGTTTACTAGCCTGTTGAGCCACATTGGAATAATAAGGATACTTGGGTCTCTTTTCTGATAATAACATGCCAAAGCCATGTCCCAGGCATGGTCTTACATGGGATGTTTCTTGTACTGCCAATGCCATATCCCAGATATGGTCTTACATGGGAGTTCTCATATCGGTGCCCATGCCATGTCCCAGACATGGTCTTACGGGGGACCTCTCATCTCAGTGCTAATGCCATCTCACAGACATGGTCTTACATGGGACCTCTCATAACCTCAATGATGCCAATGCCATGTCCCAGACATGGTCTTACATGAGATCTCTTTACCCAAATGTCATGACATTTGTATCCAATATATTCCTTATGTTTCAACGGGACTTTTTAACACTAATTCTCTATCATCTCATACTTGAGTCAACATTAAATAATTTCATAAAATAAATACATAATTGATGGAAAATAGCAGCATTAATAATAATTATTGAAATATTGTATTTATTTACCGTAAACTTACGTTGGTATAAAATATGACCAAATCTATCAACTTAGTCTTCAACCTTTTTCTTTCCTCGGTCTAACCCCGAATTTCATTCTTCTTGATCTATAGTAGCAAATTTAGTTTATTTAATACTCACATTTATCAAAACAGCCCTCGAATCTAACTTTAGAAAAATTATGATTTTGCCCTTAAACTTTTACATATTTACACTTTTGCCCCAAAGCTCAGAAATTAAAATTCATCCCATATTCTTATGTTTTATAATATGCTGAGCATTTTTCCTTTCTATTGTAACATCAAATTCTCATTCTAACACTTACTTATGAACATTAGGTATTTTTACCTATTATGTCATTTTACTCGTTTTCACTTAAAATCGCTTAGTAGAAATCGTTTAACATAATTTAAGACTTCATATTATACCATAAAACATCAAAATAAACACATTTCACCTATGGGTATTTTTCCAAATATGAACCCTAGGTTAAATTATTGCTAGAATAAGCTAAATCAAGTTACCGAGGCTTCAAAAACGTAAAGAACATTAAAAACGGGGCTTGGGATCACTTACTATGGAGCTTGGAAGTTTGAAAACCCTAACTATGGCTTCCCCCTTGCTAATTTCGGCCAAATGAAGAAAATGAGCACAATTTGCCATCTTTTTCCGTTTAATTCATTTTAATTACCAAAATGCCCCTAACTTAAAAATTTCCTATTTCACTTATCTCATGTCCATTTTTGTCCATAACTTAACCAATGGTCTAATTACCATATAAATACCTCCAATTTAAAAGTTCATAACAATTGGACACCTCTAACATGTAGAACTCAACTTTTGCACTTTTTACAATTTAGTCCTTTTGACTAAATTGAGTGCCTAAACGTCGAAATTTTTGAACGAAATTTTCACAAAATCATTTAGTGAAATTGTAGGCTATAAAAATATAGTAAAAATAAATTTTTCCTCATCGAATTTGTGGTCCCGAAGCCACTATTTCGACTAGGCCCAAAATCGGGATGTTACATTTGATATGTAGTTGCTTTAGTGTATCCAGGAACTGCTGATACTGTTTGCCATGCTGATTCTTTTGGAATCGTTGTGGGAATGGTAAAGGTAGAGATACATCTGCTTATGCCGACACCTTTGATTGCGCTGACAATTTCAAAGGTCAGACATTAGGCATAAGAGTGACAATTTGTGGAACTTCTTTGTTTGATGCATCGACAAACTTTTCAGGTTCAACCTTCTCATCAGTGATCACTCCATCCGTATCTTGAGGTGCTATAGTAGAGTCTAGAAACGGTTCACCAGTTTGTTTACCACTCCTAAGAGTGATAGCTTTACAATGTTTATTCCCCATCGGACTAGGATTTTTCGTGTCACTAGGTAATGAGCCTGGTGGTTGAGTATTCAGATTTGAAGCAAGTTGCCCTAACTGTGCTTCCAATGCTCGAATGGAAGATAAATTCCCTTGTACGATAGCTTCCGTGTGAGTAATATGCTCCCGCATTAATGCCTCAAGAGTTGCTAACGAGTTAGAAATAGAAGCTTAAGTGTATGGTTCATATCGATGTCCTTGAACATGCTGATTTGGTATTGAAGAGTGTTATGGCTGCATCTGATTTTGGTGTGGATGCGTCTGGCCATGTTGTGGATGCATCTGAGTGTCCTGATTGTAGTTCTGTTATTGTTGATTGTAATTCCCTTGTCTTGGATTATAATTGCCTTGAATAAATGTATTCCCATAACTGAATGTCGTAACATTTTGTCCAACATTCTGAGTTCGCCAAAACTATTGGTTGCGTGTAGAGTTGGTGTAAGAGTTACCATAAGAATTATTGCTGATGTTACTAATATAATAGACATTTTCTGCATGTTGTGGACAATCTTCATAGTTATGGTTGTCACTACAAAAGGTTGAAACATTAACTTGTTGAATGACTTGTATAGGTGCAACACCACTAGTCCCTTGCATATTTTTAATCATGTCTGTGAGAGAACACTTAGTGCGGTTATTGCATCCAATTCAATAACTCCTGAAGTAGTTTTTACTTGTGCGGCTCTGGAGATAGGGTATTGATAATCATTCTAAGCAATTCTCTCAAGAATTCTCTAGCAGAGGTCCATTGGCTGACGCGTCGACAAGATTCCTTGTATGTGAATTCAACCCATTATAAAAAAAATCTCAATTTGTGTTTCTGGTTGAATGCCGTGCATGGGTCAACATCGAAGTAAAGATTTATAAAATTCCCATGTGGTGTGAAGATTTTCATCATCTAGCAGATGATAAGCAGTAATATCATTTTGAAGACGAGCATTCATTGTCGGCGAGATAAATCACAAAACAAACTATGTTGCTAGTGCGTCCCAAGAAATAATTGATCCGGCAGGTAGCCCAAAAAACCAAGTACGAGTTCTTCCCTGTACGGAATAAGGACATAATTGTATCTTCAAGGCATCATCAGGAACGCCTTGTTGACTAAAGGAAGCACAGATAAATAAAAAGGATTTAAGATGTTCTTTTGCATCTTTATATGGCTGTCCAACATATTGTCCATTAGAATTCAACATTTGAAACATTACTGGCTTGAGTTCAAAATTCCCAGCTTGGATTGTTGGCCTAACAACTCCTGGTTGTAAATCATCCAAGACATGTACTACAAAATCTCGTATAGTCCAATTTTGTATGTGAGCATCTTGCGGCAACAATGGATTATTAACATTTTACAGTTGTATCGAGGGTTTGGCTGCATTTTTCCCTAGTAGAGCCATATTTCTTTGTTCTCAAAGTCTACTCCGAATAGTCCTTTCCATTTTTGGATCAAAATCAGCAAGAAAATCCGACTTGCTTTGGGTCATAAAACACCTAAAATGAAGTTTAAGAAATAGCAACAAAGAAAAACTAGTTAGTGAATATTAAATATTATATAAGATCAAACAAATGCCGTCCCCGGTAACGGAGCCAAAAACTTGATCAGCTATTTAACGTCACAACAATAATGTGCAAGCGTACACTGTCGATGCAAGTATAGTAGATAGATGTGAGTCTATCGGATATCGATCCCACAGGGATGGTCGTCTTTTGTCTATTAATGTCGGTGCAATAACTAGATAGAAATGAGATAAATTGTGAGGATAGTTGTCAAAGAAATAACTTGAAAATAATAAAATAAAATATGATAGTGATAAACTGGGATCCCCAACATGAATCTTCGGCAGAATACTAAGTGCTCACAAGGTATAAAAGGATAGGTGATTGTAGGGGCAATAAAATTCAGTGTATATCTTACAAAGCGTCACTCCTCTATTTAATCTGAGACGTAAACATGCACATTAATCCCACCTTCTGATAATGGCAACATGACACTATTAAGAATAAGTGGACTAAAGTTCTTTAATCCTCAGTCAACTTCCATTGTAATGCTTGTTGGCTCGAACTATCACTGTACTTTCTAGTGTCAATGACTGCAATAACACCTCTGTGTTAAGAAACAATAAAATTTAACCAAGAATTCATGTGTACTTTCATATAAACTGAAAACAGATAAACAATAAAATCAATAAAAGCAAGATTGAATAAGATAAAATTTAACCAAGAATTCATGTGTACTTCCATATAAACTGAAAACAGATAGTAATCACCGGCATTTAGAAAGAAATAAGAAAAAATTGAGTGGAGAATATTATTCTTAGACAACTAGACTAAATATCTCTATTCCCTATTGTCTCACACTTAGTCTCCTTGTCAAAAGCTAATCTGCATCAATATTCATGTTTGCTTACCAGTGAGAGGCTTAAGCTGCCATAGCTGCAAGCTTTAAGGTAGGACGAAGAAGATAATGGTCAAGAAAAAGCTCTCCTTTTTTTTTTCTTCTCACATCAACCTTTTATGTCCTCCTCCAACAGTACAAGAGTCCTTTCCTCAAAATTATTCTGTCCTTGTACGTACACGTTGGTTATACTAGATTGAACAGCTCATGCATTTTTAGTTCTTACCTAGACAGCTGTCAGGTGCGTCGACAATTTTGGACGTAATCTAGAATTAGCTTATTCAGTGACATTAATGCAAAAAGAAAGAAAAATTAAGGATAAAATAGGCTAGGATTCACTGAGTTATAAAATGCAATTTACTAAACTGAAAATGCTAAAATATATGCTAAGGATAACTAAATGGGAACAATTTAACCAATAAGTAAGGAGGAAAACCTATGTTCTTTCTAGTGTTATCAATGTGCATTTGACGAGGCGATGGTGTGGCATCCCGTATTTGGGCTTTGCAACCAGGCCAGGTATAGGGTGTTACAAATTTGATCTTGAAATTAGAGGTAGGAAAGGCTCAGAAAATCAAGTGGCTGATCATTTGTCTCGACTTGAAGCTGGAAATGAAGATGGTAATATTTAACACATTTATAATGATTTCCTAGATGAGCAATTTTTAGGTGCTATGGCAGTCTGTGGTATGTTGATATTGTAAATTTTTTGGTTAGTGGATTTCTACCACTTGAGCACACCAATCAAAGATGAAGGAAATTTATCCATGATGCCAAGCAATATTATTGGGATGAGCCTTTTTCTTTCAAACATTGTGCAGACTAAATAATTCGAAGGTGTGTTCTGGATGATGAAAATCAAAGTATTTTATATCATTTTCATTCAGCACTATCTGGAGGACACTTTGGGGGCACGAGAACTGCTACAAAAGTTTTCCAGTCTGGTTTTTATTGGCCAAACATGTTTAAAGATGCTCATGAATTTTGCCAAGCTTGCGATCACTATCAAAGAACTAGAAATATGTCGAGGAGGTATGAAATGCCCTTCCAAACTATTTTAGAAGTGGAACTATTTGACATATGGGGAATTGATTTTATATGTCCATTTCCATCTTCTTGGGGCAATTTATACATGTAGCTGTTGATTACGTCTCCAAGTGGGTTGAGGCTATTGCTCTACCAACAATTGATGCCAAGTTGGTACTGAAATTTCTACATAAGAATATTTTTACCAGGTTTGGTGCATGTCGTGCTCTAATTAGTGATGAAGGGTCACACTTAGACTACAAATTAGTTGCTAATTCTCTGAACAAGTATGGAGTTAAGCATAAAATTGCCACGACATACCATCCCCAAACAAATGGACAAGCGGGAGTCTCTAATAGAGAGATTAAACAAATTTTGGAGAAGGTAGTCAATCCCACTTGCAAAGATTGGTTATCCAAATTGGATGAAGCTTTGTGCGCATATGAAACAACATTCAAGACACTATTGGGGATGTCATCTTTCAAGCTTTTTTATAGGAAAGCTTGCCATTTGCCTGTTGAACTTGAACATAAGACATATTAGGCAATTGAGAAATTGAATATGGATTGGAGTGCTACTGGTACGAACCACCTATTGGAGTTGAGTGAGATGGAAGAATTTAGAGCACAAGCTTATGAGAATGCCAAGCTGTACAAGGAAAGGACCAAACCATGGCATGACAACAAGATTTTGCCACTGCAATTTGCACCTGGACAACAAGCCCTGTTATTTAATTCTAGGCTTAAACTATTTACTAGCAAATTAATTTCCCATTCGATATAGTGCATATTTATCCTCATGGAGCTATAGAAGTCAAAGACGGCAAGACTAGTTCTAATTTCAAATTCAATGGCCAACGATTAAAGCATTAATTTAGAGCTCCTATAATTAGTGATAAAAATTCCAACACTTTTCGAATTGCTTAATATTTTTCTCCTGCACTATTTTATCATTTACTTTGTTTTTAATTTCTTTGTTTAGTTTCTTCAATAAGTATACTTAACTTTTATTTTCTTTTGTTGTAGGCACATTATGATCCAAGTTTGTAAAAATTGGCCCATTTAATATATTAGTTAATTTTAGTTTAATAAATTTTTCTATTATTTTTTGCGCTCAATTTTTGTTTTTTTCTATGTCAGGGCACAATTTCAGGTTAATCTTATCCCCCACGTCATTGCTATATTTTCTTTCACATTTTACCCTACTCCATTCATTTCTTTTCTAACTTACTTTCCGTTTCATCTTCTTCACCCTTCTTTGTTTGTACTCCATAAAACTGTAAAGGTCTCATCTTTTTTCATCTTACAGTTACTATTTTCTCCCCAATGGCTTGCCAAGCACTATCTTCTTCCACCACTGTGCCTCCGCGAACATTGTTTAGCAAAATCACAGAAGAAAAATATAACAAGAACATATCAAAACGACCTTTTTGCATGGAAAAAGGTTTTCTTTTCCAAGATGCCCCATTTATGGGATATTCTGAAGCCATCTCCTTTTTCGTATAGAAACATGAGTGGCAAATCTTTTGTCTCCACCCTGATGACGTCTTCAATAAGGTATTCAAAGAATTTATGCACATTTAACCTCTCCTAAAAATGCTTTCATCTATGTGCATGGTGTCTCCGTGTTATTTGATGAAGACTCAATCAATATGCAATATGGGTTACCTGAAGGCCTTGTTGAACACTCTCAATTTGTCAAGACAATGACGAATGGAGGACTCAACCAAGTTTGACAGTTTTATGTGTAAAAGGAACGACATGGACAATTTCTCAAAAAGACTGCTATACCAACTGTGTAACTTTGAAGCCTCAATGTAGGGTATGGTATCATTTCCATAAATATCATCTTAGCCCTTTTACATACAACTCTACTATTTGCAAGGATCACATGTTCTTGCTGCACTCGACTATGACTAGAAGAAAGATAAATGTTGGAAATTTATTTTTTGAGAGGGCTACCACTACGCACAAAAGAATGTTGGTACCTTAAACTTTTTGTTGCTTATTATGACACTCTGTCACTCACACGGCTGAGACACATGCCTATGTCCTAGGCCGTGTAACATTCGAAATTGGGACACATGGTCGTGTCTCAGCCCGTGTCCTCACCTGTGTAACTCTAAGAGTAGTGTCACATGGCCAAGTCACACGTCCGTGTGCCAAGCTGCGTAACTCTAAAAATAACACCACATGCCTATGTACCATGCCGTGGGCTTGGCTGTTTAACAACCTGAATTATATGCAATAAAACTTACAGGGGACATACGACTAAGTCACACGCTCGTATCTCAGGCTGTGTGGACATGAATTTTCCCAAAATCAAGCCATTTTAACACCAACTCATGCAACCACCTAAAAGCCTTTAGTAAACATAATTAAGGCATCAAAACATGACCAAAACCTACATGAAATGACCAATTCAATAGTCCAAGATCATTCAACCAATATGCCATACAAGGCCCCTTAAATACAAACATTTAAAACTTACCTAAACATGCACACTTTACCACATTTCAACCATAAACATCTAGTTCTAATACATTCTCAAAACATATCATATCGTGGCCATATTGAAACCAATTCAAACATACCATTTTAGCCATTCAAAAATTCATCATAACATAGCCACATTAACCAATACTAATAAGGCACCAAAATTACCAAAAGTGTATCAACCAAAACAACTTATACGTGCCAAAATGATCAACCAACATTCAAGTACATATCAATACAAGTCCAACTATACATGCCATTATAATCTTATACAAAACATCAATAAACTACCAATATTTATGTTGGATAGTGTGATAGATCTCCGACGAGCTTCCAAACTGATTGAGCTCCCAATTCTCTGTAAAACATAGGGAAGAAACCTACGGAAGCACATAATGCTTAGTAAGTTTGTAAAACATGAAACTTAACTTAATATTTCATCTATATAACATAAGTATAAGCATAATGTAATCCAACCATGAGCTTGACACAAGCCTAAGCACCATCATCAACAATACACAAGTTAGTGCATTATTACATAAGTTACTTGAATTAAACATAGGGTAAGCCATTTGTACATGAATATACTTCATTTGAATTCATCATTTCCTTTCCATGAATATATGACATAGTTCATTTGAAAAATTATCATTCCTTTCCTTTTCATGCCCGTTGAAACATTTAGAATACCATCAGATACTCGGGAAAGTTCACATGAAGTGTGCTTAAACATATAACAGTAACCTTTCCTTTACATCGTTGCTCACATGAGCTATGGGTTGGTATTTTGGCTGCACGATGCCGCTCATAGGAGCTGTGGGGTATCCTGTAAAAATGCAAGACCTCAGCCATCGGTAGGACATTCAAGACCAGCACCCAAAACATGAAATCCCTAATGACATGTCATTTGTATCCTATGAATTCCTAAGGTTCAACCGGGGCTCATTAACCGTCATGGCATTGTTGGGAATTAATCATTCAATTACATGACAACTAAGATATTAACATATAATTGAAAATAACATTGAAATGATATTTATACATACGAATTTACCTCGACGATTAGGGCGTAAAAACGAAGTTGATTAATCCAAGGCTTTAGCTTTTCACTGATCTAAGTCCGTACATGGTCTATCTTGATCTAAATAGAAAAATTCAATCCATTTAATACTTCTATTGTTCAATTCAGTCCATATTTCATATTTTTGCAAAATTACTATTTTCCCCTAACATTTTAACTTTTCACAATTTAGTCTTTAAGCTCATAAATTGAAATTTAAACATTTTCATCCTTTTCTCAAGCTAGCCGATTTCTCTAGGGACCTATAAAAATCCATACAAATCATCATTTCACAAATTTACCATGGACTCTTACTACTTTTACAAATAAGTCCCTAAATGACATTTTCATCAAAAAATCACTTTACAAAACTTATTTATTTATCAACAAGGACTCTTAATATTTCATAAAACATCAAGAATCAAGCAATAGCATTTATGGTATAACCTTAAATCATTAACAGTTTTACAAATTTATCCCCGGGCTGGCTAGATTACGCTAAATCGACTTCAAAAACATAAAAATCATTAAAAACGGGGCAAAATTACATACCATGCAAGTGAAAATCAACTTGGCCGAACCCTATCTTTCTCCTATGGTGATTTTTAGTTGATTTGTCAAATGAACAAGATGATACCATCTTTTTCATTAATTTTGTTTTATGTTTTAATTACCATTTTACCATTCTCCCTTTAAAAACATTAAAAATTTCAATAAAACCTTTCCATAAACATCCACTAACTAGATAAATGGTCTAATTACCATCTAAGTCCTCTCACTTTAAAGTTTCATAGCCATCTAAACCTGTTTACTAATAGAACTCCACTTTTGTACCTTTTACGATTTAGTCCTTTTTACTTAATTAAGCATGCAAACATTAAAATTTCTTAATGAAAATTTAATAAAACCTTACTAACATCCCATAGACATTAGAATAATAATAAAATAATAATTTACTTGACAGATTTGTGGTCTTGAAACCATTGTTCTAATTTCACTAAAAACGAACTGTTGCAACTTTTCCCTTAAAGGAATTTTAGTCCCCGAAAATCTTACCAGAAAATAAGTTTGAGTATTGCACTTTCATAGCTTCTTTCAGTTCCCAGGTAGCCTCTTCTATTCCGTGAGATTGTTGAGAATTTTTACTAGAGCTATTCTTTTATTTCTCAATTCTTTAACTTCTCGAGCTAGAACTCTAATCGGTTCTTCACTGTATGTCATATCTGGTTGTTTCTCAACATCAATAGGTGAAATCACGTGTGAAGGATCTGATCGATACTGTTGTAACATCGATACATAAAAGACATTATGAATCTTTTCTAACTCTTTCGGGTAAAGCCAATCTATAAGCTACTGTCCCAATTCTCTCAATGATCTTGTATGGCCTGATAAACCGTGGACTAAGCTTTCCTTTCCGACCAAAGTGAAGAACTTTCTTCCAAGGTGATACTTTCAAGAAAACTTTGTCGCGGACTTGAAATTCAATATATTTTCTTTTCAAATCTGCATAAGCTTTCTGTCGATCTAAAGCTGATTTCAAACTGTTACATATCAAATCTTTTCTTTAACCTTTTCTTCGGTTTCTCATATCAAATCAACACCGAATAAATTTTTCTCACTGAGATCAGTCCAGTATAATAGAGTCTGACATTTTTTACCATACAAAGCCTTATAAGAATCTAACAATCTAACAATCTCAGCAACATACAACTCTGCTAATCTCTCAAGTGAAAAATCCATACGCGCAAGAATGCAATCCGCTGACTTCGTCAAGCAATACATAATGACCCACACAACATCTTTCTTTCTCGGAGATAGAGGCAATCATGATACGAAATCCATTGTGACATGTTCCCATTTCCAATCTAGAATCATCACTGGTTGTAATAAACTAGTAGGTACTTGATACTCGGCTTTAACTTGCTGACAAACCAAAAATTTCGACACGTACTCTGAAATCTCTCATTTCATCCTTGACCACCAGTACATCTGTTTCAAATCATCGTACATTTTATTACTACCAGGATGAACCGAAAAGTTACCATTGTGAGCTTCCTATAAAATTTTCTGAATAAGATTAGAATTTATCGGAACACAAATTTTGCCTTTGAAGTACAAACTGTCATCTGAACCAACATGAAAATCTGAATTAGGTGTTGTCTCGGTCTATTTTCGTTTAGTGATGAAAACATCATCACATTTCTAAGCTTCATAAATCTGTTGCAAAAATGTCGGTCTAGCTTTCAATTTAGCTAAAATTGAATCGTCATCAATCAATGTCAACTATGTGTTCAAAGCTTGTAAAGCAAATAAAGATTTTCTACTCAGTGCATCAGCAACGACATTAGCCATTCCCGGATGATAATCAATGATCAAGTCATAATCTTTCAATAACTTGAGTCATCTACACTGTCTAAAATTCAATTTTTTTTGCAACAATCTCATCAACGGCGTAACAATCATTAAGAATCCCATGATGAACCTCTATAATATCTAGTTAAACCCAGAAAACTTCTGACTTTAGGTACATTTCTTGAGGTTTCCATTCTACCACATCTGGAATTTTGCTCGGATCAACTCTAATACCATCTACTGATACCACATGTCCCAAAAATTTGACTTCTCGAAGCCAGAACTCACATTTGCTGAACTTAGCGAATAATTATTTTTCGCGTAAGGTTTGCAAAATAATTCTCAAATGCAGGGCATGCTCTGTCTCATCTCGTGAATAGATCAGAATATCATCAACGAATGCAACAACAAATCTATCTAAATACAGTCTGAATATTCTATTCATCAGGTCCATAAACACAGCAGGTGCATTAGTCAAACCAAATGACATTAAAAGAAACTCATAATGTTTGTACGTGGTTCTGAACGCGGTTTTTTGCACATCCGAGTCTTTAACCCGTAGTTGATAATAACCAGAACGAAGATTGATCTTTAAGAATACTTTCGTACCTTTCAACTGGTCATATAGATCATCAATACGTGGCAATGGATACTTGTTCTTGATCGTGACTTTGTTGCGCTATCGGTAATCGAAACATAGTTGCATGGATCCTTCTTTTTTCTTAACAAATAACACAGGAGCACCCCAAGGAGAAAAGCTGGGTTGAGCAAAGACCCTATCTGTCAACTCTTGCAACTGTGCTGTAACTCTTTCAACTTTGTAGGTTCCATTCTATATGGAGCTATCGATATCGGAGATGTTCCTGGCATTAATTCAATAGCAATCTCAACCTCTCTGATCTGTGGTAATCCTGATAATTCCTCTAGAAACACATTTTTATACTCACATACAACTGGAATCGATTCTAGCTTAATTTCTAAAACTCTAGAATCAAAGATATAAGCGAGTTACGCCTCATAGCATTTTCTAACATATTTCTGTGCCGACATAGCCGAAATAACATTAGATGCACTATCCAGTCTATCTGATTCAATTCAAAGCTTTTCACCATTCTGATATTTTAACACAATATGCTTTCATCTATGGTTCACAACAACATCATGCAGAGCTAACCAGTCCATACCCAAAATCACATCAAACTCATCAAAGGGTAGTAACATCAAATTAGTTGAAAAGTTGCAACCCCAAATCATCAAAGGACAATTTTTACAACTTTATCAACTAACACATACTGACCTAGGGGATTTGTTACTTTAATCACAAACTCAGTAGGCTCGAAAGGTATTTTCTTATTTGACACTAAAGTTCTGCATACATATGAATGTGTTGACCCTGGGTCAATCAAAGCATTTACATTAGTTTCAAAGATAGAAAGCGTATCGGTGATAACATCAGGCGTTGAAGCTTCCACTCGAGCACGTATCATGTAAGCTCTAGCCGGTGCTTGTGTGTCAGATCTCGTAGCAGAGTCTTTCGTTCCACTACGATTGTTATCCATATTTCTAGTGTTTTGGGGTGGTCTCCCTCTCTGTAACACCCCTAACCTGTATCCGTCACTAGAACAGGGTTACAAAGCATTACCGGAGTTCACATTCAAACGGATAGAAATTTCAAAAATTTTATATCATAACAATGAACATATTAAAACCAAGACAAAACTTACATATTGTCCCTCATACGAGCTCTCGAGGCCCAAAATATGAATTAGAAACATGTTGGGACTAAATCGAAAACTTGGAGAATTTTTTAGAAAATAGTAAAAATTTTCAATACTGTAGGGGTCACACGGCTGTGTGGCCAGGCCATGCGTGTCTCAGGTTGTGTGGGCATTCGAAATGGGGACACACAACCATGTCTTAGCCCGTGTAACTCACTGACTTGGGCTACACGGCCAAGCCACATGCCCGTGTGCCAGACCGTGTGCTAGGCCGTGTAATAGCCTGACTTGCAACCCTCTGAAAGCTACAGGGGACACACGGCCGTGTGTCACACACGGCTGAGACACACGCCCGTGTTTCTGCCTATGTGAACGGAAATAGTCTATCTTTCAAGCCATTTTTCTCACCCAAATTGGCATGTACCTACAATCACCAATGCACATACACACAAGCCATTACAAAGTACTGAAATCATGCACATTCCATCTTTATTCATATGGTATAATCATATACAACCAATATGCCCTCAAGCACCTCAAATGACAATATAAAAACATGTATAACCATAAACCGTTGGATACCAGGGATAGCTTACACATAGTGTGTTAGCTCATTAAATGTAATCCGTCAATTCATGTACATGTATGCTCATACGAGCTATGAGTCGGTATGCTCACTCGAGCTGTAGATCGATATGCTCACTCGAGCTATAAATCAGTATGCTCTCATGAGCTATAAATTGGTATGCTCTTATAAGCTATAAATTGTTTGCTCTCACGAGCTGTGGAGTATCTGCAACATATGCAGGACCTTAACCAAATCATGTAACCTTAATGACATGTTGTTTGTATCCTACAGATTCTATGGTTCAAACGGGGCTCAATAATTGTTGTACATAATTGGATATGCAATCGATAATTATGTAGGAAATTTCATAACATTATATATATTTCAATTAAAAACATATAAAAAAATTAATTACACTAACTTACCTCGACGAGTATACGTAGATACGGAGGCGATCAATTCGAGACTTTCTCTTTGCCTCGATCTAATCCCGTACGAGGTCTAACTGGATCTATAAAGATAAATATAACTCAATTCAACATATAATTCATTCAATTTAATTCAAAACATATTTTTGACAAAATTACCATTTTTCCCTATACTTTTAATTCCTTACAATTTAGTCCCTAGCTCATAAAAATAGAAATTTACACAAATTCACCACAACCCACTATGGTCGAATATTAAATAGGTCCTTAGCTTGCACTACACTTCAATTATTTTAGAATTTCACCATGTAATATTTCCTATTTTTCAATTTAGTCCCTAATTGACAATTTCATCAAAAATCTCTTTACAAAGGTTTTTTATCTAACAACAACCATTCATTTTCTAACATCAAACTTCAAAACTCATATGCATGCATCAATGGTAAAACCCTAATAGTTTAACAGTTTCACAAATTAGTCCCCGGGCTAGCTAGATTAAGCTACAACAATTTCGGAAACATAAAAATCTTTAAAAACATGACAAGTATACATACCTAATTGAGCATACAAGCTTGGCCGAATGTTGAGCACAAAAATGGCTTCCTTCTCTTGTGGAAATCGATTAAAGATGATAATGGAAGATGATGATAAATTTTATTTTAATTAACTTATCATTTATTTACTTATTTACTTAAGTAACCTTTAAAATTAATCAAAATTACACAAAATGCCAAGCCATCATATTCCAATAACAAATTTATGGTCTATTTACCATATAAGGACTTCCACTTTAAATTTCTATAGCTATTTAATACCTTTAGCCATTAGAACTCAAGTTTTGCACTTTACGCAATTTAGTCCTTTTATCATATTAAGCATGTTAACGGTAAAATTTCTTAACGAAATTTTTATATGGTATTTCTATCATTCAGTAGCTAATATAATAATAAAATGAATTTTTGACTTTATATTTGTGGTCCCAAGACCAATGTTTTGATTTCACTGAAAACGGGCTGTTACACTCTCGCAATTGTATTACTCGGTCGAATAGTCTGAGCCTTTTCATTATCTGACCTTTCCATGAAATCTCTGAGATAATTTTCATACAGACGACATTTAAAACATGACTCGTCTTTCAATCTGCATTCACCGAAGTGTTGTTGTTGACATTCGAGCTTGTTGTTTCTAACACTACCCATGCTCGCTATGGGCGTAGCCTGAGGTTTTGAAATCGAATGTTGTTTTCCTCGATCTTTCCTAGTTTGTCGAGTCACGAGCCTCAGAATCAACTTTTCTTTTTGCTTTGCTAAGTTCTTCAGCTTTATGCGCTTTGTCAACCAGAACTAAAAGTTCTTTCAACTCAAGGATCCCGACTAACAACTTGATGTCTTTGTTTAACCCATCTTCAAATGAAGTGAACACTGCAACCTTTGTCGGTGTGCACTCTCGGGCATACTGTCTAAGTCAAACAAATTCCCTCTAATACTCTGATACAGACATACGACCTTGTTTCAACTCAAGAAATTATTTATGTTTCTTGTCTAAGAATCTCTATCTCACATATTTCTTTCAAAACTTTGTCTAAAAGAATTCATAGTTTACCCGATCTCTTGGCACAGCCACAACTAAGGTGTTCCACCACTGATAAGTCAAATCTTTCAACAATGATACAACACATTTCAAGCATTCTGTTGGTGTACATGACAATTCATCAAAAACCCTAATGGTGTTTTCTAACCAGAATTAAGCTCTCTCTAGCTAATCTTCAGTTGTACCTCAGAACTCTTCAGCCCCATACTTATGAATCTTATCAACTAGAGGCTTGCTCGCTCGTACTGGTTCCAAACCTTGAGGAACTACGGGGACCAACTGAGGTACATGTGGGGGTGGAGGTTGTTGAGCCGTTGGGTTTGTTTGCATGAATTCAGAGAACCATTCATACATCATTTGGAAGAAGGCTTCCTTAGCCTCACCTCTTCTACCCGTAGATACGTCCTACTTCTACTAAACGTTGTTCTGTGAATGGAGGCTTGCGCATTACTTTCTACTTCATCAGAATCAGCTTGGTTGGATGACATTTTATCTATATGAAAACATAGTTCAATTTGAGTTAGGAGTTATCGCACTATCATAGGTTATATAATGGCATGTATTTCTAGACTCATACATGCTACGTTCAGTCTGAGAATCGACTAAATTTAGCTCTGATACCACTAAATGTAACACCCTTAACCCGTATCTGTCATCAAAATAGGGTTACGAAGCATTACCGTAAAAATAGAACCTTAAAACATACATTCCATACATTGATATACAAATTATATTATTCAGTCATTCACATGAATATCGTCCCTAAATTGAGCCATCGAGGCCCTAGATATACAGTAGAAACAATCTGGGACCAAATTGGAAACAATTGGAAAGTATAAGAAAAAGTTAGAAAAAATTGATTGCAGTGGTCACACGGCTGTGTGCGTCACACGGTTGAGACACTCACTCGTGTAACATTCAAAATAGGGACACATGGACCTGTCCCTACTCGTATCCTCACCCGTGTAACTCTCTGAGTAGGATCACACAGCCAAGTTACATGCCTATGTGCCAGGCCATGTAACTCTCGAAATAGCACCACACGCCCGTGTACCAGGCCTTGTGCTAGGCCATGTAACAGCCTGACTTGTATGCAATAAAACTTACAAGGGACACAAGGCCGTGTCCCCAGGCTGTGTGTCACACACGGCTAAGTCACATACCCATGTCTCAGGCCGTGTAGATACGAATTTGCCCAAAATCAAGCCATTTTCAACACCAACTCTTGCAACCACCTAAAAGCCTTTAGTACATACAGTCAAGGAATCAAAACATGACCCAAACTTACATGAAATGACCAATCCAATAGTTCAAGATCAGTTAACCAATATGCCAAACAAGACACCTTAAATGCAAACATTTAAAACTTACCTAAACATGCACACTTTGCCACATTTCAACCATAAACATCTAGTTCTAATTCCATTTCAAAACATACCATATCTTGGCCACATTGAAACCAATTCAAACATACCATTTTGGCCATTCAAAAATGCATCATAATATAGCCACATTAACCAATACTAATAAGGCACCGAAAGTACCAAAAGTGTATCAACCAAAACAACTTATACGTGCCAAAATCATCAACCAACATTTAACTAAATACCAATATAAGTCCACCTATACATGCCATTATAACCTTGGCCAAAACATAAAAAACTAGTGATATTTATGTTGGATAGTGTGATAGATCTTCAACGAGCCTCCAAACCGATCAAGCTTCTGTTTCTCTATAAAACATAGGAAAGAAAACTACGTAAGCACATAATGCTTAGTAAGTTCGTAAAACATGAAACATAACTTAAAATTTCATCTATATAACATAAGTAAAAGCACAATGTAATCCAACCACAAACTTGGCACAAGCCTAAGCACCATCATCAACAATAAAAAAGTTAGTGCATTATTACATAAGTTACTTGAATTAAACATAAGGTAAGCCATTTGTACATGAACATACTTCATTTGAATTTATCATTTCCTTTCGACGAATACATGACATAGTTCATTTGAACACTTACCATTCCATTCCTTTTCATGCTCGTTAAACCATTTAGAATATCATTAGATACCTAGAAAAGCTCACACGAAGTGTGCTTAAACATATAATAGTAACCCTTCCTTTACATCGTTGCTCACATGAGCTATGAAATGGGCCTGCTCACACGAGTTGTGAAATTGGTCTACTCACATGAGCTGTGGGTCAGAATGTAGGCTACGGGATGCTGCTCACACGAGCTATAGAGTATCCGCAACAAATGCAAGACCTCAGCCATCATTAGGACATTCAAGACCAACACCTGAAACATGAAATCCCTAATGATATGTCATTTGTATCCTACGAATTCCTAAGGTTCAACCAGGACTCATTAACCGTAATGGCATTGTTGAATATTCATCATTCAATTACATGAAAACTAACATATAATTGAAAATAGAATTAAAAAGATATTTATTCATACAAACTTACCTCGAAAATTAGAGCGAAAAAACGAAGTCGATTAATCCGTGAATTTAGCTTTTCCCTGATCTAAGTCCGTAAGTGGTCTATCTTGATCTAAATAGAAAAATTCAATCCATTTAATACTTATATTATTCAATTCAATCCATATTCCATATTTTTGCAAAATTACTATTTTACCCCTAACATTTTAACTTTTCACAATTTAGTTCTTAAGCTCATAAATTGAAATTTAAACATTTTCATCCTTTTCTCAAGCTAGTCAATTTCTCTAGGGACCTATATCAATTCACACAAATCATCATTTCAGAAATTTACCATGGACTTTTACTACTTTTACAAATAAGTCCTTAAATGACATTTTCATAAAAAATCTCTTTACAAAACCTTTTTATTTATCAACAAAGACTCATAATATTTTATAAAACATTAAGAATCAAGCAATATAATTCACTGTATAACCCTAATCTTTAACCATTTTACAAATTGATCCCTAAGCTAGCAAGATTAAGTTAAAACTACTTCAAAACCATATAAATCGTTAAATACGGGGCCAAACTACATACCATGCAAGTGAAACTCAACTTGACCAAACCCTAGCTTTATCCTAAGGTGATTTTTGGTTGATTTATCAAATGAAGAAGATGATACCATCTTTTTCTTTACTTTTTTTTTATGTTTTAATTACCATTTTACCATTTTGCCTTTTTAAAACATTAATAATTTCAATAAAACTTTGCCATAAATATCCAGTAACTACATAAATGGTTTAATTACCATTGAAGTCCTCTCACTTTAAAGTTTCATAGCCATTTGAACATTTTTACTAATAGAACTTCACTTTTGCACCTTTTACAATTTAGTCCTTTTTACTTAATTAAGCATACAAACGTCAAAATTTCTTAATGAATTTTTAATATGAAATTACTAACATCCCATAGATATTAAAATAATAAAAAATAATTTAAATTTTAGTTTTTTGTTCCCAAAACCACCATTCTAATTTCACTAAAAATGGGCCGTTACAGTGACTTTGAGCAAAAAGTGATTGATGCTCTTGAGATGTTGCAACAATAATTTCGGATGATGGAAAAACAACAACTGAGGATAGTCACTAATCTTGGTCAAGATCAAGAAGAAATGGCTCTATTTTGGGGATATTTTAGATGATGGAACTAAGCCATTAAGAAATCTCTTCAAAAGAACTTTACACGACTTATTCCTACATTCCCTGTTTTTCCTGAAGAATTGTTGTTGGAGCCAAAAGATGATGATGAAGATGGAGAAGAAGCCACTATAGAGAAGAAGAACACAGAAAAAGAGGAAGGGGAGGACAAAACTAGATTCGTGCATGTTGAATCTGATAAGGATGAAGCTGATATGACTCAAACTTCTTCACCTGCTACACCTATCACTACACTGAAATCTACTACACCTATGACCAAGCAAGAGTGTGCAGTTCATCAATTGATTGATGTTCTCACAAAATCAGATACAGATGATGATGATGAGGTGTTAATTAATCAACTAAAAAGGAAGCGCTACAAGCGAACTGTTGGGAAATTAGTTCGAGATGATGCTGGTGAAGTGGAAAGGAAGCAATGCTACAAATGAGCTACCAGAAAATCAACCCAACCCAATTAGAGTAACCCAAATTCCTTCCAATGTTTTGTTTTTATTTTCATTTGCATTTTTTTCATTTTATAACATATGTTTCATGAATTCATATTTGGTTGTCATTACATTTTTATATTTGTAATGTTTCATTGTTCATGCATTAAGGACAACGCATCCCTTAGGTTTGGAGTGTGTTGTGTTCTAAATATAGTATGCAGTAGATATATGTTTTACTATTCATGCATTTTGTCATTCATTTTGCCATTACATACAAATGTCAAGTTACTACAAGACTATGATAAGTATATTGTTATCTATGATATTCGATGAGGATAATAATTCTTCAATAAAACTAGAAAATTGTGATTGGTGAATAGGTATGTTTAGTTTAGGATAGTTGTGGGAAAATTGATTCCTAAAAGTAGAATGCTCTATTTATAATTGTAATTAGTCTACAGTAGGTTTCTTTTAATACATTTAGGAATTCTTAAACGTAAATTGAGTAAACTAACAGTGTGTAATAATGAATATCATAGCAAAATGATAAGAATCACTCCAATGTTTGAAAATGTTGAGTAGATCAGTAATACTTTGTTTGCTACATCGTATTATTGATCAGAAAAACAAGTTAAAATAAAAGTGAGTATAAAAGGAATAAAAAATTATAATTTAAGGGCACTCCACCATAGTAATAGGCTGATTGGCTAAAGAGGTAGAAATGTTTTACCATCAATCCTTCCAATGATAGTCGACATTCAATCAAGCTAAAAATCAAATCTTGCCTAAATTAAAGCATCGTATAAATAAGAAGATTTATGAACATATTCAGCTATTAAAATTGTTGAACCGTCCATTACAATTTATCAATTTAACAAGTATAAATAAAAATTCAAGAGACCTTATTGACATCATAAACTTACATTCATTTAAATATCATTAGTCGACATTAAGATGGCTTGGTTCCCATCATTATATCATTATCTCTTTTTTTATACCTGCTCACTTGACATAATTTATCTGACAATTGAGCAGCAACAACATCATTTTTGAACAACATTATGATACACACAATGAATTGAACTAAATACTAATTTGAGCTGTTTCATCATGTACAAATCGAGCTACTTAAACATCCATCCTAGGCAGAAATTAATTATAATAAACGAAACAATTAACCACCATTCAGACATCACCAATTTCACCCTGTTCGGACAACTTAAATAAGTCTTAACACCATTTAAACAACAATAATTATTCACCTTTTCGACAAATTTGTTTGATATCAAATACTATTTTAACAATCATTATTTACCATTTGAACAACTTAAATTTGGTAAGAAATCATCATTGAACAACAACTTATAACACCCTTTTTAACAACTTAATTTTAGTAATAAATAACAATGGACAACAGTGATTAAAAACCCTTTTTGACAGCTTAATTCCAATAATAAAGAAAACTGGATAGCAAACTAAACACCCTTTTTTGAAATTTTAATTCCAATAATAAATAACAATGGACAACAACAATTAAACCTTAAATGAAGCATGCATTAAAACTAAGCCAAATGTCATGAATGTGTCTTGTTTTGGATTGCATTGCTACCTCAATTGAAACATGTATTTTATACCACTAAAATGACATGGTAATGTCTTAAAATGGACAACATTAAACTTCTATTGAAACATATATTTTATACAACCGGAATGACATGATAATATCCCAAAATGGATAACATTAAACTTCAATTGAAACACATATTTTATACCACCAAAATGACATGACAATATACTAAAATAGGCAACATTAAAATTCAATTGAAACATATATTTTATAGAATCAAAATGACATTATAATGTCCAACTATGGCAGTATTTAATCCTTTCTTAAGTCATATATTCCAACTCAACTGTATACCATGATATTGTCTAGCCTTGGACAACAACTAACCCCCAAGTACATCATGCCTCAAGTTGTGCATTTTAGAACCATAATAAATATTAGAACTTGAAAACTCAAGGAGATTAAGTTTCATTTTATCTTCATGCAATTTAATCATGTTTATTAAAATTTTAAATGCAAAACCAAAAATGAAAAGGTTCAATAACCTTACCAGAAATTCTCCCAAGCCAAATTAACCTATACCACTTTTCCCTTCCCTTAAACATTTTGTCCGTCCCCTTGTTTGTTAGCAAAGCTTGATAAGATAGCTCCCAAACAAGGATTATTTTGGTTTCCCTTGCATGCAACCATAACTCTCTCCATCCCTTATGCGAGGTCAAGAAGAATGAAGAAGAAGAAAATAATTAGCAGTGCCCTTATTCTCCCCCCTTTCATTTCTTTCCATTTAATTTTTTAATAAAACTAAAATAATGATGCAATAAAAACCCACAATATGACTAGCCTCCAATCACCCTACATGCATGCCAACCACCTTCTTAAGCCATCATCATTATGCTCCCACTTGCTCTTCATGTTAAAGTATGCCCATATACCAATCATGATATGATTGTAATCACATACTCGTTTTACCTTGTTTGTTAATAAAAGGCATTGCCATTGTTATTTCAGTTTCTTTTTCTGTGTGTATAAATAAACTGGTTAATAATAAATTCCTAAGAATAATATGATTATTCTTAAAAAAAAGGTCATTAGTCGAGTATTATTATGGGTATGGACAATGGTAATGCATTGAAACTAATGTATAGTTGATTAATGACAAAGTGTTGTCATTGGCATAGGTATATCAAAATCAATACATGAGTATGTATTAGAGAACAATATACTGGACTGACCAACCATGAGTATGTCTCTTGGATTATTATATAATAGTCACAAATATTACTCATAGTGATAACTATGTATATGATCCTCAGACTTGAGATCATCATTGTCCCAACATCTTGAGTTGTATATTTTGATATAGTCAAACGAATACCATAACAGGTTGTGCTGTAAAGGCTAATGTTGGATATACCACAATCCATGTTGTGGAATATGGTTGATCAAGAAAGGATTTATCCTTCCTACATAATGGGAGTAGTATCTTAGGCCTATTGATGGAGTGAGACTAGAAATGCATGGTCATGCTCGAATAAGTTGATATGAGATATCACATTTATTTGTTTATTGTAGTATACTCAGAAAATCAAGAAATATGAGATTGGACTATACAAGTGGGACTATTCCATGACTTGTTTCCAATCTAGTTATTAAGGATAAAATGATATAATACATGAAAAGATTATCATATGTCGAATCACGACTTCTTGTAACTTGGGGAGCAATGATGCATTGCTAGATGGCACTCATCACTTGTAATGTTAGAAACATTCTAGTATTTCTACCAACATTACAAAAGCTTACAGGGTCACACCCTATAGCTAAAGCGAACAAAATGCAAATACATTTGGTATTTTATTTAACTTTCACATGAATTAAATCAAATGTTGATTTAATTTAATATGATAGTTAAATATTAAACACATTATATGTACTAAATTGTTGTACACATATACAGAACATAGATAAAATTAATATATGAATTTGATTCATACAAAATATTAATTATATATTTTACCAAAATTATTAATATAAACAGTTACAATAATTTCGGTCAAAAAATAAAAAAGGACATGGAAAGTGATATTCTTTTGGAAAGAATATAATCTTTTTCCTAACTTTCCATTTGTTTCTCTAATAATAAGGGAATAATCTCGTTTTTATTTTTTTAGATATGATATCAAAGAAAATAAAGAGAAAACGAATCCATTACTGTGTCAGGGTTACTAAAAAATACAAAAAAAGTTTAGCAGTCGTTCTTGAAAATTATCTCTGAAAAGTTCAAGAGAATTTTGTTGTTAATTCTTTGACTAGGTGGATTACATAGAGGCCGGGACGTTTTCATTGTGGCTTGGAATCAACATCGAATTAGCAACATCCTTTCATCAATTTTTAGTTAAGATGGTATATCTTGAACTTTATTTCAACTTGTTTCGTTCCTCGTACATGGATCCATGGCTGAGGATCGCCGAAATAATTTTTCTGCTGTGCCACGCGACGTACCGACGATCCCAACACTTCATGCCTAACTAAACTATTTATCTTAAAGATGAATGGAACTAAACCTTAACCATACCCCTGGTTGGCCGCTTTAGCTTATTTTTGTTTGATGTTTTCTTTTTATTATTATAACTCACTATGTAGATACATAAAAAAATATAATAACAACAAGCTACAATGTTATATCAAGACTTAAGCCTTACTGAGTTTATTTTCTCACAAATTGAAGAGTCCAAAAATTTTATTACCATTTCAAACCTTAATTTTAATTATCTTATAAGTACTTAAGAAATTAAAATCTCAAGGAGTTAACTTTTGCAACTTTTTAGATTTAATTCTTGTACCTTGATTAGTCATTTTTTAAGTAAAGTTATCTATCAAAAATTCATTTCACTAATATAAAAACTTCTTAAATATTTAATAATAATATTTAAAAACTTATCGGCAATAGGGTTCTGAAACCATCATTTCCCGACACTAATGAAAATCGGGCCGTTGCGATTCAACCTTGTGTGGACATTTTCTTCCATGAGGTCTCTTGATGGACTATCCACTTTTCTGGCTACCTCTTTGTTGATTATCAATTAAGATTTCAACCTACGATAACCCATTATGTATTTGCTTAGCCAATGTGGGTTCCACATCCTCTCTAGCAGATGCTGTACTTGCCAATTCGTTGAAGGAATTTCCCCCTCCATTCACAAGTACCTGCGTTAGAATGATTCCATCAGCTCCACTTATTGTGGCATGTTGGCGGATCCCTTATTATCCTATTTTCCTATGCTCTCAGACACACCATGATCATTCCATCATAGTATTCATCATATGAGTCTTACAATATCTTCTCCTTTCATGCCCTAGCAACTTTCTTGGTTCACTATCCTAGTGGACTTCATTTGTTGCCATAGCCTAACTATGGTCTTACACAATATAATATCATGTTTATTGTACTTGGGGACTTCCAATTTTGAGGAATTAATAAATCTCTTTTGAGGTGTTGCCCTGACGGACCAATATATCGTTTACATGGTGTCGCCTCGAAGGACCAGTCGATAACCATCGTCGCGGTGTCACTCCATAGATTTGATAGTATGTCATCAAGGTGTCACTCTAGCAAGCTAGTAGATACCATTTCCACAATGCCACCTAAACTCCCTTGAATCCTGTAAACGGAAAAATATATAGGACTTTTCCTATGAAATTTATCACCTGTTTACTTAAATCCGTTGTTAAAACTAAGTAATTGTTTAATAAATTAATGAAATATATGAAATTATGAAATTAGGAGATAGAAATTATTAAAATGTGATTTTATGTTTTATTATATAGTTTTCATGCAATAAATGGCTTATTTTATATTAACTTGAATATATTATATTTTTTAAGACATAAAGTGGGCCATGCATGATTAAATTAAATAATAAAATATAAAATTATATTTAATAATTCATTTTAGAATATTTCATTAATAATTTGGGTTTTAATTAATTAATTAAATTGGATAAATTTAATTCTTTGGTCCTCTAACTTGTTGATTTATTTTGGATAGGTCTGATAGCTTTGCTGGATAACAAAACCATCCAAATTGGAGAACAATTCAGCCCAAAATTCGGCTGTACATGGTTGTCCATAAACCACTTTTTGGTTTAATTGCACAAGGTCCTTCAAGAGTTGAAGAAATTAGAGATTTGCCTGAAGATTTTCACTTGACCAAGTCTCAGCCTTGAGTTGTTGTGGCACTCAAATTGACCAAAAATCAAGGAAAAATCAGCTCAACTTACTAAAATTCTGGCCGGCCACACATGGAAGATGCTTCAAAAGATGGAAACTCCTATATTTAGCAAACTATCTCTCTCTCCTCACCTATAAATAAGACCCTCTCATTCCTTCATTCATCATCCATCAAGCATCATTCTCTCTTTTTCTCTTAGCATTTTCCATTCCCACGCCTAGCATCATCTCTTCATAGAGATTTTAGCAATTAAGCCTCTTAAAGATCCCTTGATCGGCCACCTTAGAGAACCATCAGCAAAGGAGCAAAGCAAAATAATGAAGGAGTCTCGTCAGTCAGAGTCTTGGGTGACAACCACTCTGAATTGGGTTTAATCTGAGTCTTGGGTGACAACCACTCTGAATTGGGTTTAATCTTTCCTTTCTTTAACTTAATATAAAGATGTTTGCTATGTGTTCTTTGTTCTTACTTACAACAATGTTAACTTGATTTTATTTAAGCTAGAATGATTGCTTTGATTAAATAATATTTATTTGATTCATGCTTATAATGTCCGTGCCTCAATCAATCATGTTTTCAATTAAAATCAAGTCTGTATTTCATTCATACGTGATTGAAATGCACCTGAATTAGTTGAGCGATCCTAACCAGACAACGGCTAATGGACGCATAATTGAAATGTGCATGCTCAATTTAGATCCTAACATGATTAAATTGTAGGTTGCATAACAACTCTAACCAAGCTCTGTTATCTGCATAGGTTTTTAGATTTGTGTGATTAAATTGTTTCAAACCTAACACGTCCCTGTTACCTCACACGAATGCTAAGAAACCCTTAGTAAATAAGGATCAATAAATAAGGATCAATAAAATGCGTATTTACTAAGTACAAGATTCCGAAATGACCTAATGTGGTTTCCAAACTCATGAAAGATCGAGTTGCCATGGAATGTTTTTTCGAATGTTATTAAGCATGTTGATAATAAATTGAGTTTAATTAAAGTAATTGTCCTAGTTTATTTATGTTATAATTGTTACAAATTTCTCAGAGTCCTTGACAGCTTAGCTTGTCCTAACACCAGAGCGTCCTTTGCCCTGACAGTAATTTCTCAGAGTCTTTACTTCTAGACATCAAATCTTACGATTGCTACTTCATGTAGAGCTCTCCTAGTCCTCCTCTTCTTCGGAACAACCGAATAAGACAATGCAAGTCAGAAGAAATTTTGTAGACAGAATTAAGAAGAATTTATATTTTAAGAATGTCCATTCTCACTTATATATATAACTCATATACACAGTCTCCTAATCTATTTTAGCCATTAGCGACAATCATTATGTATCCCACTATGGAACCAGTCGGTTTCTCCTAACCATACTAAAATTGAAACTTAACTATTTACCCGATAGACACTAAATTTTCCAAAATTCCCAGTAGAGTCCGCCAGGTCGCTATTTTGCTCAATTAACTCCCAAAACTCTTTTAAACTCGAGGCCCTTATGAAATCCGAGTGTGACAACTCCCTCACCCTTAAAGAAAAATTCATCCTCGAAATTTCCTATCGTGCCTAAACTCAAAGGTGGTCTTCCCAACAACTTCTCTTTCCTTCAATAACTCCCTTCATAACATAGTGGTAAACACATCTACTTTTCCTTAATGCTTTAATGTTGAACTCTTATTTATAAATTCATTCTGAACTCATTTTGCTCGATCGACGGGTTTGTCCTTACTCCATATAAAGCAAATAGTTGCACAATTACAACCTCATAGCTATCCTGATGGATTCCTAGGTTTACTCTTTGAACCAGACACTCGTTCAACATGATGTTGGCGGACGGTTCCTGAATTAATGTGTGCCACTTGATGGGTACCCAATAAACAACTAACTTTTGCGAAATTCCCACTTTTTTGGTTATCAAGGGGTTTAGGAAAAACCCTTTCTGTCTCCAACTGGTGTGAAGTATGAATTTGAGGATTTGAACCATTTATTTCAAATTGAACCGAAGCTTCCCTTGGATGCTTGGCTATGTAAATTAAGATGTAGGGAAATGAGGCCTTTTTATCTGAAATCATATTTCAATTTTTTTTTTATTAAGCTTCCTTTTGGACCCCTGAATTCCCTCCCTTTGCCTTATCTAATTTACTTGTTTGATTCATCCTTCCTTTTTTTTTGACAACTTATCTGTATTTTCCAGGTAATTCTTTGAGTTACTCCCTTTTGTTGGAGAGTCTCATCATTATAAAAAATGTCGTTCATTTTTGTCTGAAGAATCATAGCCTAAATGGCTATATGCCCACAAATATTGCTGCTAAGGCTGATCCCTAGATTGTACACTTCACCAAAAAGTCATGCCCTTACAATGCTATTGATGACCTAGTCGTTGTGTTAGTTGGGAGGATGGATGAAACCCTACACTTCTTCCACACAATATGTAGGTTATGCATGCATCGCTTGTCTATCCAACTGGTAGTGGTCACTAGTGAGTTCTTCAATATGAATTTGGTTCCTCGTATGGTTGACCCTAATTCTTCTATTAAAGGTTTTGCTCAATCATCCACCCTGTTAAAAAATTCAAGTAGTATGGATGTGGATGCTCCAATGGAGAGGGCACAAACGATCGTTGCAGCGACATATGTAAGGGTACAATAAGGGAGTAGCAGCCAAAATAGGCTAAGGGTTGAAGGGGGTCTCATAGCACCAGTAAGAGTAGTGGCGGCAGACTGGTCCATCATAGACGAGGCAAGAAACCAGTTAACTCTACGAGGGAGATTACTCTGTCGATTCTCCCTGCTTATCCCAATGCATAGACGGAGTCCACCAATCTAATGAACTTGACTCCCCTCACCTAAAGTCTGCCTGGAGAGCCCACTCCAAACACTTTCCCTTTTGTACCATCATCCACCTACTGGCTCAAGACAAAATCCCTTTTCTTTTGGTTGGGCATCCAAACTATTCCCATGGAGGGACCCTTTTCAATACGAGTCAACATCCCTTCTTCCCACTCAAAATCAACCATCGGCAGGAAACTGGCTTGCCTCAATAGTTGAAAGAATGTACTTTCCCTTCCTTTTTAAAAGCTTGCCAACAATCACTAATAGAGTTGATTGAATCCTACCAAATAATGATGGAGAAATATGGCTTGCTTGGCTAGGCCCTTTCACAAATGTTGTAATGGAAGTGAAGCTTGGCTTCTCGAGATGAAGAACTGAACCAAAATTTTCAAACACAAGAGGATTCAGCTCGCCAAATTTAGGAGTTCATCGAGTCTGTCTCTAGTTGGCAGTCTAAGTACAACTCCTTGAAGATGGAATTCGAGGATAAGGTACGCCAGTTGGAGGACAAAATCAAGTCTCTAGAGTAACAATGCTTGGCGGACTTGGAGAGGGTTTAGAAGGAGAACAACAAAGCCTTAGAGCGATACAAGATAGAAACCATTAAAGGGATTGCAAATTATATTCCCAAGCTGAGGTCCAACATATCCTGCTTGCCCAAGTTGTCGTGGGCCCCTTTGACCTGAGCCAAGTGAGTTTCGGCTGCTTGCACTAGTTCACCAACATTGATCTAGGCTTCGAAGTGATGAACCCTTCTGACGCTGATGGGGAAGAGTTTCGAAATGAGTGGAAGGGATCTGACAGTCACTTCTTCTCTCTAGAACTTGACCTAAACATACCTACCCCTATTGAGGAAACCAGTGATGAGGGAGAGGAGGACGCAAAGGAGACGACTGATCCGTCAACTAGGTATAATGTTTAAGCCTCTTTGCACTTGTACTAGTTCCCATTTTAATGAAAAATTTTCCATCTTTATTTTCCATGTCTATTATTTTCACTGCACTCACCTTTCGTTTTGTTATTCTTTTGCACAATTACCACAATCTTGCAATGATTTGCCAGCCTACATTTATTTTCTTCACATTTATTGACTCATAACAAGTTAAGGGACTATGCAAGATCTTATGTTAAATGTATATAATGGGTATTTCATAAATTCCTATGTCCATAGGATCAGCTAAACTGAAACTCTGATACCACTAAATTGTAACACCCTATACCCGACCCGATCGTCGAGTTTGGGTACCAAATGTCACAATTAATCCGTAATACTTAATAACATTTCTGACCTAATTTAATTACAAACTTAGACAACCTCAATTATAAATACAAAAACTAACTACTACTAAAACTCTTATCATACTAGTGATAAATTTTTACAACTTTGATTCCTTAAATAATCTAGCAACTATTTACAAATTTTAAATTAAGACTCAATTACAAACATAATCAGATTAAACCCTAAGGCATAGCCTCTAAAGGTGTCCCTCTATGTACTTGAAACAACTACCACGCCCATCAGTAGAATTTGGCGGTGTTTGGCTTGGTTATTCCACTCAATCTCCGAGTCCTCATCTACGCTACATACAAACAGTAAATTTTATAGGTTCAGAAGAATTTAGTGAGACCTAGAACAATGATATTCATAGAAGACTTATTAAATTTAAGAAGAGTGAGATTCTATGCACAAAGTTAAACTTATTAGATTTCATAGGAGGATTCGCAAACTTCATTAGTGTAGCCAATGCCTCATTCTCTCTGAGCCGACTATTGGCAAACATAACCACTAGTTTGGTCATAACCATGTTCCATCTAGAAATATTCTCTTATGAGTATTGGCCCAGTTTATCTTTGTTCCAAACTTTTCTTATACCCTTTTATGATATGCTCATCCTTGATACCCATATTTGCAATCTAAGATTGGTGAAAATTATTGGTGGTTAATCGTAAATTCACCATAACTACGGATCCTTTCTTTGATCGCTTTAATTTACACTAAACTCCAAATGGTTCTGCAGTACAATTTCGACAATTTCCTACTTTTTTTATGTAGCCTACACTTGATCCCTTTTTTGATTAAGGTCTCTTCCTAGTACCCTCATTTTGGACTTAATTATGATGCTTAGTTGATTGAACATTGCCCCCTTTTTTCCTGGTGAACTCATGCGCACAATGTAACCCTAAAGTATTTATTCACCTTAGTCCAATCTATTAAGGTACTCCAATTTAGTAGATAGTTCCCAATGTACCATCTCCTACTCAGGTATCCCTTCACAGTTTCCACCCTTAGTAGTCCTACATGGTCTTCCCCATACTATATGGCCCATATGGACTTCCGTTTCTTTCACTATTTTTTTAGCGGGCTCTATACCCTAGGTAGTCTTCAGCAGACTTCCTTATTTGTTAGTCTTTGTAGACTCT
Source organism: Gossypium hirsutum (assembly GCF_007990345.1). NCBI lineage: Eukaryota > Viridiplantae > Streptophyta > Magnoliopsida > Malvales > Malvaceae > Gossypium > Gossypium hirsutum. The sequence goes on along the minus strand of NC_053446.1, from coordinate 34,701,448 downwards.
CTCGCACTATGTAGTCCTAACAAAACATTTTTTTTGTAAACATATACCAGACTTTATTGGACATTTAGCCTTGTACGAACATTTTCTTCCATGAGGACTCTTGACAATCTATCCACTTTTTTGGCTACCTCTTTGTCGATTACCAATTAAGATTTCAACCTACGGTAACCCATTTTGTATCTGCTTAGCCAATGTGGGTTCTGCATCCTTTTTGGCATAATCTTATTGGCGAATGTTGTATTTGCCAATTCAATTCATTGAATGAATTTCTCCTTCCTTTCATATGTACTAGAATTGGAACGCTTCTATTAGCTCTACTCACTATGGCATGTTGGCGAATCCCCTTATTATCTTATTTTCTTGAGCTCTTGGTGCATCACTATCATTCCATCATAGTAGTTATCAAGCGAGTCTTGCAGTAACTTCTCCTTCCTGCCCTAGCAGCTTCCTGGTTTGTTGTCCTGGTGGACTTCATTTGTTGTTATAGGCAAACTATGGTCTTACACAATATAATCCCATGTTTTTTTATCTTGTCAGACTTTTGATTCTGAGGATCAATAAACTTCTTTCGAGGAGTCATCCTGAGGGACCTGTACATGGTGTCGCCTAAAGGACTAGTCAATAAATGTCATCGCGGTGTTGCTCCATAGAGTCGATAGACTGTCATCACTGTGTCGGTCTAGCAAGCCAGTAGATAACATTCCATAAAGTCGCCTAAACTCCATTGAATCCCCATTTTAGTCTGCACATTCCCCTATTATGCCTATTATCCCTATCTTCATCTACCCCATCAAGGTAATCCCCTCTATACTCTGCATACATTATAATCATACATTTCAAGCATATCAATCCAAATAATATTACTTTGTGGAGTACGCCACACCATTATACATCCATATACAGATCTATCATACAAAACATACTTCCAGACCTCTATAATTTCAAATACCTCTAACACGCATGTTATGCTCATACATCAAAATTATTTACCATCACAGATTTCAAACAAACACAAAGTAGATGTAATCACAAATCACCCAACAATACTCATCCATGAATCAACTAAGAATAGAGTACAGGAACTCAACTTAAATCCTTCTTGTCAGCATATCTTGTCCCAATGCTAGAGCCTCCTTTGCCATGGAATCCATTTCATAGATTTTCTACTTTTAGACCTCAAATCTCACGACTGCTGCTGCATGCAAAGCTCTCCTAATTCCTACTCTTCTTCGGAACAACTAAAGAAGACAATGCATGTGGGAAGAAATTTTGTAGACTGAATTGAGAAGAATTTCTTTTGCAAGAATGTCCATATATAACTACTATGCACAGGCTTCCAATGTATTTTATCCAATCATGTAACCTCCCCAACTTGCCTAGACGTTATGGTCAAATCCTAAAGGTTACATGGAACAAAATTCAAAAACTGATTGAATTTAGTGTTTAATTTGCAAAGTTTAATTGTTTTCAAAAAATGGGTTGATTTCTTAATTTCTTTTACTTTTCAAAATTCATTTTCAGTTTTGCAGCTGAAAAGTTTTATAGAAGAATTTTTACTTAAAATCATGTTACATGCATAGTTACTTCAATTACCAAATTTAAGCAGTTTAAAAACATAATTACATGCAATTCAAAATCAAATGAATCCAAACCCATGTCATAGTCCAAATAAAAATTATTACAGTCCCAAATAACAATATTATAAAATAAATTCAAATTAGTTTTATTGAAAAATATCTAAGACGAATCCTCCAAATGTCGAGTCCAAGTTCTAACCCCATGGATTATCTGTAAAAACAATAAACTAAGGCTAAGCTAGTAAGCTTAGTGTGAGTTATAACTCAAGAGATTAGAATAAATAAATAAGTTATAACAGTCAAGACAACCAATATTCAAAATTTCATAATAATACAAAATCACAATTTTTTGTGTATATTATGTTCATATATGACAATGCAATATTTCTAGAATTTAGAAAGGTTCCTACCCAACATCCACTACACACCACAGTAAGAGTTTCCTCATAACTCATCCATAAATTGCCAAAACTTCCTCCTTTCATATTTGTCCCAACCCCATGCAATGCGAAATGACATACTAATAACAGTAACAAAATCATTACAGTAGGCATTTTATTACATGCGACCAAACTTAGCAGAAAAGGTGGGCATGATTTATCATGCTATCAATAATAGTTGTAGAATTGTAGTAGTAAAACATGTATTAAAAAATCATTACTCGTTTCATTTTTTAATATCTAAAAACATGAGATTCAAAATAAAACATACAATGCCAGAATACACCATTTCGGCCAATTTGATAGATCTTAGTTAGAGACTCTTACATTCAGTCAACCCTAGAAAAGGACATAGATCTCATTTAGCTCTTACTCCAAAGGCATTCATGCCATCATGGTCACAATAATTATACATACTCACTTGGATATTATCAAACATACATGGATTACTTAGTTAAGACACTCACCTTGTAACACCCTTATTCCGTCTCTATTGTCGAATTAGGGTTACAGAGTATTACCAATCAAAATAGAACAATTTCTTTATAATAGAAACAATTATACAATTTAAATACCAACATATGTCAATTGAATCTTATCATGGAAAATGTTACACTTATGGACCTTAAATCGAGCCTATAGGGCCCTAAAAATAGTTTAGGAACAATTGAGGATCAAATTCAAACAAAACAAAACATTTTAGACAAAAACATGAGAGTTTTGAAAATAGGAGTCCAACAGTCTTGTGAGTAGGCCGTGTGACGTAGCCAAACTATGTGAACAATCGAAGTCTAGACACATGGTCGTGTCCCAGCCTGTGTGTATATTTGAAATAGGGCAACATGTTCATGTGCCAAACTGTGTGCGCATTCGATGTTGGGTCACACGACCGTATCTTAGGTTGTGTGTCAGACTATGCTACATATTGACTTGAAACACACGGTCGTGTCACAAGCCGTGTCTCAAATTGTGGCACACCTGCACCTAAAATAATTAAGACACATGGCTGTAGGGAGAGACTGTGTGTAACACACGGCCATGTGACACGTTCGTGTCTCAGATCATGTAAAATTAAATTTTCTTCCAACACAAGGCATTTCAACATCTTAGGTCTCAAGCCAAACAATAACCAACTATAAACATGCTTTCAAATACCTATAATTGAGTCCAAAACATACATATTTTATACAATTTATGTGCCTAACCAATGTGTCCCTATTGACACCTCAATTTAAACATATACATTAAATATTTCATCTAAGAGATCACTATCAAGCACTTGCTATCCAACTAATAACTGATGTGATCCGGCCCGAGTTAATTGAGTCGTTTCACGTAATTGCTCGATTGTCGATGAGGAATAGTTGAGTTATCGGAAATAGGATGAAATAAGGCTAAAGATACGGAAGCTTTCAAATGGTTTTAAAGGTTGGCTAAGGTGATGGTAAATTTATAAGGGTTGTAGGCTCGATTTAAGGATAAAAATAAGAAAAATGGAAGTTGATAAATGAAGGCTCAGTTTTGTAAAAAGATATTATAGTTGGGTAAAATCTAGAATAGTCGGTGGAATGGATAAATGAGCTTAAACACCAGAAACGATTCAACACTAAAAAGTGTCACCCCGATTTCTATTCGGTTCAAGGTGGGATTGCGGAATTGTAGAAGGGTTGAACGCCACACCAAAGCAAGGTGATAAGTTCAAAAGAGAACGATAGACGCCACTAGCACGCTAGATAAGTCAGATCGAAACTCGTACGAATTTAGAGAGGAGAAAACTCACTCTTTGAACAAAGTTCATTCAAATGATCAAAAGTCAAAAGTCCTTTTACAATGAAAATGAACAACTATTTATAGTGTTCAGCTAGGTAGCCGAATGGCCAAAACAAAGACTTAATGTCTAAGTAATTAATTAGGCTAGAAAATGCTAGAAAATTTTGGAAATAAAAAACTAAATTGCTGGAGCTAAATTCAGCTGAATTTGAAGCTCAAGGGACGATTTCTAGAAGAGCAAATGCACTTGGAGAAATGGTAGCAGCTAGGTTCAGCCAATTGAGCTTAAATGAGCTCATTAAAATGTAATTCTTGGCTGAAAAGAGACCAGCATTAAAGGTGAACGTGAACAGCCTTGAAGGTGTGAAAAAGGAGTTGGAAAAGTCTTTGGAAGTGTGAACAATGATCAGCCAAATGGTCCTTGGTGTGAACTCCAAATGTGAACGCATAGGTGCTGTTTTGGGAAGTGCATTGGCCAGCTTTTGGAGAATGAATTTAGTTGCTTTTCTTGGCTGAATAAACACCTTGAATTATCATAAAATGAGCCATATCCATGAATCCAACCATTCATGTATTCAGCCATTCATGTATGCTCCCATACGTTGTATTGAACCATTCATGCACTTGGACTTTAATGCTCCTTCATGCATTCAGCCATCCTACAAGAAAAAACATGAACTAAATTAAGTGCAAATGTATATTCGGCTGAACTAAATGGTATTAAGACAAATTAAATATAATCCAGCCACCTAATTAAATTCGGCTAACACAACATAATTATAACATGTAATAAGCTGACAAGTAATTAAGAGCTGTAACTAAATTAACTAATTAACTTAAATAATTAATTTATTCCAGCAAATAAAATTAATTTAGCTAAATGGAGCTTGAGGAGCTGAATTCAAGCTGAAATCAAGGGCATCCTTGGCCAGGGTCGTATCATTCCCCCCTTCTTTAGAACGACTTGTCCTCAAGTCAAGCCGTTGGTTCACTCGATCATAGCTCTGCTTACTCATCTTTCCTCGATCAAACAGAATCGAACACAAATAAAATAAAACACCAAACTGTTTTGTTACATCTTCACCATACAAAGTCTCATCAAACGAAGGAATTATTTTAAATGAGTAATCACAAATCATCAAGAATTCATTTGAGCAAATATGTGGCCCAAGTACCATTTGGGTAGAACATTCATAATCCTTGCAAGAAGGTATTTCCAAATTTCATACCCACAATCGATTGAACAAAGCTTTTTGCAAGTTATGATTTTACCACTTAATCGGCTTAAATCTTGCATAGTTAAGCTTAACAGTGGCCATTGATCTTTCACCTTTTCAACAAACTTGTCATCAAGGAGAATCTTACCAAAAATTTTCAAGAGACATGTGGACACATTCAACTTAATCCGTTCATCGATCAAGCAGATAAACTCCTCACCACAACTTGTGTGAACATGTTAAATACCTGTGTGAACAACATAGATGCCGAATATCAATAGGCATTTTAGGCTTATAAATAGCTTACTTGTTTATTATAAAAGGTTACAGAATTTGATCAATTAAACTTAATAGAACGTTTGTTCTTGTGAGGTTACCTCCTCTCTTCTTTCGTTCGAGTCTCGAAGCGACTTATCTAGCTTGCTAGTGGTGTCAATCCGAACTCCATTGAACTTATCACCGAATCGGTGTGGCGTTCAACCATCTTCCTATACCTTTGGTTCTTACCTCCATATAGGTAACGGGTCAAGGTCCGCTTCTATCCTTCATCAAAATTCACCTTAAGCAATATAAGACTCGGGGCAATACTTTTTAGTATTGAATCATTCTTAAAGTTTGAGTTCTTTATCCATTTCCATTTATTTATCATCTTTGTAACTTAATTCTTTGTTAAACCGAACCTATCTTTCATCAAACCAAAACCCATCCTTTGAACCCATTTTTCCTACCTTCCGCTTATAAAACATTCAAACTCCATCTATCTACAAATTTGAACGAGCTTCTCGTCGACGATCGGGCATCTTAAGTGAACCCGACTCAATCAATCGGGCCGGATCACATCATTTGGTATCAGAGCTTGCAAAATGAGGAGCACCGACATTCGTAATAAGGCTGCAAGTAGGTTCGAAACGTGAAAAAAAATGAAAAAAAAATTTTTGTTGTAATTTAATTTTTTTCCCTTGTATTTAGCTTACTATTGTATTGGAGTATCAAAAAAAATCGAAATTCAAAAAAAATTCAAAAAAAAAGTGAAAAAAATCGAGCAAAAAAAAGAAAAAAAAGTGAGCAAAAAAAAATCAAGTTAAAAAAAAGTGAAAAGTCTTGCGAGTTTTTATTTTCTTCTCTTATTTACTCCGATCATCATGTTTCCCTTCCTACCATTATTTACTCATCCCAACGCCACACTTTAAACAAAATTTGTTCTTTGTTTAGCCTACCCTACACCTGACGTTATTTCTTTTGTAAACCAATTCGAAACCGACCCTCAAGCAGCAAATTAAGTCTACCGAGACAAATCACGAAATTGTGAGAAGAGGTTGAGTGGAAAAAGGCACGACTGAAATTACATCAAAGAAAAAAGCCAAAAATTGAATGTAAACACGAGTGCGAGTGAAAATCATTATTTCCTTTTCGAGCGAATTTGTGAGGTTTGTGGTAAGGTATTTATTTTCTTTATTATTTTTTTCTAACATCTTCTTGTCATTACTTAATCATGTCTCGAGAAACATTTCCCGAATCAGAATTCCAATATTTGACGCAAGAGATGCGTAGAATGGTGAAATCAAAATTTGATAAATTGCATGATCGATTGGATCGAGTGGAGGAAAGAGCCCGATGGAAGCCAAACTCACCGAGTGAAGAGACGGAGACAAGATCATCACGAAGGCACACATCCATTGATTTTTTGGGAAGAGATTCATACCATGATTCCTATTCAACGAGGAACTCAAGACGAAGCAAAGCAAGTTTTGAGTTTGAAGCTTTTCGAGGTGACGAACGAGAAATCACAAGTAGTCCTTCGTATGCACCGAGGTATTCGTCCGCCAAGAATCAATCTCGAAGAGGTGATCATTTTTTGTATGAAAGTCGTTCCAATTATACCCAACGAGAGTCATTTCGTGCTGATTCATTTGTAACATCTCCATCCTATAATGAAAGAGCGAGGCAAAAAGAAAAAGAAATAAGAAGAAAGGAAAGACAAGAAATGTTGATGAGAGAAAATGAGCATATATGGAATGAAATCGAGAGACGAAAAAAAGAAATGAAAGAAAAGGAACAAGAAATTGAAAAAGAGAGTGAGATTGAAGAAAGAAACGAGAGTGTAAAAGAAACGAGTGTCATGGAAAAAGAAATTGAGATTGAAAAAGGATGTGAAAAAGAGAAAGAAATCGAAAAAGAAATTGAGATTGAACAAAAGTGTGAGGAAAAAGAGAAAATTGAAAAAGAAAGAAAAGACAATGAGTTAGAAAAACAAATGAGAGAAAAGGAGGCAAAAGAGCAAGAAAAAGTGAGGAATCTGTTTACTAAACCACATGAGAATTTGTCTTGTTTTGTTTCCTCTTTTCAGGTCTCCGGAAGGCCAAGTGACGATAATTTTCAACTCCAATACCTCTCGAAGGAGAGAAGGTTCACTTTGGCTGAAAAAGGTAATGTTCTCAACGATCCTAGTTCGCCTATGCCAAAAGGTAAGCAAGGTATGAATGTTGAAAATTTTAAAGCACTTCTGCCTTACTCGATTGTTGATGGACACACTGTTGATGATTTGGTCTTTAGAAAGAATTTGAACTTTGACGTGGCTATTTGTTATTCTTTGATTGATGATGATCCATTTGTTTTGTCTAATGATAAGAAGATTCTTGCTTTTGAAAAAAATCATTTTGATGGTATTGGTTGTTTATCTTTAACTTGCAATGGAATGCATGTTTTGGATGCGCAAGATGAAAGTCCGTATAAATTGTTCATTTTATCTTATTCCATTGAAAAGGAATGGAAATGTATTGTTGAGTATGGTATTGGCAAGATTTTTGATGAAGAACGAATAAATCAGCACCAACAAAATCTAGAATTGAGTGATCAAAAGTCGACATATCATTTGCTTGGTTGTGTTGATCATGTGGATTATCTAATTTATGGTGTGAAATTTCCATGTTTTCATAAATCTTTTCGAATGAAATTTAAAGGGTTTGCTTGTTTGAATTTGAGTATGCTAACACCCTCGTTGTTTAATTTGTGTAAATTGTTGAAGATAAAAGGACTCTTTTTGCCATTTGGATCGAGTAGTCAAAATCATGTCTTTAATCCTGGAGTTTGTTATTATGAATCATCCATGAAAGAAAGTAAGTATCGTAAATTTTGTTTGAATGAATGTGTAAACAATCTTTGTTTGTATGATGCTTTGTCTTTAAGTTTGAAAATGAGACATGTGAATCTTGTTGGTTTGTTAAGTCAAAATCCAAATTTTGTTTTCGGAGGTTGTTCTCAACTATGGTCTAAAAGATCTGAACATGTTTTGCATGATAATCATTTTGAGATGTTTAGTGTTCTTTCTATGAAGTCTGTCATGAAATTGCTAAATCAAATTGAAATGGCAAGAGAAAATTTTGTTTTTGACCCCGGAGATTATTATTCTTTGTTCTTGTTAAAAGGGCTTGGATTCTGTAATTCTGATCTTCGAGATTATGCCTTTCGACTGTTTTGTGATTTAGGTTTGTTTCTATCGAGAAAAAAGGTAAGAACAATTTCTATTTTTGACCCTGGTATCGGTTTATTTGTTCGAATTGTGAATCAAATTTTGGAAAGTTCCTTTTTGTTTAATCTTCATTGTGTCACTAATTTGTTTTATTCTTTTAAAGGTGACAATGTGAAGTGGTACCCTCCTAAAGAGGGAGGGCATGCGAATGAGCTTCTTTTGATCCGAGTCAATTGTGGCTTTCAGAATCATCAACTATTTTTTGCGAGTAAATGGCCCGATTTGGGGACAAAACGCTTTAAAGAGGGAGGGGATGATACGGCCACACCTTGGGCACACTTTTGGACCAGCTCCCTAAGCATTGTTTGCAAATCCATGCAAGCTGAATTAGTTCAATTCCTTCTCATTGAGCTCTGTTTAGCTTGTTTCCAGCTCACTCGAGCTCAAGTCAACTCATTCAAGCTCAATTCAGCTCAATCTTAACCCAATGAGCTTATTTTTAGCTTTCTTTAGCTTGCATTTATTTTCCTGAAATAAACCATTTAATTTGTCTTTAGTTGAATTAGTTATTTATTTTAAGTTAATTAATTTGTTAATTTTGGACAAATAATTAATTAAGTGTTTTAATTATATCTAACTTAAATACTTAATTAATTATGATGTTTTAAATATGTCTGAAATTGTTAATATGTATGGCCAAATTTAATGTGCAAATTATTGAGTTCATATGCTGCTAATTTAATGTGTTTGAAATGCATTTAACTTGCTGACTTAATTTGCTGCAGGTTCATGAACGGATTGGTGCAATGTATGGGAGTGTGCATGCACAATTGAGGTTCAATGGATGGCATTTAAAGGAGCACATGCATCTGGGACGTTCATGCAAGAGGGAGTTGCTGAAAGTTCATGTATTTGAAGATTCATGGATCATATTTATGGGGGAAAATACATGGGACGTTTCATGCATGATTCATGCATTTTCAAGATGACCATTCAAGTATTTTAGGCACATTAATGCCTCATTCAGCCAAGGGAGATGTAGGATCATTAAAGAGCTGCACATTCATGGAATTATGGAGATTCTTCAAGGCTAAGGATGCATGAATGCATCAAGTGAAGCATCATGATGGTTCTGCCAATTCATGTACCATCTTCAAGCATGAACTGAATTTTAATGCTATTTGTGTGAACATGTTAAATACCTGTGTGAACAACATAGATGCCAAATATCAATAGGCATTTTAGGCTGATAAATAGCTTACTTGTTTATTGTAAAAGGTTACAGGATTTGATCAATTAAACTTAATAGAACTTTTGTTCTTGTGAGGTTACCTCCTCTCTTCTTTCATTCGAGTCTCGAAGCGACTTATCTAGCTTGCTAGTGGTGTCAATCCGAACTCCATTGAACTTATCACCGAATCGATGTGGCGTTCAACCATCTTCCTATACCTTTGGTTCTTACCTCCATATAGGTAACGGGTCAAGGTCCGCTTCTATCCTTCATCAAAATTCACCTTAAGCAATATAAGACTCGGGGTAATACTTTTTAGTATTGAATCATTCTTAAAGTTTGAGTTCTTTATCCATTTCCATTTATTTATCATCTTTGTAACTTAATTCTTTGTTAAACCGAACCTATCTTTCATCAAACCAAAACCCATCCTTTGAACCCATTTTGCCTACCTTCCGCTTATAAAACATTCAAACTCCATCTATCTACAAATTTGAACAAGCTTCTCGTCGACGATCGGGCATCTTAAGTGAACCCGACTCAATCAATCGGGCCGGATCACATCAATAACCATGTTCTCAAATCTTCAAATACCAAACACAAACCCAAAAGTAAAACTAACATGTCTAACATCATAAAATGCCTACCCATTTGACCTTACCACATTTTCATCATCATAAAGGTTACCAAATCAAAACAATTCTTAACCAAAAGCCCAAACATCTCTATACCAAAATACTATCAACTTGAGACTTAACTTACCAAATCACAGCCATAAAAGCTTCGTTACAATTTAACTAATAAATTAACCATAACCATATCAAGTCCTATATACTTGCCACAACCAAAATGACTCAAAGACAAAAGCTATCAAAAATATTGTCTAGATAGTGTGAGTGTTGAAGCTGATTTGTCCGCACCGTTCTGCAAAACATTAACTACAAAAACAAAAATGAAAATAGGTAAGCTTAAGAAGCTTAGTAAGTTTATAGGTATTTAAAGAAAACTCTTACCTCAGTTTATAATAAAGTAACCAAATATAACTAAATTTAATACGATTTCCTGAAAAAATTTAAAACAATTAGGTGAGTGTTTCTCATATAAATCATATAATCTCTTAATCATTTACTATGACATAATTCTTTATCATTCAGTAAGAAATATTCAACATATAAAATGTATAAACCAGTTGACCATGTTAATTCACATTCATATTCCATTTCTTTTAAACACATAATTCCGACACTAATATCGCATTTACAAAGTGTGCCTTTGTTACATATAACTATAAACTTTCTAGTTGTTTCAATATTATTACAAACAACTTTTAATCACATAATCATCAAATATTTAATTTCATTACTTAACATCTCCATATGATTCATGAATTAATATCATCTTACCTTAACTTATAAATTAATATTAAAAGAGCTTTTATAACTATATCCTGACAATCATTACAATTGTCACTTCACATTAGTATTGAAGCATTCAATAGAATAATTCATATAATACAATAGTTCCGAACCAACAAGTCATACTTATGAATATAATCAGAAATGATACTTTCCAAAAAGGCTTAACCAATTCCATCAACCACAATTTTACAATGAATCAACAATATTTATAATCAAGCAGCTCATTAAAACATTTATTACTTAGTAGCAATATAATTATAAAATAGAATTGAGCCAATAAATAAGCTTTAGATAAATTAATACATAGCCCGATGAAATATAGTAACTTGACTCGGATACTCAGGTAACTACACCACACCAAAAGCATTGAGGATGCATAACAGAGGCACCAAAGTGCAGAAAGAGGCACCGAAGTGTAGACAAAGGCACTGGAGTGCAATCTCGTACAAGCGCGTGTCCTAACCCTATCGGCATGCCAATCGTATCCTAATCATTTACTACGTTCAAACGGGAAATTAAACTGAGTTAATCACATTAACAAAATCAGGGGCAGTTCCACAATATCTGTGCACATATCATACATTTATTTCATCCATTTCGAGATAATATCATTCATATTTCACAACCAATTTTCAATTTCCGAAAAGTATACTTTTACTTTATTCATAATTATTTACAATTCAAAATTAAATTTCATTACTAAAATCACAACTTAATTTAAACAAATAGAAAACAATATAATTTATAAACATATAAATTTATTCAATAATACTTACCTAATATATACTAACAGTCGACTCATAGGGACTATTCTACAATTTTTCTTTTCCTCGATTATCCTCCATACGAATCAAATCTTGATCTATAATAAATAAATTCAATCTTGCCAAACTCAAATACACATCCCAACTCAATTTTATACATATGACCCTTAAGTTTTCATTATTTACACAATTTCCCCTAAAATCTTACATTTCTTTAATTTAATCCATAAACCCGAAATTTCAAATTTATCAAAATTTCACAAACACTCATCCTAGCTGAATTTATTCACAAACTAGGACAGTCCATATTCATTGAAATTTCACAAAAATTTCATGTAAATTTTAACACTTTATCAAATTATTCCTTTAACTAAAAACTATCAAAATCACTTTACAAAATAGTCCTAATAATCAACTAACACTTCAAATTCATCATTTAGAATCAAGAATAACAAATATTCATCAATGGAAAAATCCAAAATCTTTAACAATTTCAAATACAAAAATACGAGTTAACTTGACCTAATTGTAATGATCTCAAAAACATAAAATTTACTAAGAATAGATTCAAAAATTGTACCATGCAAGCATAAAAGAGATAATCGAACCTTGAAATTTCCTTTCCATGGAGTTTTCGATGGTTGAAACCAAAAAATGTAGATGATGATATGTTTTAATACTTATTATTATTATTATTTTTTTAATTATTAAATAAAACATATAACATATAAAAAAATATAATTTTAGCTAATGTCCAACCGTCCAACAACTTTATTATGGTCTAATAGCAACATAAAACCTCCTACTTTTACCTTTTTAAACCATTAACTAATAAAATTCAATAATGACTAAATTTTACATCTTTTATAGTTTAGTCCTTTTTAATTAATTTAACAACCAAACAATAAAATTTTCGAACTGAACCTTCACATACTAAAATAGTAACTCCATAAATGTTTAATAAAAATATTTAATAACTTGGTTTACAAAAATGAGGTCCCGATACCTTGTTTTTTGAAACCATTCAACCTTTGGGACAAAAACTTAAACTTGGCCATTTATTTAATTAACTAAAATTCATCAAATCAAAATTAAATACAAATTATACTTGACTTATATGAATTGAATAATAATTATCATAGACTTAATCGTCGAATTTGTAATCCCGAAACCACTATTTCCGACACCATTAAAAATCAAACTGTTAAAACTCTTCCCCTTAGAAAATTTCATCCTCAAAATTTCTTACCTGAAATAAGTTCAGGTATTGCAATTTTATTAATTCTTCTGTTTCCCACAAAGGTAACTAGTGGAACACGTTTTTCCTTCACTTACTGAGTTAACCCTTAACCAATTTTTCCACTATAGTTTAAATCAAGCTATAATTTAATTTTATCCGAAGGCAACACATGTGACGAATCAGAACAATAACGTTAGAGCATTGAAACATAGAAAACATTATATATTCTGTCAAGTTCCAGAGGTAATGCCAAACAATAAGTTATTGGTCTAATTCTTCTAAAAATTTCATACGGTTCAAAGAGTCTTAGACTGAGCTTTCCCTTTATTCGAAAACCCAATACATTTCTCCAAGGTGAAGCTTTTAGAAACTTTTTCTCACTAATAGAAAATTCTATATATTTACATTTTGAATCAACATAAGATTTTTGACAAACGGATGCGACTTTTGAATTATCTCGGATAACTATGACTTTATTCTCAGTTTCTCAAACAAAAACAACTCCAACTAAGTTTCTTTCATTCAATTCCATTTAGTACAATGTACTTCTTCATTTACACTGATATAAAGTCTCATATTGTTCTATTTTTATGCTCAGTTGATAATTGTTATTATAAGAAAACCTAGCTAACAATAATTACATTTCATGATCATTTTCGAAAACATTTACACAACATGAAGACATATCATCCAAAATCTCTATTACACACTCAGTCTGACCAATTCTTTGCAGATGAAAAATAATACTAAAATTCAATTTGGACCCAAAACTTGGATGACGGTAAAAAATTGTAATGCCCCGAACTTCGGGCCTAGAAGTATTGGGCCTTGAGCTTGGAAGCGAATAGGAGACTACTCTTAGATATTTTAGCTATGCAAGTGAATAACACTATGTCTGCTTTAGTGGTTAAGGGTCCTGAGAAGTATTGCAGAAGTCTTGGGTTCAAACCTGGGCTGTAGTAAAAATTTTGGTTTTAGGTGAATAAAATCCTAGGAGTAAGTAAGTAGGCTTTAAGAATAAAATCTGGTAAAAGGTGACACAAAGAGAGTGGGTGGTCTAGTGGCAAGGTGGCGTTATAGTTGGTAAGAGGTTTGAGGTTCAAGTCTTGGGATGAGCAAAGGAGGTTTTATTTTGCAGTTATGACGCCTAGTGGGTGTTGTAGTGGGATTCTGCTCAGGTGGTTCTGGAATTGGTCTTGGGGGAGTGATTCATGGGATAAGGATTTAGAAGACTTTGAAAGTGTTTCAAATTAAGGGTGTTGAGAGATTTGGGGAGTGGAATTAAGGGTGTAGTAGTAGTTGGCTGAAAGTGGGTTTCCCATGGTGCAAATTTAGTCATATGACTTTTATTCTTGTGCCGAAAAAGGTTGTGCATTTTTGCTCTCCATTTCAAAAACGTTTACCTCTTATTGTGTTGTATTTCTCCCTCTTGTGTATTGTGTGTTTTGATAGCCGAGTACCATTAGTGTCCATTCGGGTAATTGGGTTTTTGTTCTTCAAAATTGATCTTTTTTGGGTCAACTTCTTTTCTCTCCCTCATTGGTACTTTGCCTTTACTTATTTTTGGTTTTGGGTAGCCGAACGTTTCCTCCCTTGTTAGCTTAGTATTGTTTGTGTGATCAACCCTCTCCCTTGTCCTTGACTGTCGATTCTCTTCTATTCTCCCTCTCTCTCAAGCCGTGGTGGATGACCATCTCATCTGCCTCTCGATTCTAACTTCTCTTCCTTGTCAGTAAAATAATTTTCATTGGCAGAATATCGATTGGTAGGTCACTGCATCACAACTATTTCGGCTTTTCTCTTCTATTTCCTTAAATGTCGATTCTTATCTTTTTCTTGTTACATTTGTTATGGTGTTCTTTTGGGTTTAAGGAATTCGTGAGGAGTGGAGGAGTTCTCTAGCGCTGTAGAAACGATTGGACCCTTCTCTGTCGTTCTTGACCAAAGGTAATCCTGCTCGCAGTGAATGATCTGAACTAGAATATGTTGTCGTGGGTTGGTATTAGTCGAATATGTTTTTCCCTTGTTTGGGGTTTGCGTTTTCTTTAGGCTGATAACCATAGATTCAACCCATATGTATAAGCAATCTTGATTACTAAATTCGCTTTATATGCAGATAACTATCAAGGAAGTTGAGATCCTATTATCAAGCGATTGATAAATACCTTGTTTAATGGTGCTTGTGGGCTGTTCGCAAGAGTTCGTATTCAGGTGTGTATTGTATGCGGTATTCGATGATTGGCTGAAAAGTTGAAAATGTGTGTGTATCTGTACACCGTAAAACATTATTGTCGTACAGTCGTAAAGCCGAAATGCCAGAAATACGGTGATTGAGGCCACATGGGCGTGCGAGCACTCGTGTGGCGAATCGAGCCCACGAATACGGGCGTTAGACTGTTGAGGCCACCACGAGCGTTTTCATGCTCTTGGGTTATTATGGGCCTGTTGGGCTGAAATAGGTCGTGTGGGCCCAATGGGCTTGTGGGCCCCACACAGATATAATCCATATTAAGTGGAAAGTACTAGACTGGGCTATAACGTTTGCATAGCCAAGACTAAATTTGGGCTAAATGGGCCACACGAGCATGTGGCCCACTTGGGCCGAATATGGGCCTTAGGCCTATTTCCACCGTTATGACCATTTAGGTTATCTGTGTCGCTCGAGGCGACCGTAGACCTTTTACTGAAATACCCCTGATGGATAAAATTACCAAAATACCCCCGATGGGTAAAATGACCAAAATACCCTTTTAGGGTAAAATGACCGTAATGTCCATGTAGGGTAAAATGACCATAATACCCCTATAAGGTAAAATGATCGTAAAGCCCATGTAGGGTAAAATGACCGTAATGTCCCTCTAGGGTAAAATGATCGTAATACCCCTGTAGGGTAAAATGACCGTAATGCCCCTATAGGGTAAAATAACTGTAATACCCCTGTAGGGTAAAATGATCGTAATGCCCCTATAGGGTAAAATGATCGTAATACCCCTATAGGGTAAAATGATCGTAATGCCCCCAATAGGATAAAATGACCGTAATACCCTTGTAGCGTAAAATGATCGTAATGCCCCTATAGGGTAAACTGATCGTAATACCCCTATAGGGTAAAATGACCGTAATGCCCCTATAGGGTAAAATGACCGTAATACCCTTGAGGTCAAATGATTGATTTGTCTGTGGTTAAATGAATGATTTGTCTATGTTTAGTATGACTGATTTGTTTGTGATTTGGATGACTAATTCTGAGCATGGTATTCTGCATACACGAAATACTGCATGGGGTTGGGATACTGTTATGGATGAACTACTGTACTTGTGGCTCTGCCACAATCACTGTTACTAGTGGCTTGGCCACATATACTATACTGGCAGCTTTGGTGCGACGCTACTGATGGCCTTGTGCCGGTTATATTATCGTTATTTATGGCTTTGTACCGATTATATTGCCGTTATTGATGGCTTTGTACCGGTCATATTACCGTTACTGATGGCTTTGTGTCGATCATATTACCGTTACTGATGGCTTTGTGCCAATCATATTACCATTACTGATGGCTTTGTACCGATCATATTATCATTACTGATGGCTGTGTGCCGATCATATCACTGCTACTGATGGCTTTGTGCCAAAAATATTACTATACTTATGGCTTGTAGCCATTCTGTTTATAGCTTATAGCTATCCTCTTTATGGCTCTTAGCCATTCTGACTACTGGCAACTATGCTGCGATATTGGTGTGAGGGCTGAGTAAGTCGACTCTGTCCCCATATGGTGTGTTGGGTTGGTACGGGTGGTGTGATTGCTGGATTGGGATGGGTTTGTATACTTGCACCATATTGATATTGTATCGGGCTTAGGCCCACACTGTTTCTATTTTAGGCTAAGGCCCACACTGTACTATTATTGTCAAAGGGTTTAGGCCTAGATTGATTCTATTTCTTTAATAAGGGGATTACACACCGAGTTTTCGTAAACTCACCCTTTCTTTTATTTACTTACAGGAAATCATTGGCCATTGGCGATTTGGTGCTGTGAGGGACTAGGAGGTGGTCACACTACTGCAGCTGTTTATTACTAGTTTTTATTTAAATTTAAAGTTTGTGTTGGGTTTGTTCATGTAATAAGGGTCGTTTAAGTTTGTTTAAGTTTTTAATTGGGCTTTTGCTTACTTATTATAAACTGTTAGTTTAGGAAAGATGAATTTTCAAAACAATAATTGTTTTCAAAGTCACGAACTTTAAACGATTGGAGTTTTCAAATGCTTCCGCGTTTTAAAAACAACTATTATAACAGTAGCAGATAATAAGACAAACGTTTGAAATAGATGATTGTTAAATAATACTAAAGAGGTTTTAAGCTTAGAAACATTTTTTTCAATAAGACATATTTGCAAACGACACTTCAATGTGACACGCCATATTCGGCCCTAACTTCTAAGTCGAGTTTGGGGTGTTACATTTTGTGGTATCAGAGCCAAGTTGCAAAACTCGACTGTGGAATGGGTTTTCAAATTTTTTTGAATTTCAAAAGGTTGTTTTTTAATATGTGAAGTGTTTTGAGGTATTTTTCTGAAAAGTGTGTCACATCGAGTCTCCGGCGCCAAATCCGTAAGTTTCTAAAACTATTGTTTGTTTTCGTTGAAAAGCAGTAGATAGATATTAGACTGTATTACTAAACTTAAAGTTAGAGTTGGAATTTATTTTGTGTGTGCGTGTGGTATCCATCCACTCCGATGGATAGATGGTATGGTGCGTGTTTGTATTATTAGTATCAGAGTGCGCAGCGAAAGCGTAGTGTGGTAGGCAAGGATGTATGACTATTCTGGTAGTTGGAAATTTCAGGGACAAAATTTCTTTAAGGGGGTAGAGTTGTAACGCCCCAAATTTTGGGCCTATAAGTATTCGGCCTTGTACTTGGAAGCAGATAGGAGACTGCTCTTAGATATTTTAGCTGTGTAAGTGAATAACACAAAAGTATGTCTGCTTTAATGGTTAAGGGTCCTGAGAAGTATTGCAAAAGTCCTGGGTTCAAACCTGGGCTATACCAAAAATTTTGGTTTTAGGTGAATAAAATCCTAGGAGTAAGTAAGTAGGCTTTAAGAATAAAATGTGGTAAAAGGTGACACAAAGAGAGTGGGTGGTCTAGTGGCAATGTGGCGTTACATTTGGCAAGAGGTCTGAGGTTCAAGTCTTGGGATGAGCAAGGGAGGTTTTATTTTGCAGTTATGACGCCTAGTGGTTGTGTTGTAGCGGGATTCTGCTCAAGTGGTTCTGGAATTCGTCTTGGGGGAGTGATTCATGGGATAAGGATTTGGAGGAGTTTGAAAGTGTTTCAAATTAAGGGTGTTGAGAGATTTGGGAAGTGGAATTAGGGGTGTAGTAGTTGGCTGAAAGTGGGTTTCCCATGGTGCAAATTCGGTCATATAACTTTTATTCTTGTGCCAAAAGAGGTTGTGCATTTTTTCTCTCCATTTCAAAAACGTTTACCTCATGTTGTGCTGTTTTTCTCCCTCTTGTGTGTTGTGTGTTTTGGTAGCCAAGTATTATTAGTGTCCATTCGGGTAATTTAGATTTTGTTCTTCAAAATTGCTCTTTGCTAGAGCAACTTCCTTTCTCTCCCTCATTGGTACTTTGCCTTTACTTATTTTTGGTTTTGGGTAGCCGAACGTTTACTCCCTTGTTAGCCGAGTATTGTTTGTGCCATCAACCCTCTCCCTTGTACTTGATTGTCGATTCTCTTCTATTATCCCTCTCTCTCAAGCCGTGGTGGATGACCATCTCATATGCCTCTCAATTCTAACTTCTCTTCCCTGTCACTCAAATAGTTTCCATTGGCAGAATATCGATTGGTAGGTCCCTGCATCTCTGCTATTTCAACTTTTCTTTGCTATTTCCTTACATGTCGATTCTTATCTTTTTTTTGTTACCTTTATTATGGCATTCTTTCGGGTTTAAAGAATTCGTGAGGAGTGGAGGAGTTCTCTAGCGCTGTAGAAATGATTGGACCCTTCTCTTTCGTTCTTGACCGACGGTAATACTGCTCGCAGTAAATGATCTGAACTGGAATATGTTGTCATGGTTGGTATTAGTCGAATATGCTTTTCCCTTGTTTGGGGTTTGCGTTTTCTTTAGGCTGATAACCAGAGATTCAACCCATATGTATAAGCAATCTTAATTACTAAATTCGCTTTATATGCAGGTAACTATCAAGGAAGGTTGAGATCCTCTTGTCAAGCGATTGATAAATACCTTGTTTAATGGTGCTTGTGGGCTGTTTGCAAGTGTTCGTATTCAGGTGTGTATTGTATATGGTATTCGATGATCGGCTGAAAAGCTGAAAGTGTGTGTGTATCTGTACACCGTAAAACATTATTGTCGTACAGTCGTAAAACTGAAATGCTAGAAATACGGCGATTAAGGCCACATGGGCATGCGAGCGCTCGTGTGGTGAATCGAGCCCACGAATACGAGCGTTAGACTATTGAGGCCACCACGAGCATTCTTGTGCTCTTGGGCCATTATGGGCCTCGTTGGGCTTAAATGGGTCATGTAGGCCCAATGGGCTCGTGGAGCCCACACGGATATAATCCACGTTAAGTGGCAAATACTGGACTAGGCTATAATCTTCGCATAGTCGTGACTGAATTTGGGCTAAATGGGCCACACGAGCGCGTGGGCTTACTTCGGGTGAATATAGGCCTTGGGCCCATTTCCACAGTTATGACCATTTCGGTTATCTATGTCGCTCAAGGCAACTATAGACCTTCAGAAAAGTTGTTAAATTACCAAAATACCCCTGATTGGTAAAATTACTAAAATAAACCCGATGGGTAAAATTATCGAAATACCCTCGATGGGTAAAATTACCGAATTACCCCTGTAGGGTAAAATGAACCTAATGTCCCTGTAGGGTAAAATGACCGTAATACCCCTGTAGGGTAAAATAACCGTAATGCCCCTGTAGGTTTAAATGACCGTAATGCCCCTGTAGGGTAAAATGTCGTAATACCCCTATAGGGTAAAATGACCATAATGCCCTTGTAGGGTAAAATGACCGTAATACCCCTGTAGGGTAAAATAACCGTAATGCCCCTGTATGGTAAAATGATAGTAATACCTCTGTAGGGTCAAATGACCGTAATGCCCCTGTAGGGTAAAATAACCATAATACCCTCGAGGTTAAATGATTGATTTTTCTGTGGTTAAATGACTGATTTGTCTAGCAGCTTTGTTGCGATACTACTGATGGCTTTGTTTCGATCATATTACCGTTATTGATGGCTTTGTGTCGATCATATTACCATTACTGATGGCTTTGTACTGGTCATATTATCGTTATTGATAGCTTTGTGCCAATCATATTACCGTTACTGATGGCTTTGTGCTGATCATATTACCGTTACTAATGGCTTTGTGCCGATCATATTACCGTTACTGATGGCTTTGTGCCAATCATTTTACCATTACTGATAGCTTTGTACCGATCATATTACCGTTACTGATGACTGTGTGCCAATCATATCACTGCTACTGATGGCTTTGTGCCAAACATATTATTGTTGTGACTCTTAGTTATCCTATTTATAGCCACTCTGTTTATAGCTTATAGTTATCCTGTTTACGACTCTTAGCCATTCTGACTAATGGCAGCTATGCTGCGATATTGGTGTGAGGGTTGGGTGGGTCGACTCTGTCCTCACATGGTGTGTTGGGTTAGTATGGGTGGTGTGATGGCTGGATTGGGATGGGTTTGCATACTTGCACCATACTGATACTGTATCGGGCTTAGGCCCACACTGTTTCTATTTTGGGCTAAGGCCCACACTATACTGTTACTGTCAAAGGGCTCAAGCCTAGTCTGATTATGTTTCTTTAATAAGGGGATTACACACTGAGTTTTTGTAAACTCACAGTTTCTTTTATTTACTTACGGGAGATCCTCGGCCATTGGTGATTTGGTGCTGTGAGGGACTCAGAGGTGGTCACACTACTGCAGCTGTTTATTACTAGTTTTTATTTAAATTTAAAGTTTGTGTTGGGTTTTTTCATGTAATAAGGGCCTTTTAAGTTTGTTTAAGTTTTTAATTGGGTTTTTTCTTACTTATTTTAAACAGCTAGTTTAGGGAAGATGAATTTTCAAAATAATAATTATTTTCAAAGTCACGAACTTTAAACGATTGGAGTTTTCAAATGCTTCTGCATTTTAAAAACAACTATTATAACAGTAGAAGATAATAAGGCAAACGTTTGAACTAGATGATTGTTAAATAATACTAAAGAGGTTTTAAGCTTAGAAACGTTTTTTTTCCAACAAGAAAAATTTACAAATGACACTTCAATGTGACACGCCAGATTCAGGCCTAACTTTTAGGCCGGGTTTAGGGTGTTACAAAAATAATGGTAAAAACATACTATGCAATCTAACAATCTCAAAAATTATATAATTTAGTTAACTTCTCAAGTGAAAATCTATTCAAACCAAAATAAAATGAACAGATTTCGTTAATGACAACTCTTGAAAAGAGTTAAATTTCATGCCTTTTGATCTAACTAACTGTCTGTACTTAAGTACATGTAGTTGCATTTTAGGATATTATTTTAGCATTTTTTTAGAATATTGCTTAAGGAGCTTGGATGGTGCTTAAATATTGTAATTTGTTACTTTTAATTGCATGTGGAAAGGTTGTGTTTGGTGGTTTTGTAGGTGCAAGATGAGGAATAAGAAATAAAGGAGTGAAGGTTTGTCAGGGAAAAAGGGGTAAGGGTTGCCAACTTCTATGTCATGGCAATTCGCTATTCCGGGAAGATGATTGCGTTAATAGTAAACACTACCAGTTTCAGCCAACTTTAGTTGTACCAGATAAATTTTCCTAAAAAGAGTAGGAGATAAACTTGGGTTGTTGGTTTTATCTTAGAGAAAAAGAATTTAAAAAGAGGAAAAAGATCATGAGATAATGATTTGATAACCACTTACCCAAAAGGAAGGATTTTTAAACCAAAAGGAATTTAAAAAAAGAAAAGATCATCTTGGGCTGATACGAGTCACAAAGGCCCAACTCAAGCTCAAGAACGTGATGGGCTCAAATTACCACAAGGCCAAATAACGAGGTCAAAGGCCAGGCAAATGGGTACGAAACTAAATGGAATTATTCAAGACTTCATTAGCAAGACCTTAGATGCGTATACAAAGGAAAAATAGACTCAAGATTCACTTTCTTATTTTCAAGAAAATCAAGAAATAGAATCTTGGTCCAATCTTGCTGTTTTGAGCGATTTCAAGAATCAAGAAAATCAAGATTTCAAATCTTGGAAATCTTGGCCCAAGAAACCGAATCTTGTAGCTAAGGCATATTAGATCTCAGTTACGAGCATCAACAAACCAATTTCAGGAAAGAACGGATTACAAGCCCAAATGCTTGAAGAAACAGCCCAATAAGATGTTCCAAGCCCAATCAAGAAATTTAAATTAGATTTAGTTAAAAAATCAAGCCAAATTGTCAAAGTGGCCCAATTTGTAAAATTTTATTTTTTAAATAATTAGTTTAATTTTTAGACTTTTATGATTAAATTCCTATGTAAAAAAATTCATCCCAAGAAGCCCATTAAAAGCCTTGGCCGAATTTCCCTTGAAGTTAATAATTAGGTTTTTTTTTTAGTTTTCCTAAGAAGGTTAGGAAAATAGATAGAAGGCCTATAATAAGGCTTGGCCGGCCACCTTCTACACAATTACATTGAATAACACATTGAAAACAGATTTTTTATTGAGTGAAAAATTCTCTTTGAGTTTTCTCCAAGAATTCTCTCGTGTTTTTTTTAGAAGTAGTTTTAACAATCTTTTTGATTGTGGGAGCCATCTTCAGCCTTCTTCTTGCCGTTGTTCTACATCGAAGGGGAGATTCGAGCCGTTTGAAGGGAGTTGTGAAATCTTTCTTGATTTCAAAGCTTCTTAGGACTTTATTCATCTTTCTTGATGTTCTTTCTTCTTTAGTTGTTTCTGTTTATGCCGATTGGTTGATTAACTTGATTTAATTTATCTTGTTGCATTTTCAGCCATTCCAATCTTCAAGAATCTATTCGACACCATTCTTGGCATTAAAGAAACGTCCCTTAGTCATACTCTTCAATAGATCTTGCCGCCCAAGCCTCCTAATTCTGATTCAATTCAGTTTGCTAGGTTTTGAGTTTATTTCTCTATTTTGTGTTCTCCTTTGCAGATTTGGCTTGGGGGAGTCTTTTCTTGAAACTAAATTTTTGGTTTTTTGTTTCCAATCAACGCTATTAATAAGTGTTTCGATTCTTGGTTGATTCTTTCTTGTTTTAGGTGTTTCGTTTCAGATTTGTTAGTTCTAAGTTTAATTTTCTGTTTCGTTTCAGATCTAAGTGTCTAGCGTTTTCATAGGAGTTTTTCGTGACTTGGCAACTCGATCTTGGTCCACGCGCGAACCTCTTTCATTTGGTGTCAGATTTTGGGCATTTTGGGTGTTCTTGGTTGATTTCTAAACTGATCTCCTTTTTAAAACAGTAAATAGCAGTTTTTTACCCAGAAATTTTTTTGAAAAAAAATTCATTTGAGTTGGTAAACGTTGTCCGATTGGTCTGAAATTTTATATTCATATTTGTGGCACTTTTATAGCATATTAAAGAATATTTCCCACAAAAAATTAGTAGAAAAAGTCAAAAATTTTGAAAAATATGAAATCAAACAAAAATTAAAAAAAATATTTAGCGGGTTGAGTTTAGTGCCGAAACTTTCCAAATCAAATATAAAATATTTAACGACATTCTATTTTAACTTTTATGATTTTTGGAGATCAGGAACACCTCGAACGAAGTTGTTAAGTTACTCCGTAGTTTTTTCGGGTTTCCGGGTATCAGCAATTTTTATTGATTCTTAGCTGTAGGTTTTCATTTGTTTTGCTTTTATTCTCCCTTTACACTATCTAACACCTTCTTGTTTCTTCTGTTAGTAGGATTTAAAAGTATGCACAATTCTTCCTCGGTGCTGTGACAGCCCAAAATTGACCCTAGTCGGGAAGTGGTTTCGGGACCGCTAAACCGAGTCACCGAAATGTTTGAATGTGATATTTATTGTCTAGAATATGTAATTATGAATGTGTGAAAATTTCAAGCTTCGATTTAGTCGATTGCATGTGAATTTAGTCGATAGGACTTATGTGAGAAAATTTTGAAATGTGATAGGTCAAAGCATAAGGGCCTATTAGTGCATGTTGAAAAAGGGGGGACTTGCATGTCAATTTCCCCCCTATTAGTAGTGGCCGGCCATGACAAGCATGGTAGACCAAGTGTGATGGGCAAGACATGTCATAGACATGTTGTGTTAGTGCATCATGAGTGGAAACATGTCACAAACATGTTATGTTAGTGATGTATGTTAGGAAAAAATAAAATAATGAGCATGGAAATTAAATAATGAAAGGGAATATGATGAAAACAGAAAAAGTGTGTGGTTGTTTCTCCCCCCCCCCCCATTTTGCCGAAACTAGAAAGAAAAACAAAAAAAAAAGTGCTCATCCTTTGGTTCATCCTTGGCCAAAAATTTTAAGGAGGAAGGAAGAAGAAAGGTTGAAGAGGTTCGGCCATGCATGTAGCTAGGCTAAGGTATGTTTGATGATGTTCCATGAGATGCATGCATGTTTTAGTTGTTAGCTTGAGTTCTACCTAGCCCATGGTCTAAATCTTGCTATGTGATGGAAATGACACTCGGCCATGGATGCATCATTCTTGGTTGATGTTTGATGTTGTGGTGATGAGGCATGAAGATGAGTTAAGTTTCGGCTAAGGTGGATTTGTGTTGATGTCATTTGCATGCTAAGTGTAAAGCTTTGTAATGATGCATGTGATGGTGGATTGATGATTCTTGAATCTCCTTTTTAGCATTTTTGAGTGAGCACATATGTGCATTGGTTGCTAGATGGGGAAGAATCGGCTAGCAAGTTGTGTGCTAAGGCCGAATATAACTTTTGTATGTTAATGAGCAATGCATGTGTTAAATTGATGGAAAGGGAGAGGATGCTCTACTAGTGTATATATGTGTGTATTAGCCAAGTTTTGAACTTGAAACAAGATGATATTTATAATCAATACAAGTAACCATACTTGTAGGAAGTATTAAGCATATAATCGGCCCCAACATAGACATGCATATTCGGCCATAGGAAGAAGATTTGGTGTTGCATGTATTCGGTTGGAGGCAAGCATATTGATGCTTTTGTCTTGGCTTAGAAAATTCAGCCAAGGGGGAAAATTAGCTAAAATGTTGATTTTGATTCATGATTCCGTACATATGTGACTTTAATGTCTAATGTATAAATATGGGCTAAGTGCCTTGTGTTCCTCTTTTCGATGCTCAAATGATTAAATCAATTTATTTGTTTAATTAAGCTCAAGAGCAAAGGGGAACTAAATCCGATAAAGGGAAGGAAAAAGTGGTCGAATAGCCATCGGAATCGTTCGACAACATCCGAGGTAAGTTCTTGAGTAAGAGAGCTTAAATTAATATTTGATTAGATCATGTTTTAAGCAAATCAAAATCATGCTCTTTGTGTGTGGCTATTGAGCCGAAATTACAAGAATGATAAGTGTCTTGTGTTTGAGTTTTGCTAACGAAAATGAAATACGAATGTGCCATGATTTATTGTTAAATGTGCATGGTTATTTGAATGATGTCCGGGCTAAGTCCCGAAGGCTTTGTGCTAAGTGACCATATCCGGACTAAGATCCGAAGGCATTTGTGCGAGATACTAATTCCGGGCTAAGCCGAAGGCATTTGTGCGAGATACTAATTCCGGGCTAAGTCCCGAAGGCATTTGTGCGAGTTACTAAATCCGGGTTAAGTCCCGAAGGCATTTGTGCGAGTTACTATAACCGGGCTATGTCCCGAAGGCATTTGAACGAGGAGCTATATCCGGTTAAATTCCGAAGGTACGTGATTTGGGAATGAATGATCTTGCTGTAAAAATTTCAATTAATACTCTAGAAACATCCCAACATTGAGGTATGTTTCGTATGTGCTTGAATTTAGTTGAGCCCTTACAAATAAGTATTCGCTCAGTTGATAAACGAGCTACCGGCCTTTGGCTAAGTTGATCTTTTGTGTATGTACATAAGGGTTGGTAATGTGAAGCAAGTATGATATCGAAAATTTGTGCATATGAAATTATCCGTTTAGCTATATGAATGCTATACTTTTGTTGTGCTGGAATTCCTTGCTCAAAACTTACTAAGCATAAATTGCTTACTCCGTTTCATTGCTCCTCTGTTTTATAGATTTGGTTCTCCAGCTATCGGACTCGGGATCTTGAAGTCAAAGTCGCCCACACTATCAAAGCCCCCCCTTTTGGTACAATTTTGGTTGAACTTCGAAATGGCATGTATAGGACTACCCGTTTGTTGTGGGTCGTGGACCCTTTGGACTTGTATAATTTTGGATAGCCATGCGAAAATGGCTTATATGTGTTTGAGTATAATGTTATAATCATTTGGTGTGGATATTTTTGACAAGGATTGGCCATGGGAATGGTTAATCACTATAATAAATTGTGCTATTTATGCAAAAAGGGCTAGTTGAATCATGGAAACCATGAAATAGGTAAAGTCTACCTTAAAGGCAGATGCTGACAGCAGCAGTGATGTAGATTTGGAAAATCACTAAAAATAGTAGGAATGGAATTAAATAGTGAATGAATTATGTAAACGAACCTTGATGAATCTATTTTCATAGGAAAGTAACGAAACAATCATACGGACAGTATGTTAAGAGATATTCAGGTTCTCGTGAGACAGGGTCAGAACGGTTTCTGGATTTCCTGTTCCGACTTTGGAAATTCATTACAAATTAACCAGAGACAATTAGAAGTCAATCCATATATTTATAAATTCCTCTCTGAGTCTAGTTTCTATAGAAACAAACGGCATCAGTATTGAAGCCCTGTACAGGGAGATATCCAAGTCGTAATGCGCAAAGGTCAGGGTAGTCGATCCCTGTAACATGGGAGACTTTGACTAATAAAGTGTACTAATTGGCCTGACCAAAAATTCTAGAAAAAAATATGTAGATGGCCGTATGAGTCTAGTTTCAGGGAAAATTTACGGAACTGGATTCCGAGTTTTTGAACTCAAGATATGATTTTTAAAGCGACTATTACGCAGATTGGCAGTGTCTGGAAATTTTTTTAAAAAGTCTGTTAACACCTCGTGTTCGACTCCGGTGACGGTCTCGGGTTCGGGGTGTTACATTTGATTGGTATCAGAGCTACGGTTTAGTCGATTCTAGGACTACCGTAATGCGTTGGGTCTAGCTATACATGCCATTTTATGTGATTACTTGATAGTGTGGTGATTTCTGACAACTGTAAATGTGTTTATTTATAGTAATGGATCCCGATCCCGACCGAGAGGTAGCTGATGATCTTGAGAGTGTAGTGCCTGCTCCCGCACAAGGTACAGCACCGGCGGACTCTCAACCTAATGCTAGTAACCCGAATGAGGAAGCTAGACAAGCTTTCTATAGCGTGATGAATGATTGGTTCAACCAATACATTCGAACTAATACGGCTGTTCCACAACCTCCCTTCCCGACTAATACAACCCCCGCACCTACAATACCTCTGGTAACTGACCAAATAAGGTCAAATAAGCCCCCAGTTGACAGAATCCGAAAACATGGGGCTACTGAATTTAAAGCTATGGATAGCGACGATGCCGAGCAAGCTGAATTTTGGTTGGACAACACTATCCGGGTACTCGATGAGCTATCTTGTACACCCGATGAATGCCTAAAGTGTACTATCTCCTTGCTACGTGATTCTGCCTACTATTGGTGGAGTACTCTGACTTCTGTTGTGCCCCGAGAGCAAGTAACTTGGGAGTTTTTCCAAACTGAGTTTCGGAAAAAGTATATCAGTCAGAGATTTGTTGATCAAAAACGGAAGGAATTTCTTGAGCTTAAGCAAGGTTCCATGTCGGTTACTGATTACGAGCGAAAATTTGTTAGACTTAGCAAATACGCTCGGGAATGTGTTTCGTCCGAGGCTATCATGTGTAAACGCTTCGAGGATGGGCTGAATGAAGATATAAAAATGTTCGTTGGCGTTCTTGAAATACGAGAGTTCGTAGTACTTGTCGAGCGAGCTTGTAAAGCCGAAGAGCTTAGAAAAGAAAAACAAAAAGTTGATGTGGGAACTGGAGAGTTTCGTAAAAGATCCTCGGGAAAGTCTCTTCAATAGGCATCAAAGAAATTTCGAGATGATGTGGGCCGGTCTAGATGCACTTCGGGCCTTTTTAGACGAGATCGTGATCGACCCCCTGTGGGTACATGAGGCACTTCGGTCGCCAGTGTTGGGAATGAACGTCGAGACAGAACGAAATGTCGATATTGCGGTAAATGGCATTCGGGGAGTTGTAGATTCCCTGACCGCTCCTGTTACAAGTGCGGATCAGTTGACCACTTCATTAAAGATTGCCCGAGGTTGTCTGAACAGAATGTAAATCAAAGTGGGAAACCGGATGCTACCACTGCTCGAGGTAGACCATCTGGAAATACGGGCGATGCTAGTGGTGGCCAGAGAGGATCTAGAGATGCTACGACCAGATCCGAGGCTCGTGCGCCTGCTAGAGCTTATGCTATACGTGCCCGCGAGGATGCCTCTTCGCCTGATGTTATTACCGGTACTTTTATTCTCTTTGATACTAATGTAATTGCTTTGATTGACCCCGATTCTACTCATTCATACATATGTGAAACCTTAGCATCCAGTAAGACTTTACCTATTGAGTCTACTGAGTTCGTAATTCGGGTGTCAAATCCCTTGGGTCATTACATGCTCGTCGACAAAGTGTGTAAGAAATGTCCCCTAGAAATTCGAGGTTCCTGTTTTCCGGTGGACTTGATGCTTTTGCCGTTTGATGAATTTGATGTTATTCTTGGTTTGGATTGGTTGACCGCGCATGATGCGGTTGTGAATTGCAAAAGCAAGACTATTGATTTGAGGTGCGCAAATAACGAAGTAATCCGAGTTGAGTCTACGGACTTGGAGGGGATGCCAGCTGTAATATCAGCAATGTTGGCCCAGAAATATGTAAGA
Source organism: Gossypium hirsutum (assembly GCF_007990345.1). Lineage (NCBI taxonomy): Eukaryota > Viridiplantae > Streptophyta > Magnoliopsida > Malvales > Malvaceae > Gossypium > Gossypium hirsutum. Next base: position 34,672,215 of record NC_053446.1, on the reverse strand, counting down.
AAAGGGTGCGAAGCATACCTTGCGTATGTACTTGATGACAAAGAATTAGAAAAGAAACCCGAATCTGTGCCGGTGGTTTGTGAATACCCGGATGTTTTTCCTGAAGAATTACCGGGTTTACCACCTATTCGGGAGATAGAGTTTGGTATTGAGCTTGTACTTGGGACTACGCCGATTTCGATAGCTCCGTATCGTATGGCACCAACCGAGTTAAAAGAGTTGAAAGCTCAGTTGCAAGAATTGACGGATAGAGGTTTTGCTCGACCAAGTTTCTCACCTTGGGGTGCACCAGTATTGTTCGTGAAAAAGAAGGATAGAACCATGAGGTTGTGCATTGACTATCGTCAACTGAATAAAGTGACGATAAAGAACAAATATCCGTTACCGCGTATCGATGATTTGTTAGACCAACTGAAGGGAGCCTCAGTGTTCTCAAAAATAGATTTGAGATCGGGCTATTATCAGTTGCGAATTCGAGATTCGGGCATACCTAAAACTGCCTTCAGAACGAGATATGGTCACTACGAGTTCTTAGTGATGCCGTTTGGGCTCACTAATGCCCCTGCGGTATTTATGGATTTGATGAATCGAATCTTCAGACCATATTTGGATCGGTTCGTAGTTGTGTTCATTGATGACATCTTGGTCTATTCAAGAGATGAGACCGAACATGCTGAGCACCTGAGACTGGTGTTGCAAATTTTGCGGGATAAGCAGTTATATGCTAAGTTCAGTAAGTGTGAGTTCTGGTTAAGAGAGGTTAGCTTCTTGGGTCATGTGGTATCCGCATCGGGTATTCGAGTTGACCCGAACAAAATTTCAGCCATACTTAACTGGAAGCCTCCAAGAAATATTACCAAAGATCGGAGCTTCCTGGGGCTCACCGGTTATTACCGACGATTTGTCAAAGGTTTCTCGATGATAGCCACACCAATGACGAAGCTACTTCAAAAGGATGTTAAGTTCGAATGGACGGAGAAATGTCAGAAAAGTTTTGATCAACTAAAAACTTATTTGACTGAAGCTCCAATTTTAGTGCAACCCGAATCAGGCAAAGAGTTTGTCATTTATAGTGACGCATCCCTACTTGGGTTGGGTTGCGTATTGATGCAAGAAGGTCGAGTGGTGGCCTATGCGTCGAGACAATTAAAGCCACATGAGAAAAATTATCCGACCCATGATCTTGAACTAGCTGCCATCGTATTTGCTTTAAAAATATGGCGACATTACTTATTTGGTGAAAAGTGCCATGTATTTTCGGATCACAAAAGTCTCAAATATTTGATGACTCAAAGAGACTTAAATCTGCGACAAACACGTTGGCTTGAGTTGTTGAAAGATTACGAGCTTGTCATTGATTACCACCCGGGAAATGCTAATGTGGTTGCGGACGCCTTAAGCCAGAAATCATTGTTTACTTTACGAGCGATGAATGTGCACTTGTCTGTTCTACCAGACAATGTGTTAGTAGCTGAATTAAAAGCCAAACCATTATTGATTCATCAAATTCTTGAAGCCCAGAAAGTTGATGATGAATTGGTTGCAAAACGGGCTGAGTGTGCTCCGAACAAGGAATCGGAGTTTCAAATTGATGACGATGATTGTTTGAGGTTCAGAAGTCGTTTGTGTGTTCCAAGGAATTCGGAACTCATTTCGATGATTCTGAACGAAGCCCATTGTAGCCGAATGTCAATTCACCCGGGGAGTACGAAAATGTACAACGATTTGAAATGTTGGTTTTGGTGGCATGGTATGAAACGAGACATCTCCGACTTTGTTTCGAGATGTTTAATATGTCAACAAGTGAAAGCGGAACATCAAGTGCCTTCAGGATTACTTCAGCCGATCATGATACCCGAGTGGAAATGGGATCGAGTCACAATGGACTTTGTGTCCGGACTGCCATTGTCAGCAAGTAAGAAGGATGCGATTTGGGTTGTTGTTGATAGACTGACTAAGTCGGCTCACTTTATCCCCATGCGTACGGATTTTTCATTGGATAAACTAGCCGAATTGTATGTTTCTCAGATTGTGAGATTACACGGGGTACCTATTTCTATCGTGTCGGATAGAGATCCGAGATTCACCTCGCGATTTTGGAGGAAATTGCAAGAAGCTTTGGGTACCAAGCTGCATTTTAGCACTGCTTTCATCCCCAAACCGATGGTCAATCTGAGCGGATAATTCAGATACTTGAGGATATGTTGAGATGTTGCATCCTCGAGTTCAGTATTTCATGGGAACGGTATTTACCTTTGATTGAATTTGCTTACAACCATAGTTTTCAATCAAGTATTAAGATGGCACCTTATGAGGCTTTGTACGATCGTAAATGCCGTACACCATTGTTTTGGACCGAGCTCGGTGAAAGTAAAATTTTCGGAGTTGATTTGATTAAAGATGCCGAACAGAAAGTAAAGGTAATCCGTGAAAGTCTGAAAGCAGCCACAGATCGTCAAAAATCGTATGCGGATTTGAAACGAAAAGACATTGAATATCAGGTGGGAGATAAAGTGTTTCTTAAAGTTTCGCCTTGGAAAATGGTACTCAGATTTGGCCGTAAGGGCAAGTTGAGCCCGAGATTCATTGGGCCGTACGAAATCTCCGAACGAGTTGGTCCGGTTGCGTATAGATTGATTTTGCCCCCTGAACTTGAAAAGATTCACGATGTCTTTCATGTTTCGATGCTTCGACGTTATAGATCCGATCCGTCACATGTGATTAATCCCTCAGAAGTTGAAATTCAACCTGACTTGAGTTATGAAGAAGAACCGATTCGTATCCTAGTTCGTGAAGTGAAAGAGTTGCGAAACAAAAGGGTTCCGTTAGTTAAGGTGTTATGGCTCAAACACGGGATCGAGGAAGCTACTTGGGAAACCGAGCGCTCGATGAAAGAACGATACCCAAACCTATTTACCGGTAAGCTTTTCGGGGACGAAAATTTCTTAAGTGGGGGAGAGTTGTGACAGCCCAAAATTGACCCTAGTCGGGAAGTGGTTTCGGGACTGCTAAACCGAGTCACCAAAATGTTTGAATGTGATATTTATTGTCTAGAATATGTAATTATGAACGTGTGAAAATTTCAAGCTTCGATTTAGTCGATTGCATGTGAATTTAGTCGATAGGACTTATGTGAGAAAATTTTGAAATGTGATAGGTCAAAGCATAAGGGCCTATTAGTGCATGTTGAAAAAGGGGGGACTTGCATGTCAATTTCCCCCCTATTAGTAGTGGCCGGCCATGACAAGCATGGTAGACCAAGTGTGATGGGCAAGACATGTCATAGACATGTTGTGTTAGTGCATCATGAGTGGAAACATGTCACAAACATGTTATGTTAGTGAGGTATGTTAGGAAAAATAAAATAATGAGCATGGAAATTAAATAATGAAAGGGAATATGATGAAAACAAAAAAAGTGTGTGGTTGTTTCTCCCCCCCCCATTTTGCCGAAACTAGAAAGAAAAACAAAAAAAAAGTGCTCATCCTTTGGTTCATCCTTGGCCAAAAATTTTAAGGAGGAAGGAAGAAGAAAGGTTGAAGAGGTTCGGCCATGCATGTAGCTAGGCTAAGGTATGTTTGATGATGTTCCATGAGATGCATGCATGTTTTAGTTGTTAGCTTGAGTTCTACCTAGCCCATGGTCTAAATCTTGCTATGTGATGGAAATGACACTCGGCCATGGATGCATCATTCTTGGTTGATGTTTGATGTTGTGGTGATGAGGCATGAAGATGAGTTAAGTTTCGGCTAAGGTGGATTTGTGTTGATGTCATTTGCATGCTAAGTGTAAAGCTTTGTAATGATGCATGTGATGGTGGATTGATGATTCTTGAATCTCCTTTTTAGCATTTTTTAGTGAGCACATATGTGCATTGGTTGCTAGATGGGGAAGAATCGGCTAGCAAGTTGTGTGCTAAGGCCGAATATAACTTTTGTATGTTAATGAGCAATGCATGTGTTAAATTGATGGAAAGGGAGAGGATGCTTTACTAGTGTATATATGTGTGTATTAGCCAAGTTTTGAACTTGAAACAAGATGATATTTATAATCAATACAAGTAACCATACTTGTAGGAAGTATTAAGCATATAATCGGCCCCAACATAGACATGCATATTCGGCCATAGGAAGAAGATTTGGTGTTGCATGTATTCGGTTGGAGGCAAGCATATTGATGCTTTTGTCTTGGCTTAGAAAATTCGGCCAAGGGGGAAAATTAGCTAAAATGTTGAGTTTGATTCATGATTCCGTACATATGTGACTTTAATGTCTAATGTATAAATATGGGCTAAGTGCCTTGTGTTCCTCTTTTCGATGCTCAAATGATTAAATCAATTTATTTGTTTAATTAAGCTCAAGAGCAAAGGGGAACTAAATCCGATAAAGGGAAGGAAAAAGTGGTCGAATAGCCATCGGAATCGTTCGACAACATCCGAGGTAAGTTCTTGAGTAAGAGAGCTTAAATTAATATTTGATTAGATCATGTTTTAAGCAAATCAAAATCATGCTCTTTGTGTGTGGCTATTGAGCCGAAATTACAAGAATGATAAGTGTCTTGTGTTTGAGTTTTGCTAACGAAAATGAAATACGAATGTGCCATGATTTATTGTTAAATGTGCATGGTTATTTGAATGATGTCCGGGCTAAGTCCCGAAGGCTTTGTGCTAAGTGACCATATCCGGACTAAGATCCGAAGGCATTTGTGCAAGATACTAATTCCGGGCTAAGCCCGAAGGCATTTGTGCGAGATACTAATTCCGGGCTAAGTCCCGAAGGCATTTGTGCGAGTTACTAAATCCGGGTTAAGTCCCGAAGGCATTTGTACGAGTTACTATAACCGGGCTATGTCCCGAAGGCATTTGAACGAGGAGCTATATCCGGTTAAATTCTGAAGGTACGTGATTTGGGAATGAATGATCTTGCTGTAAAAATTTCAGTTAATACTCTAGAAACATCCCAACATTGAGGTATGTTTCGTATGTGCTTGAATTTAGTTGAGCCCTTACAAATAAGTATTCGCTCAGTTGATAAACGAGCTACCGGCCTTTGGCTAAGTTGATCTTTGTGTATGTACATAAGGGTTGGTAATGTGAAGCAAGTATGATATCGAAAATTTGTGCATATGAAATTATCCGTTTAGCTATATGAATGCTATACTTTTGTTGTGCTGGAATTCCTTGCTCAAAACTTACTAAGCATAAATTGCTTACTCCGTTTCATTGCTCCTCTGTTTTATAGATTTGGTTCTCCAGCTATCGGACTCGGGATCTTGAAGTCAAAGTCGCCCACACTATCAAAGCCCCCCCCTTTTTGGTACAATTTTGGTTGAACTTCGAAATGGCATGTATAGGACTACCCGTTTGTTGTGGGTCGTGAACCCTTTGGACTTGTATAATTTTGGATAGCCATGCGAAAATGGCTTATATGTGTTTGAGTATAATGTTATAATCATTTGGTGTGGATATGCTTGACAAGGATTGGCCATGGGAATGGTTAATCACTATCATAAATTGTGCTATTTATGCAAAAAGGGCTAGTTGAATCATGGAAACCATGAAATAGGTAAAGTCTACCTTAAAGGCAGATGCTGACAGCAGCAGTGATGTAGATTTGGAAAATCACTAAAAATAGTAGGAATGGAATTAAATAGTGAATGAATTATGTAAACGAACCTTGATGAATCTATTTTCATAGGAAAGTAACGAAACAATCATAGTATGTTAAGAGATATTCAGGTTCTCGTGAGACAGGGCCAGAACGGTTTCTGGATTTCCTGTTCCGACTTTGGAAATTCATTACAAATTAACCAGAGACAATTAGGAGTCAAGCCATATATGTATAGATTCCTCTCTGAGTCTAGTTTCTATAGAAACAAACGGAATCAGTATTGAATCCCTGTACAGGGAGATATCCAAGTCGTAATGCGCAAAGGGCAGGGTAGTCGATCCCTGTAACATGGGAGACTTTGACTAATAAACTGTACTAATTGGCCTGACCAAAAATTCTGGAAAAAAATATGTAGATGGGCATATGAGTCTAGTTTCAGGGAAAATTTACTGAACTGGATTCCGAGTTTCTGAACTCAAGATATGATTTTTAAAACGACTATTACGCAGATTTGCAGTGTCTGGAAATTTTTTTAAAAAGTCTGTTAACACCTCATGTTCGACTCCGGTGACGGTCTCGGGTTTGGGGTGTTACATTTGATTGGTATCAGAGCTACGGTTTAGTCGATTCTAGGACTACCGTAATGCGTTGGGTCTAGCTATACATGCCATTTTATGTGATTACTTGATAGTGTGGTGATTTCTGACAACTGTAAATGTGTTTATTTATAGTAATGGATCCCGATCCCGACCGAGAGGTAGCTGATGATCTTGAGAGTGTAGCGCCTGCTCCCGCACAAGGTACAGCGCCGGCGGACTCTCAACTTAATGCTAGTAACCCGAATGAGGAAGCTAGACAAGCTTTCTATAGCGTGATGAATGATTGGTTCAACCAATACATTCGAACTAATATGGCTGTTCCACAACCTCCCTTCCCGACTAATACAACCCCCGCACCTACAATACCTCCGGTAACTGACCAAATAAGGTCAAATAAACCCCCAGTTGACAGAATCCGAAAACATGGGGCTACTGAATTTAAAGCTACGGATAGCGACGATGCCGAGCAAGCTGAATTTTGGTTGGACAACAATGGTGAATATAATGACCATAATGGTGTCCATGATAAATGCCTTGTAGTCCGCCGCAACCTTAACATCCAAATGAGAGACGATTTTGATAACCAAAGGACCAATATCTTCCATTCTAGGTGTTTTATAAAACGTAACTTATGTTCACTTATTATTGATAATGGGAGTTGTTCGAATGTAGTTAGCAGTTATTTGGTGGATTCCTTAAAGTTACCTTGTACCTAGCACCCTAAGCCGTATCACCTTCAGTGGCTTAATGAATGCTCGGAAGTAAAAGTTACAAAACAAGCCTTGATCACTTTTAAGCTCGGGAATTACGAGGATGAGGTATGGTGTGATGTGGTCCCAATGCATGCGACACACTTGCTCCTTGGACGGCCTTGGCAATTTGATTGTGATGTTACACACCAAGGCAAGCTCAATAGATACTCTCTTGTGTTTAAAGGCCGAAAATTCACTTTTGCTCCTTTGCATCCCAATGATGTATATAAAGATCAATTAAAAATGATGAAATTTTGTGAGGGGGTGGGGGAGAAAGGACAAATAAAAAAGACAGAGAGAAAAGAGGCTAGTAGTGAAAAAAGTTAAAATTTAAATGGCCCAAAGGTGAGTGAATCCGCAAGTGGTAAAACTAGAGTGAAAAATTTAATTGCAACAAAAAAAGATGTGCGGAGGGCCCTACTCAATAAACAGCCTTGTATCCTTATGAGGTTTAGGCAAAACTATTTATCTCTATCTAACATTAATGAAACTTTTCCTAGTGTGTTTCAATGTCTTTTGCAAGATTATGAGGATGTTTTTAGTGAGGTCCCTAAAGGTTTACCACCTTTACGTGGGATAGAACACTTCCATTGGCCACATATGAAGAAGGATGTCAAAAAGGTATGTTTTAAGTGCATCACATGTAAACAAGCAAAATCTAGGGTAATGCCTCACGGTCTTTACACTCTTTTGCCGATTCCTACTTCACCATGGGTAGACTTCTCCATTGATTTTATTCTAGGTTTGCCACGAACTAAGAAAAGAAGAGATAGTATATTTGTTGTTGTTGACAGGTTTTCCAATATGGCACATTTTATTCCTTGTCACAAAACAGATGATGCTACACATGTGGCAGACTTATTTTTTAAAGATGTGGTAAGATTTCATGGCATCCCTAAAACAATTGTTTCCGACAGAGATGTCAAATTCCTTAGCCACTTTTGGAAGGTATTGTGGGTTAAGCTTGTTAAGCTTGGTACGGAATTACTGTATTCAACTACATGTCACCCCCAAACCGATGGCCAAACTGAGGTAGTCAATTGAATTTTAGGAGCCTTATTACAATCTGTTGTGGGAAAGAACATTAAAAATTGGGAAGAATGTTTGCCATTTGTTGAATTTGCATAAAATAGATCTATTCATTCTACAACTGGCTATTCACCATTTGAACTTGTTTATGATTTTAACCCACTAACAGTACTTGATCTTGCGCCATTACCACTAGAACATATTGTTAATTTAGATGGCGAACAGAAAACTGAGTTGGTGAAATCCTTACACGAGAAGGCTAGGCAACGAATAGCCAGAACAAATGATATCAACACCAACAAAACAAATAAGGGGTGCAAACGGGTTGTCTTTGAACCCGAAGATTGGGTTTGGGTCTGTATCAGGAAAGAACGATTTCCTACAAAAAGAAAGACCAAGTTGGATCCAAGAGGCGATGGGCCTTTCCAAGTACTCGAGCGGATCAATGATAATGCATACAAAATTGACCTACCCGGTGAGTATAATGTAAGTTCTACTTTCAATGTGGCTGACCTATCTCCATTTGATTTTTCAGAGTCAAGGATGAATCTTTTTGAGGAAGGGGGGAATGATACGAGTCACAAAGGCCCAACTCAAGCTCAAGAACGTGATGGGCTCAAATTACCACAAGGCCCAATAACGAGGTCAAAGGCCAGGCAAATGCATACGAAACTAAATGGAATCATTCAAGACTTAATTAGCAAGGCCTTAGATGCGTATACAAAGGAAAAATAAAATCAATATTCAGTTTCTTGTTTTCAAGAAAATCAAGAAACCAAATCTTGGTCCAATCTTCCTGTTTTGAGCGATTTCAAGAATCAAGAAAATCAAGATTTCAAATCTTGGAAATCTTGGCCCAAGAAACCGAATCCTACAGCTAAGGTGCATTGGATCTCAGTTACGAGCATCAACGAACCAATTTCGGGAGAGAACGGATTACAAGCCCAAATGCTTGAAGAAACAACCCAATAAGATGTTCCATGCCCAATCAAGAAATTTAAATTAGACTTAGTTATTAGGCCAAATTGTCAAAGTGGCCCAATTTGTAAAATTTTTATTTTTTTAAATACTTAGTTTAGTTTTTAGACTTTATGATTAAATTCCTATGTAAAAAAATTTAGCCCAAGAAGCCCATTAAAAGCCTTGGCCGAAATTTCCCTTGAAGTTAATAATTAGTTTTTTTTTAATTTTCCTAATAGGGTTAGGAAAATAGATAGAAGGCCTATAATAAGGCTTGGCCGGCCACCTTATACACAATTACATTAAATAACACATTGAAAACAGATTTTTTATTGAGTGAAAAATTCTCTTTGAGTTTTCTCCAAGAATTCTCTCTTGTGTTTTTTTTAGAAGTTGTTTTAACAATCTTTTTGATTGTGGGAGCCATCTTCAGCCTTCTTCTTGCCGTTGTTCTACATCGGAGGGGAGATTCGAGCCGTTTGAAGGGTGTTGTGAAATCTTTCTTGATTTCAAAGCTTCTTAGGACTTTATTCATCTTTCTTGATGTTCTTTCTTCTTTAGTTGTTTCTGTTTATGCCGATTGGTTGATTAACTTGATTTAATTTATCTTGTTGCGTTTTCAGCCATTCCAATCTTCAAGAATCTATTCGGCACCATTCTTGGCATTAAAGAAATGTCCCTTAGTCATACTCTTCAATGGATCTTGCCGCCCAAGCCTCCTAATTCTGATTCAATTTGGTTTGCTAGGTTTTGAGTTTATTTCTCTATTTTATGTTCTCCTTTGTAGATTCGGCTTGGGGGAGTCTTTTCTTGAAACTATTTTTTTTCTTTGTTTCCAATCAACGCTATTAATAAGTGTTTCAATTCTTGGCTGAGTCTTTCTTGTTTTTGGTGTTTTGTTTAAGATCTGTTAGTTCTAAGTTTAAATTCTGTTTTGTTTCAGATCTAAGTGTCTAGTGTTTTCATAGGAGTTTTTCGTGACTTGCCAACTCGATTTTGGTCCGCGTACGAAACCCTATCATGGGCTGTTGGCTAAATTTTAGTACACTTGCTTATAAAAGGCCAATGAGGGAGACCTCAAGAGGATAGAGAACAACAAGACAGGAAAATCCTAAGGCAAGAGTAAGAGGGTTCAATTGAAAGAGGAAGTTATCCTCTATGCTAACACAGGGCACTGTGCTGGTGAAATGTGGACTAGTGGAAGCTGTTCTCCCAATGTTCTTCCATTATTTCCATCGTGTTCTCTTGTGAATTGATTTGGTTGTAAACGATGGTGATGGTTTGGAATTTTATTTCCCAACTGACGAGGTAAATCTCATCAGGTTGGGATTATTTTGATGACACTTAATTATTTTTAATTTTCATGGTATAAATAAGATTATGTTGCTACCCATTCAATTGTTTGAGTGCAATCCTTAAGAATAGTCGATGACATATTATTCTTGTTAAGTTAATTTAGTATAGAAATGGATATATTAATTTAACTAATATTGAATGGCATGAGAATGCATTCAAATGATGCTTGCGTCATACAGAAAGAATTACATAGGCTGTTGCAGTAAGACATTGTATGAGCAGGGACAGTAACATAAGATTTTTCTCCCGAAAGAGACAGACCACTTTAGGACTCTTCTGCATAGTAAGTTAATCAAGATTTTTCCATGGCATTATTGACAGTGAAGGTTGATTCTAAATAATCCCAACTTATCGCATAAATATCGTAGACACTATATCTTTATTCTTTACTGAAGTATCTTTACCACAACATACTTTGTAGTTATTTATTTATAAAATATTTGCATATCACTCTCATATTTGCCATTACATTCCTACTATCACCTTTGCCATAGCATTTCTATTTATTTACTAATTCCATATATTACTCATCATTGCATATTTACCTTAGTTTTTCCATAACACTTCATTCAATCGTTTTGCCATAGCATTAACCCGACTTTACTAAAATAACTTGACCAACTTTATGCCTCTGTCTGATCCTCGTGGGAATGATACTCACTCATCACTTTATTACTTGAATCGACGTATATATTTGCACAAATCACATATCATTTCACACGCGATAGTTAACCTTTTAACTATAATCCAAATCAAATCATTTCTTTTTAGAGTTATCGATAATCCTGAAACAAAATCCATAGTGACACGATCCTTTTTCTACCAAGGGATCATCATAGGTTGTAACAATACCTCATATTTGACTATCACCTGTTGAAATATCAAACATCTGGATACAAAATCTAATATTTCTCATTTCCTAACATCAATTTTGAAAACACAGATTCCTATAATTATCTCAGTTAAATACTAAAGTTTGATCATTTTCAACAAATTAAGTTTAGTTAACCATTTCAAATCATATTTCCACAATTCTTAAAGTTTCTGGTTGATAATCGGTGATCAAATAAAAAACTTTCAATAACTTTATACATCTATACCATCTCAGATTCAATTCTGAAACTTCTGTTAATATAACTTTCGTCTGATTGGAACTTTTTTTATATTTATCCAATAAAAAACTAACATTTGTAACAATTTCATCAATTATAGAGGTATCACCAAATAGTCTGGACAAAACCTCTATCTTATAACTCTAAATTGAAAACCAACGAATCAAAAATCAATACTTAAAGATACAGTAGTCCCCTTTTTCTCAATAATTAGTTCATATTAGTAAAGTAACTAACACTGGTTCAGTAAGATATTTCTGATTTGCTATCTGAATCATTATACAATTCTTATAATCACACTATCATTGTTCTAAGTTACACATTTATAACACAATCAATTCTATCTGACTCAACAGTAATTAACTCATTAAATCTGATATCCCAAATCAATTCGTTTCTAATTACAACTTACTTTATCATCATGCAGAATCAACCAGCCCATACTCAGTATTACCAAAAGCTTGTGAAACAATAGTAATATTAGCTCAGTAGCAAAAATTCACAACTCTGAATTCTCAGTGAACATTTTATACAAATCAATTTAACTATGACATTCCGATCCATAGTTAAATTACTTTATCATCAAATTCAGTTTGTATTACCAGTATGTTCTTTTCAGATACTAAAGTAGTTCAAAAGCAAAAATGAATCGACCTAAAGTCTATCAATACATATACATTAACATCAAAGAAAAAGTAAAATACATGTTGATATAACTGAGGCAGAAGTCTCTTCTCTGGCTCAAATGGCATAAATTCTAGTATTACTGCTTTGTCCTAGTCGTCTACCTCCTGGAGAGATGAATATCTGTGGAAAAACTTTATTTTCAAAAAAGTTTGATTTCTTTGATCAACCCTCCACCAAATGTTCAGTAGATCCACATAAAAAACAGGCTCTAACCATAATTTGACACACCTCCCTGTAGAATTTTTTACAATGACCACAAACAAATTTATCAACATTACAAACACTGCCAATACTAACTACAAGTCTCTACTACAATCCTGAATTATTCTATCTCGACTTATTTCTTTTGGTGAATTCCTGCAATACAACACTATGGCCAAGAGTACCTCAATACCTTGGAGAGTAGAATTGAAGGTAATTTAGATATATTTCCTTTACTAGAGTCATGAAATTTCATTTCAATATTTTTGTTACTGTTACAGATCTCTTCCATTTATTACGCTCGATCAAACAAAATTAAGAATTCCCCATTTTTCCATTACTTCAACCAACATTTTAGTTTATATTAATCAGTCCATCTTTGCAACCATTACACATCTCATTATTCAGTCTGTAAAAGTTCACGAATATACTAGCTAAATTGTACAAACTCTCATTTATATTTTGATAAAGACTTATTTTCCTATTTTAGCTCGAGTAACTCTTTCTTTTCTATTCCAAGTATCATTTACTGACATATTACTTTCTAAATTCAATTCGAAAAAGATTCCAATTAACATTCTCTTTCGACACAATAGCTAATAACATGCTACGACTGATACATTTCGTCTTCAATAATAATAATGTACAGATTAAGAAATCATCAAGTACGCATGCCAAATCATCAAATTTTCTCTGAACATTTTCTAACCAGAATTCAGGCTTAACTAGATCATCATATGTTTTAACAATAAACTCATTGACCCCACATTTATAAATCTTATCCATGGGAAATCTATATAGACATATAGGATGGGAACTTTTAGGACCACAGGGTGCCCGGAGTAGGCACAGTAAGAGAATGAAGGTTGTAGAGCCACAAGATTAATTCATAACAATTTCATTAATACAATACGTGCTATATGTGGCATGTATTTTCTAGACTCAATATGCGCTATGTTAGTCTAAGAATCGACTAAATTGTAGCTCTGATACCATTGAATGTAACACCCCTATCCCATCTTCATTGCCAGATTAGGGTTACGGAGTGTTAGTGATCAAAATAGAACAATTTCTTTACAATAGAAATAATTATACAATTTAAATACCAACATATGTCAATTGAATCTAATCATGGCAAATATTACACCTATGGACCTTGAATCGAGCCTATAGGGCCCTAAAAATAGTTTAGGAACAATCAGGGATTAAATCGAAACAAATAAGAACATTTTAGAAGAAAATGAAAATTTGGAAAATAGAGGCCACACGGCCGTGTGTCATAGCCAGACCGTGTGAACAATCAAAGTCTAGACACATGGTCATGTCCCAACCCGTGTTTATATTCAAAATAGGGTCATGGCTGTGTCACAGGCCGTGTGCTAAACTGTGTATGCATTCAATGTTGGGTCACATGGTCGTGTCTTAGGCCGTGTGCCAGACCATGCTACATACTGACTTGAAACACACGGCCGTGTCGTAGAAAGTCTAAAATCTGTACCTAAAATAATAAAGACACACGGTTGTGTGAGGATACCGTGTGTGACACACGGCTATCTCAGGTCGTGTGCATCTAAATTTTCTTCCAACACAAGGTATTTCAACATCAATTTCTTAGGTGTCAAGCCAAACCATAACCAGCTATAAACATGTTTTCAAATACCTATAATTGAGTCCAAAACATACCTATTTCATATAATTTATGAGCCTAACCAATTTGTGCCCATCGACACCTCAATTTAAACATATACATTAAAACATTTCATCTAAAAGATCACCATCAAGCACTAGCTATCCAACTAATAACCATGTTCTCAAATCTTCAAATACCAAACACAAATACAAAAGTAAAACTAACATGTCTACATCATAAAATTCCTACCCATTTGACCTTACCACATTTTCATCATCATAAAAGTTACCAAATCAAAACAATGCTTAACCAAAAGGTCAAACATTTCCATACCAAAATACTATCAAATTGAGACTTAGCTTACCACATCACAACCATAAAAGCTTAGTTAAAATTCAAATAATAAAATAACCATAACCACGTCAAGTTCTATATACATGCCACAACCAAAATGACTCAAAGACAAAAGCTAACAAAAAGAGAGTCTAGATAGTGTGAGCGTTGAAGCTGATCCGTCCAAACCGTTCTGCAAAACGTTAACTACAAAAACAAAATTGAAAATAGATTATCTTAAGAAGCTTAGCAAGTTTATAGGTTTTTAAACAAAAATCTTACCTCGGTTTACAATTAAGTAAATGAATATAACTAAATTTAATACGATTTCCTGACAAAGCATTTAAAACAGTTTGGTAAGTATTTCCCATATTAATCGTATAATCTCTTAATCATTTAATATGAAATTGTAACACCCTATACTCAGCCCAGTCATCAATCTCGAATATCAGGATGCTACACCACCGTTTGACATCATACATAGTACAAATGAACTCATTATTAAGAAACATCTTCCATTTTAGCATTTACAGAATTTTTATGACTAGCTTGTTCAAATCATCATTAATATATGAGTGACATACATCAAATAACCTTACAAATATAATTAAACATGAATTAGGTCCACTTAGAAAATTTTCAAAATTGATCACGTAGGTATCGATACTGAAGATGTGGTCTCGATATTTCTCTCAAGTGGCATCGATATCGGTTGGAAAATTGATACCAAAACTACTTACTGTTTCTCGTTTAAAAACCCAAACCTCGAGAATTATTGGTACCACTACTAAAGTATCATTTATTCTATCCCGAGTATAGATACCAAATTATGTTATTGTCTTCCTGCAATTTCAAAAATTATAGAGGTATCTATATTAAAACCCGAATATCGGTACCCCTACTACAGACATAAAAAATTCAGCAATCTCAAGTTTATGGTCCATGCCAACTTAAGTCTAAACAACATACATCCTTCGCATAATCAAACGAGCATCAAAATGTCTAAAATAAAAGTCCAAAATGTCATAACCATGATTGTGCAATGAGCCAATAAATCATACTTAATGTCCATAAATTCTAAAGCATGATAATATTATGAAATAAATTTAAATATCAAGCTAAACCAGAAAAATAACTACCACATTGCTTTCAAATTCCAAAACAAAAATTAGAAAATGAACACCTACGAAATAATGCAAAAGACTTGCTTGGGTCACCCATCGGGACCACACCGCTCGCACTAACACATAACTAATTAGCAGTGGTTAAAAAATAATGGGTGATAACTCTAGAAAAGAGTTATACTCTATGTCTTTAGACTTGGTTAATTATCTTAGGTAAGTTTAGTTGCACTTTAGGATTTTCCATTATTTTTTTAGGAAATTGCATTAAAAGGCTTGGACTATGCTTAAATGTTATTACATGTTACTTTTAATTGTTCGTGGGAAGGATTTGTTTGTTAATTGGCAGGTGTAGAATGAGGAAAAGAAGTAAAGGAGTGAAGATTTTTCGAGGCAAAAGGTTGGACAGTTTGCCAAAATGAATGTCATGGCAATGCCAAGAGGAGACCCAGTCAACACTTAACCATTATCAGCCATGATGTATGTGTACCAGAAATATCAGCCTAAAAAAATGAAAAGATCATGGGATGATGGGTCTACCCTAAAGGAAGAGATGCAAAACCCAAAATTTAAAATTAAAAAAGGGTAGACGGTTGGAGAGTCATTTTTGGAAAGAGAAATCCCTTAGACGAAAATAGAGGGTAGTAGTTACGACAAGGACAGAACGTAAAGACGAAGGCAGTTCCTCCTTATTACCGAAAGACATTTCATAGCCGAATTTGTGGACTACACAGGCGAAAGCTATCTTCCTGAGTTCTACTGTTAATTCTTTATGTTTTGTTCCATAATTTGATTTAAAGAAACGATGTTGATTACTTTTTTAAATCTTGATTCTATTCACCTACCCATGAGCTAAATCTCATATGGTTGGGATTACTTGATGAAACTTTTATTTCCATTATTGGCCACAACTTAGATTAGTTTTAATTTATTGTTTCATTCAATGGTATTTATGAATAGCATACGTGTAATCTCTAGACATAGGTGAATATGCTGCATGTTTATAAAATTAATCTAATTTTGACAAGTTTAGATTAGTTAGATGGAAATTGAATGATATGAGCGAATACTCGTAGTAGACTCTAGACATAAAGCAACATTTTATACGAAAAGGAGAAGAACAGTAGAAGGAACAAAACTCAAAGCCTATAGACATATAGTGCCCTAGGTGAGGTAACTCAAGGCGTAGCTCTCGAAAGAAGAAACCACAGTAAAACTATTCTGAGCAATAGAGCAAGACTGAACTTGCCGAGGCATTATTGGTTAATGAGGGTAGATTCTTGGTAATCCCAGCCTTAGGATTCAACATCGTAGATCCTTTAACCTTTGATATAGCATTGTTATTTTCACATCCTTAGTTGTTACTTGTTTGCATATTATTCATGTAATCATTCTCATAATTTCAATTAGATACTTACTCTTATCTTGCCATAGATTTTTCATTTATTTGTTAAAATTCACATATTACACGCATCAGTATTCCTTAATTACCTCTGCATTCTTTTTTTTTTACCATAGCATTAAACACACTTCTTTATAATAACTTGACCAATTTATACCTAACCAATCCCTGTGGAGACGATCTCACTTACCACTTTATTACTTGATCCGACATGTACACTTGCACAATTCGCTTAGGATATTCACACGCCACAAGTTTTTTGTGCTGTTGCCGGGGACCGATAGTTTGGTGAAATTTGGTTTTGTTATTTTCTATCCTAATTCCATTACTTTTATTTAACATAGTTGCTTTTAATTTCTATAGGTTTGTTACCAGTGAATGAGTAGAGGCATTCCTATTAATGAAGAGTATCTTTCTGACCCTAAGATTGATAGAACTTTCTGAAGACGGAAAAGAGAAATGCGTAACTTGGCTAGAGACGAGAATGATCCTGGTCTGAATGATCCATTAAATCTAAATTGTCAGGATGTTGATCTTCCTATTCATCGTGTGATAGATAATAGAAACAAGCCAATTCATGAACATGTTGTGCTAATGTTGGATTATCTGAATCCAGGGATAGTCAGATCACACATTCAAGCTTAATATTTTGAATTGAAACCAGTGATGTTTCAGATGCTGCAAACTGTTGGACAGTTTAGTGGATTGCCAAATAAAGATCCAAGACTACATTTAAGACTTTTTCTGGAATTTTGTGATTCGTTTCATGAACAGGGTGTTCCTGAAGATGCTTTGCGACTTAAACTATTTTCATATTCCTTGAGAGTTCGAGCAAGAGCATGGTTGAATGCTCTACCATCGGGGATAGTGGCATCATGGGATAATCTTTGTTAGAGGTTTTTGTTACGATATAATCCACGAAACGTGAATGCCAAGCTTAGAAATGACATCATGTATTTTTGACAATTAGAGGATGAAACACTGTACGAAGCTTAGGAAAGATTTAAAGAATTACTGTGGAAATGTCTGATGCATGGGTTTCAGCACTAGACTCAGATAGAGATGTTTTATAATATGTTGAATGCACATACAAGGATGGTAGTTGATGTTTCTGCCAATGGTACTTTGTTGCATAAATCTTGTAATGAAGTTTATGAGGTTTTGGAATGGATTGCCAACAATGATTATCAATATCTTACCACGCAAGTGGGGACAGGTAGGAGAGCTGCTGGAACCATGGAACTTCATGCAATCACTTTATTAACTGTGTAACACCTCTTACCCGTGTTCATCGCTGAAACAGGGTAAAAAGTATTATCAAACATAAAATACATATTTTCATATAATCAGAGTTTTTTTTATAAAATTTTTTACATAATCCCTTTTACAAATGTCTAATCCCTCCTGCAAATTTTCAAAATGCAATCTCAAACCAATTCAATATTTCAACTAATACAACTATATACTTAAACATAATTAAATCATTCACGACATTCAAAGTAACCTCGCTAGCATTTAAAAAAAAAACAATCTATCAATTAATATACATTAACATCTTAAGCTAAGTAGTAATTAGTATATATATACATCACATTAACATTAAGTCTTCTATACATGCCATAATTCAAAAATATTGGTTTCAAAATACCAAAAGATGTAGATAGTGTGGATGATCCCCGACTCTGTCCAAATTCCGAGATGATTTATAACACCATAAAATAATAATAAAAAAAAAGAGAAGTAAGCATATAGCTTAGTAAGTACGTATGTAATTGATAAATAAATTTAAAACATGTTTCCATAGATAACATAATTTTAATCAACCATAAATTTGATATTTATTCAAATTCCAGCAAACTGTTTTTCTACGTCGTAGTTACTAAATTATTTTTATCTAGAGCTACAAAACTCCAAATTAAGTTCCGTAAATTTTACCTGAAACTAGACTCATATACTGTCTTATCATAAAATTTTCAAAATATTTTACTTAGCCAATTAGTTCACTGCTCAACATCTCTGACCTCTCTTCACTAAAAATGAATTATCTCATTGTACAGAATTCAGATGATATTTTTGTTTGTTTCTTTTGAAAATAGACTCATTAAGGATTCTAAGCATATAAATTATATCTCATAATTATTTTTGTACAATTTTTAATGAGTTTTTCAAGTTAAAATAGGGGATTCCAAAATCAATGCAACCCTGCCACACTAAAATTCAAATATCTCAAAATATACAACATTTTTGCTTGATCTTCTTCTTTTATATGAAAGTAGACTCATTAAGCTTTAATTCCATATCTCATTCAACTAATAACTCAATTTCTACAGTTTTTAGTGATTTCTCAAACTAACATCACTTCCACTGTTCGAATCTATTCTGTTTCAATTTCACTCATTTACATAACATTACAACAATTTATTTTGTAAGCACAGTACGAAACTTCATCACTCCAGTTACTCTTTAGTAAATTTTCAAACTTCAATCACATACTCATATACCATTGAACACGTCGGTATAATAGTGAATATTCGGTGGTTTGCACATAGTACCACCCGTGTAATTATTATCATTCGATACACGTAGTAGCCTTCACGTAGTACTACACACGTGATCAAACTTTCCGGTTCACGTAGTAGCCTGCACATAGTACTACACAGGTGACCAAAGCCTTTCGGTACACATAGTCGCCTGCACATAGTACTACACATGTGACCATTATCTATCGATACACGTAGTAGCCTGCACTTAGTACTACACACGTATTGATAGGCACTTTATTCAAGCCTTTCTTATTCCGACAGTCCCACAGAGATTCTTACTTTTCAAGAATTTACAATTTATCCGCACGCAAATCAAAATTTCAATATTTCAGTCCAATCCCATAACAAATTTAATAATTCAATTCAACTTCACTTATTACTTGTCAATGATATATCCACAATTCAAGCAGATTTTAATCGATTCAACTATCAATTCTAAATTTCTAATTGTTATATAACTATTTCATATTCAACCATTTCTCATATATTATAACAAAATATCATAAATAGTTATAAACAATGTATTAATTACATACTACTTACCTCGATGCAAAATATAGGAATTTTGCAATTCAATCCACAATCTTTTCCTTTCCCTTATCGGGGTTGATTCCACGTCTTTCTTGATCTATAATAGAAAATTTACCTTTTTTAATATTCACATTTATCAAAATAATCCTCCACTGAACTTTTGACAAAATTACAGTTTTGTCTCTAAACTTTTGCATATTTACATTTTTGCCACAAAGTTCAGATATTAAATTTTATCCCTTATTCTTATGTTTTATAACATGCTGAACATTTTTCCCTTCTATGGAAACATCAGATTCTCACTCTAACTCTTACTTATGAACACTAAATATTTTTACCGATTATGTTATTTTGCTCGGTTTCACTTAAAATTGACTAGCAAAAGTTGTTTAACATAAATTTTAGCTTCATATTCTTTCATAAAACATCAAAATACATACATTTCACACATGGTTAATTTTTCAAATTTCAACCCTAGCTCAAAATAATAGTAGAAATAGATAAACTGAGCTACGAGAATCTCAAAAATGCAAAGAACATTAAAAACGAGGCTAAAATGCACTTACAATCAAGCTTGAAAGTGGCCAAAACACTAGCTATGGATTCATTCAAGTTTCAGCAGCAAGCAAATATGATAACACCATTTTTTACATCTTTTTTCCATTTAATTCTATTTATTTACTAAATGACCAAAATGCCCTTACCTAAAAAAATCCTATTTCACTTATTTCTTGTCCATTTCCATCACTAACTAATGGTGTAATTACCACATAAGGACCCCTAATTTATAATTCCATAATAATTAAATACCTTTAACAAATAAAGCTCAACTTTTGCGCTTTTTACAATTTAGTCCTTTTGACTAAATTGAGTGCCCAAACGTCAAAATTTTTGAATAAAATTTTCACGAAATCTTTTCGTGAAATTGTAGACCATAAAAATATAGTAAAAATAAAATTTTCCCCTTCAGATTTGTAGTCTCGAAACCACTGTTCCGACTAAGCACTAAATCGGGTTGTTACAAACTGCCCAGGTATCATCTTTAACTAATTTGATCAAAACAATGAAGAGGCCAACTACAGTTTAGGAGATGAAATCAATCGAGCTAGCGTATGTTTATTGTGGTGAAGACCATGAGTTTGATGAATTCCTATCGAATCCAACATCCGTGTGCTAAATGGGTAATTTCAACCAAAACAATAACCCCTATTCCAACACGTATAATCTAGGGTGGAAACAACATCTAAACTTTAGTTGGAATAATCAAGGTGCAGAGAATTTTAACAATGCTGCAAGATAGAATGCCATCAGTGCACCGCCTGGTTATACTCAACCTATGCTGAGGCAAAATGTCCAGCAAGGTTAAGCGTCAGTTTCATCATCATCATCATCATCATCATCATCATCATCTATTTAAGCCTCGTTGAAAGAGTATATGGCCAATAATGATGTTGTGATCTAGAGTCAAGCTCTATCCCTTCGAGCTCTTGAGAATTAAGTGGGGCAGATAGCAAATGATTTGAATTGAGACCACAAGGAGCTCTACCAAGTGATATTGAGAATTCAAGATCACAAGGGAAGGATTATTGTAACGCAATCACTCTCAGAAGTGGGACTTAGCTGAATTAAATTATTTAAGATGCCATTGCAAAAGAGGGGAATCCAGAGTGCAACCATGGAAAGATTTCAGAAACATCTAAAAATCACACTGCATCTGAAAAGGTTAAACAAAAGAATGTTGCGGTAAAATCAGATCATGTTGCCAGAAAAAATGCCACAGCAAAATAGAAGTAGCAACCTGAAGGACAACCCCCTCCACCATTTCCTCAACAATTCCATTATTGTAAACAAGAGGCCCAGTTCAAAATTTCTAGATGTCCTTAAGCAACTCCATATCAATATACCACTGGTTGAAGCTTTGGAGCAGATGCCCAATTATGTGAAATTTATGAAAGATATACTGTCAAATAAATGCAGATTGGGAGAATTTGAAACTATTTCTCTCACTGGAGGGTGCACAATGATGTTGACTAATAAATCATCTCTAAAGTTGAAGGACCCAGGGGTTTCACTATCCCTTGTTCAATAGGAAATCAGTATGTTGGTAAGGCATTATGTGATTTAAGGGAAAATATAAATCTAATGCCTATGTCAATTTCCAAGAAGTTGGGAATTGGGAAAGCAAGACCTACTGTGGTTACATTGCAACTGGCTGATCGATCTTACGCACATTTGAAGGGTAAATTTGAAGACGTGTTGGTAAGAGTAGACAAGTTTATTTTTTCAATAGATTTTCTTATTTTAGAATGTGAAGCTGATCATAATGTACGAATTATTCTTGGAAGACCTTTTATTGCTATAGGCAAGACTTTAATTGATGTGCAGAAAGGTGAACTAACCATGAGGGTAAATAAACAATAGATTACATTCAATGTATTTGGTGCCTTGAAATGTGCTGATGAGAATGAAGAATGCCATACCATTGATTTGATAGAAACAATAGTGGATGAAGAGTTCACAATATTTTTCCATAATAATTCTGATAGTGATGAAGACTCACTTCAGCAGAGTGACAAAATAATTTTTGAGGACCTTCGTGAACTTACGGAAGCCAAGCAGCTTGCAGATAGACCAAGGAAAAGTTTGAATCCTTGGATTTATCAGATCACTCTTTCAAGCCTCCTGAACCTTCTATAGAAGAACCTCCTACACTGGAGTTTAAGCCTTTGCTGCAACTTTTAAAATACACTTATTTGGGACAAAACAACACTTTTCTAGTAGTTATTTCTACCGAGTTGATACCCGATCAAGAGGTGAGGTTGTTGGAGTACTCCAGCAGTCTAAGAAGGCATTGGGATTGACAATTACTGACATGAAAGGAATAAGCCCTACTATCTGTATGCATAAAATTTTACTGGAGGATTGCAACAACAACTCTATTAAACAACAAAGGAGGTTGAATCAAATCATGAAGGAAGTTGTTAAAAAAGATATTATCAAGTGGTTAGATGCTAATACTATCTACCTAATCCCCTACAGCTCGTGGGCGAGCCCTGTACAATGAGTATAGAAGAAAAGAGGTATCACAATTATCAATAATGACAACAACGAGCTTATTCTAACTCGCACTATCACAGGATGGAGAGTATGCATGGATTACCCAAGCTCAATAAGGCAATTCAGAAGGACCATTTTCCCTTACCTTTCATCGATCAACTATTGGATAGACTAGCTGGGAAAGTTTTCTATTTTTTCTTAGATGGATATTCAAGATATAATCAAATTGCCATAACTTTAAATGACCAAGAAAAGATAACTTTCACGTGTCCATATGGTACTTTTGCGTTTAGACGGATGCCAATCGAGTTATGTCCATATGGTACCTTTATGATGGCCATATTCTTGGACATGGTGGAAAATTTTTTGAAGTCTTTATGGACAATTTCTCTGTGTTTAGCAATAATTTTAAGGACTGTTTGACAAATCTGGAAATGGTTCTCCATCACTTTGAAGAAACAAATCTTGCTTTAAATGAGGAGAAATGCCACTTCATGGTTCATGAAGGTATTGTGCTAGGTCAAAAGATATCACAACAATGGATTGAAGTTGACAAAGTAAAAATTGAGGTGACAGAAAATTTGCCACCTCTGACCAGTGTCAAGGCTATTAGGATTTTTCTAGGTCATGCGAGATTTTAAAGAAGATTCATTAAAGACATTTCAAAGATATATAAACCCTTGTGCACCTTGCTAGAACAGAATATACCTTTCAATTTTGATGAACCTTGTTTAATTGCTTTCGAGGAATAGAAGAAAAGACTGGTAGCAGCACCAATTGTAATAGCTTTGGAATAGACACTGTCATTTGAGCTCATGCGTGAAGCCAGCGATTATGTCGTGGGAGCAGTGTTGGGACAAAGGAAAAAAAGAAGGTATTTTATGCAATTATTATGTGAACAGGACCCTGACAGATGCGCATATTAACTACACCAACATGGAAAAAGAGTTATTCATTGTGGTTTTCGCATTCGATAAATTTTGATCTTATTTAGTTGGCACCAAGGTCACGGTCTACATAGACCATTCTGCTATTAAATATTTGCTGACTAAGAGAGATGTCAAGCCAAGATTAATTTGGTGGATACTTTTGCTATAGGAGTTTGATTAAGAAATTCAAGATAGAAAGGGGACTAAAAATCAAGTGACTGATCACCTATAGAGGTTAGAAGCTGGGAATGAAAATGGCAATGTTAAACTTATTAAGGAAGATTTCCTAGACGAGTAACTATTGGTTTCCATGGCATTACCTTGGTACGCTGATATAGTTAACTTCTTAGTAAGTGGACTGCTGCCACCTAAGCTCAATAGCTAAAGAAAACAGAAGTTCCTTCATGATGCCAAGAATTATTATTGGGATGAACCCTTCTTGTTCAACCAATGTGTTGATTAGATAATTATGAAGTGTGTCCTTGATGACGAAGCACTTAGCATCCTGCAACATTGTCACTCAGCGCCTTACGGAGGATGCTTTGGAGGAATGAGAACTACTACCAAGGTACTCCAATCTGGTTTTAATTAGCCGAGTTTGTACAAGGATGCCAAGGAATTTTATAAGTCATGCGATCGTTGTTAGTGGATAGGTAATTTATCTAAGAGACATGAAATGTCGTTGCAAAATATTTTAGAGTTGAGTTGTTGATGTTTTGGGAATCGACTTTATGGGTCCATTTCCACCATCATCTGGCAATCTCTACATACTTGTGGCAATGAACTATGTCTCTAAGTGGGTCAAAGCGATACCCCTCCCTATGAATGATGCCAAGTCAATGCTGAAGTTTTTTCCATAAGAACATTTTCACAAGATTTACTACACCTTTGGCAATTATCAATGATCAAGGTTCTCATTTTGATTGCAAATTAGTTGCTAATGCTTTGCACAGGTATGGGGTGAAACATAATATTTCAATGTCATATCATCCCTAAACAAATGGACAAGAAGAGATTTCTAACAGATAAATTAAACAAATTATGGAAAAACTGGTGAACCCAACTCGAAAAGATTGGTCCTCCAAATTGGATGAAGCTTTGCGGGCTTATTGTATGACATTCAAAACACCATTGGGGGGTCACATTTTAATCTTATTTTTGTGAAGCCATGTCATTTACCTATTGAGTTAGAGCATAAGCATTTTGGGCTATTAAAAAGCTGAATATGGACTGGAAAGCTACTGGCCATAACAGGTTGTTAGAATTGAAGGAAATGGAATAATTTTGAGCACAAGCATATGAGAACACTAAACTATACAATGAGAAGACTAAGCAGTGGCATGATAAAAGGATTATGCCAAGGCAATTTGAATTAAGATAACAGGTGTTGTTGTTCAACTTTAGACTAAATTTGTTCCCTACAAAATTAAAATCTCACTGGTCAAGTCCCTTTGAAACAGCTCAAGTCTATCCTTATAGAGCTTTTGATGTCAAAGATACAAAAACGAGTGTCACATTTAAATTTAACGGACAACACTTGAAGCACTACTAGGGTGCTCATGTAGATTAATTCGTTGACCTCCGAGATGTTTGAGCTAATAATTATATTTTCTACTTTTCTTTTCCTTAACTGCTTTACTTTAAATTTTTTTATTATTAGTTATATTTAATTATTTCATGTTGCTTCTATTTCTGTTTTTATCTTTAAGTAGTTCTTTTCATGATTTCCAAAGTAGAATAAATAATGTGAACTTATTAGTTGTGCTACTAAGAGGAGTGTGCTGCAGCATTGTGAAAGAGAGTTATGCCATGACAAATTGGGAAATGGATGTTTTGGTACGAGGTAATATGGGTTAGTCGAAAAAAAGTCTAAGGGAGAGATTTCTGGAAAGTTAGGCTCATTATGTTCCTTGGGTAGCCCATGGTTAGAAAGCCAAAATTCTTGTTTTAGGACTAGGCCACTTCACAGTTCCCCTCACAAATCCCTTTGTTTTTCCCTTCTCTATGCTACAAAACTTACTCTGTACATTTAATTTTTCTGAACACTATATCATAATGGTAATTTTGTGGTTGGGTCACATGATACCCGTTGCCTATTAAGAATTTGTTTCCCAAATATTTGGCTTGTAACCTTTTCACTTCCCCTCCAAATTTCCATCACACCAAAGTCAGGCCATAATTACTGGCCTCCCACACTCACGTCATACCCCATTTACTCCTTAGTTTACCGTCATTTTATTATACCCTAACATCTTCAATTCTTTTACAGTTACCCTAAACTTTCTTTCTACGCCTATTTGTGCTTTCTTTGGACACTGCAAATTTTCTTATTCATTTTGAACATAGACTATTACCTTAACTTTCCACAATGGCTAGACGATTTACCCCTCAATCATCTGTTATGCCACTTCGCACTTTCTTTAATGCTGCGGTAGGAAAGCGATAACAACATCTCCAAGTGACTCTTTTGCTTGGGAAAAGGCTTTCTTTTTAAAGACGAACCGAGCCTTTCATGGCATACGATGCTTCCATTTTTTCTATCGTCGAGAACATGGATGGAAAATTTTTTGTTTGTATTCGGAGGATGTTCTGACCAAGATTGTTTGAGAGTTCTATGCTCACCTTACCTCCCCAAATACTAATTTTATATAAGTGTGAGGAATCTCAGTCCTATTTGATAAGGACATGATTAATGCTAAGTATGATCTTTTTGATATCCAAGACGAGCATACCAAGTTTCTTGCAACCATCACTGCTGATTGGTTAACTCAGGTTCTTCAAGACCTATGTGTGATGGGAACTAAATGGACGGTGTCGAGGCATGATTTTTACACTGTGGAAAGGGCATCTTGGAAGCCCTAGTGCAGGGTTTGGTATCCCTTCCTTAAGACGTACCTATTCCGTTCTACCCATAACTCAACAGTTTCTAAGGAGTGGATGTTGCTGCTCTATTCCATCATACAGGGTAGGAAGATTAATATGGGTAATATTATATTTAATGAAGTCCACCAGTGTGCGCAGAAGAATGTCAAAAGTCTAAACTTTCATTCTTTAATCACCACACTTTGCCAGTGTGTTAATGTCTCAGTCCAAGCCAATGAGGATGTCATCCCAAATAAATGTTGCAAAGATTTCTGTGGAGGATTGGCCACGGAAAAAGCCTCTTGGCTCAGCATCAACATCCTCTATGCCAACAATTTCCACTGTATCCACCTCCACTTATAACAGTTTATTTGAGTAACAAGAGCTCATTCATTGACAAAGTTGCAGAAGCAAAATAATCTTTTCGAGACTCAGCGGATTTGGCAAAAGTGTAGGACAAATTGGCTCTCAACTGGGTCTATGTGGAGAGTAGGGGCGATGCTCTGAAAAGGTACCTTCAAAATGATTTCACCAAGCCAATGCCTAGATTTCCTGACTTTCCTAAGGAATCATAGATAGTTGTAACAGAAGAGGTTGGTGAAGCCCAACTAGTTGAGACAGACCCTACCACTATCGAGAAAGAAACTAAAGAACCAGAGGATGAAATAGAGAAAACTGAATCAGTCAGTATTGCAAATGATTGTGAGAAAGAAAAATAACCAAATCCCACACCTGCAACACTAGTGGACAGCACTACAGCTGTTCCACCTCCCTTTACTAAACCTATGACTGAACAGGATCGTGAGATCAATCGGATTATTGATGAAATCACCAAATCCGATAATGAACAAGAGGACAAGCCACTCTAATCATTGAAAAGGAATATGCGCTATAAACACAATGCACATAAATCCACTCGTAGGACAGAATGGAGTAACTACACTCCGTTCCAAGCCAGGGAAGTTCTTTTCCCTTCCATACAACATGCATTTCATTTATTTTTCCATCACATTTTCTATTTTTTATCTCTACATGCATTGAAGACAATGCATCCCTTAGTTTTACGGGTGTGTTGAGCATTTAGTATTGCATCAAATAGTTAGTTGAGCATGTTTTAATTTTTGGTTCACTTGTCATTCATTTTGTCATGGCACACATAATTGTCACAGTTTTTTTTCCTATGATAAGTACAATCTTTACTTATGATGTTCGATGATGAGCTTGAATTGTTCAATACACCTAGAACATGTGACAGTGGATTAGGTGAATTTAACTTAGGAGAGTTACTTGAAAATTAGCTCCTTAATATGAGATGTCCTAACCTCAATTAGTTTTGGACTATAGCGAGTGTCTTTTCATGAACAACAATAATGCATTAAGACTAATATGTAGTTGATTGATGACAAAGTGTTGTCATTGAATAGGGATGTCAAAATCAATACATGAGTATCTGTTAGAGAACGACATATTGGACTAACCCGCTATAAGTATGTTTCTTGGATTATTATATAATAATCACAACATTACTCATAGTGATAACTATGTATACGATCCTTAGTCTTGAGATCATTATTGTCCCAACATAGCGAGTTGTATATTTTGATACAATTAAACGTCTACTGTAAGAAGTTGTACTATAAAGACTGATGTTGGGTATGCCACAATCTATGTAGTGGAATATGATTGATCAAGATAGGATTTGTCCCTCCTACATAATGAGAGAAATATCTTAGGCCACTTGATGAAGTGAGACTAGAAATGTATGAACAGGATCAAATAAGTTAATAAGGGATATTACACTTAATTGTTTATTGTAGTCTACTTCGGGTATCAAGAAACGTGAGATTGGACTTTGCAAGTGTGACTATTCCATGACTTGTGTCCAATCGAGATATAAAGGACAAAATGATATAATATGTGAAAATTTATCACAGAAAGGTTATGTCGAACCACGACTTCTTGTAACTTGGGTAGCGATGAAGCATTGCTAAATGTCACTCATTGCTTGTAATGTTAGAAGTGTCCTAGTATACTACCAATGTTACAATAGCCTACAGGGTCACACCCTATGATTGAAATGAGCAAAATCTAAACACGGTTGGTATTAAATTTAGCTGTCACAAGAATTATATTAAATTTTAAATTAATTTAATTTGACAGTGAAATAATAAACACAATATATGTACAAACTTGTTTT
Organism: Gossypium hirsutum; assembly: GCF_007990345.1. Taxonomy (NCBI): domain Eukaryota; kingdom Viridiplantae; phylum Streptophyta; class Magnoliopsida; order Malvales; family Malvaceae; genus Gossypium; species Gossypium hirsutum. The sequence continues at coordinate 34,643,305 of NC_053446.1, read as the reverse complement.
ACAAGAATAGAGAACATAGTTAAAATAAATGTATGAATATGATTCATATAAAATATTAATTATGTATTGTTTACCGAAATTATTAAAATAAAGTGTTATAATAATTTTGGTCAAACATAAAATATATGGAAATTAATATCTTTTTGGAAAGGATATTACATTTTGATATTTTCCATATATTTTTTTGCACCGAAAACGGGTAATTTCGGTTTTAATATGGATATTAAAATAAAAGGGAATCATAAAAACCCTAAGTAAAGAGAGTGTGTCACCAACATTAACCATGAAAAGGAAAAGACACCTAGGTCTAGCAGCTGCATTTTTTTTAGAAAAACTCTTTGAAATGTTTAGAGAGAATTTTTGTTCTTTCATTCGCAACTGGGTGGACTACGTAGACGCCGGGATAATTCTATTGCGGCTTTGGATCGGCAACGTGCGAAGGGGATTAAACCAGTAGTGGTTCCTTTGTATTTTTTAGAATTCAAAAGGTATATTTTCAAACCTTTCCTTCTTGATTCGTTCCTCGTGCATGGATTCTTGGTTTAGATTGCCAGAATAACTTTTTCCTGCGCCACAGGGCGTCCCGGTGACCCAACACAAACATAGCTCTCAATTTTACCATCAAATTTCTACTCAAAGCGTTAGTAATAACATTCACTTTGCCAGGATGATACTTTATCACACAATCACAATCCTTTAAAAGTTCAATCCAACATATTTTCCTTAAATTCAACTCTTTTTGGGTGAGGAGGTACTTAAGGCTCTTATGATCCGTATAAATCACACACCTCTCTATACAAGTAATGGCATAAATCTTAAGAGCGAATACCACAACAGCTAATTTTAAATCATGAGTAGGATAATTGTGCTCATTCGTCTTCAACTGCCTCAAAGCATAAGCCATAACTTTACCCTCTTACATTAACATACAACGAAGACCCGAATAAGATGCATCACTATAAACCAAAACATCTTTTCCAGGCTCTGGTTAAATAAACACTGGTCCATGTAGACACCACATCTTTCTGAAGTAGTTTCGTTAAGGTGCAACAATAAGAGAAAACCCTTCAATGAATCTACGATAATAGCAGCCAAACCCAAGAAACTCCTAACTTCAGTAACACTCGTAGGCGCCTTCCACTCTAAGATCGCCTCAATTTTCTTTAGATCCACTCGAATCCTTTTTGCCCACACAATATGACCTAAAAACACCACTTTTTTAAGTCCAATTTCACACTTACTCAACTTCGCATACAACTGTTTATCTCAAAGAATTCGCAAAACAAATTTTAAATGCTCATCGTGATCCTCCTTAAAATGAGAATACACTAAAATGTCATCTATAAAGACAACCACAAATTGATCTAAGTACGAATTTAATACTCAGTTCATCAAATCCATGAACGCGGCAGGGGAATTAATTAAACCAAACGACATGACCAAAAACTCATAATGCCCATACCGAGTCCTAAAAGCAGTTTTCAACACATCAAATTCCTTCACCTTCAATTAATAATACCCAAATCTTAAATCAATCTTTAAAAACACTATTACACCATGGAACTGATCAAACAAGTCATCAATTCGAGGCAAAGGATACTTGTTCTTAGTAGTCAACTTATTCAACTGCCTATAATCAATACACATCCTCAATGTACAATCTTTCTTCTTTGCAAACAAAACTAGTGCACCCCTCGGGGATACACTCAGTTAAATGAACCCTCTGTCAAGTAACTCTTGCAACTAAATCTTTAAATCTTTGATCTCTTTTGGTGCCATACGATAGGGTGCAATGGACACCGATATAGTACCAGGATAGAGCTCAATACAAAACTCAACTTCATGATTCGGTGACAAACCCGGTAACTCTTTAAGAAACAATTAGGAAAATCCCTAATAGTGTGAATATCCTGAACTTTCAACTCCTTACTAATTGAATTCATCACATAAGCTAAATAAGTTTCACAACCTTTCCCTACCATCTTCTCAACCTTCATGGTCGAAACCATATTAGACAAAAATCCTAATCTTTCACATATAACAATAATTTCCAACCCATCACTATTCATCAATGTAATTCGCTTCGTTTCAAAATCTACCTTAGCCCTATGTTTAGTCAACTAGTGTATACCAAGAATCACATCAAAAAAATAGAACGGTAATTTCATAAGATCAATAAAGAAAACGTGCCCTTGAATCGTAAGGGGGCATCTACGATAAACTATATTCATTACCACACTATCCCCAAAGGAACTAATTACAGTCATACCATACATTGATAAGGTATTGGAATGTTTTACAAGGACCGATACAAAGCCAAGCATTCAACCGATTACATCAGGTTTTCTTCTTTAGATGACTGTCCTAAGACAGCGAAAGAAAGAGAGGACATGAGTAAGGTTCCATATGCTTCGGTAATTGGAAGCATCATGTATATAGTGCTTTGCACACGTCCAGATATCTATTTTGCAGTAGGAATGGTTAGCCGATATCAAGCGAATCCAGGTCTTAGGCATTGGCAAGCTGTAAAGCATATATTAAGGTATCTTAAAAGAACTAGGGATTATATGCTTGTGTATTCTAGGGAGGACCTTACTCCTGTTGGATACAGAGACTCAGATTTCCAAACCTGTAAAGATTCAATGAAATTATGTCAAGAAATGTATTCGTTCTAGGCCGTGGAGCTATAATATGAAGTAGTGGAAAACAAACTTGCACTGCTGACTCTACTATGGAGGCCGAGTATGTGGCTGCTTTTGAGACAACGAAAGAAGTAATATGGCTTTGAAAATTCTTAACCGAAATTGAAGTTATTCCTGGTATGGAAAAAGCTACAACACTGTATTGTGATAGCAGTGTTGCAATAGCAAATACCAAGGAAATGAGAAGTCACAAGAGGACGAAACACATTGATCAGAAGTATCACTTGATACAAGAGGCAGTAGTAGAAGGAATTGTAGATGTGATGAAAGTAGCTTCTGAAAATAACCTTACAGATCCATTTACTAAGACTCTTGTAATTAGGAGTTTTAACAAACACATCGAGGATATGGGAATGTGAAACATGACACATTTACTTCATAGCGCAAGTGGGAAATTGTTGGGAAATGTGTCCATATTGTAGTAAGCATGTAACTATTTTCTATTTACTTGAATGATGAATAAATAAATAAAGTTAATTTCACATTTCACTATTACATATTTTATCTTTATGTATTTTATATTTTGCATACATAGTGAAATTGTGACAAGCAAATTTTAGTTCATTGATCGTCTAAAGTTTAAACTGAAGATAAGTGGCATTGTAAAGAACATTTACATTGTGAGAAAGATGACTTACTTTAGTAGATAATCTAAATGAGTTTGTAATCCCATAAAAGAATCAAAGTGACCATTTTATTAAAATACTGAAATGGATTATTATGTCATCTACAATTCCAATTGGATTGGGCCCAAGATGAATTAATTCTGAATCTGTTTGTGAATTAATTCACTTGTGACATTTATGGTGTGATTTACCTAAATCCTGAGTTAGTCATTAACCATGCATATGCAACTCATGTACTTTGATATAAGTGGAGGCTTATGCTCTAAAGATTATCGAGCCCATAGTCGGTATGTTGGCTACGTGACTTGTGTATGTCATGGCTTTACTAGCAACAGTGGAATTCATTGCTCAATTAAAGAGTTAATGATATCCTCTCATTGGCATTGAGTGGATTGATAAATATGGAATGTGGGCAAGGGTTGCTTGTTCTTGAACGAGTAATTCATCACAGTTATTTGTTGAAAGTGATCATATTAATCATTACGAAGACAAAATGGTGACAATGAGATAAAATAGAATTGTATTGAGTGAATGGATTTAACTAAAAGGAATTAAGGATATCATATAAGGGTAACACACACATGACGAGGTCATTGGACGGATGAATTACTTTCGCAAGAGTATACAATAAGTAGATTCAATCATAGTACTTCTTGTGGACTGACTCCATCATTAAGTAATTGCGAATAATTGGAACGATGCTTCTGGACATAATTGCAATCACTAGAGCCTAATTGTATATGTCAGATTAGTCCCTCTGCAAGCTCAACAAACGCTCGATCAGACTGCATTTGAATTAGAAGAAAATTCTACGACTTTGGGAATAATTTAATTGAGTTGATTTATTCAATGAGGAATTAAATTAGATGGTCGTAAGAATTGTTCAACTAGAGAATTTGATTAAATAAATTTCTTGAAAAAATAATTTGGAAAATCTAAGTGATTTTTGGAAATATAAATTCTGGTCAAGCAAAATTCAATTAATCAAATCAATTAAAATTAATATGATATTTTTAAAAGTTAATTTTCAAGTCAGACAATTGGTCCAATGGGTAATGAACTTGAAAATTAGACCTGAGATCGTAAATTGGGCCCGGAAGACCAAAATCGAGACCAATACCTAAAAACTGGTCAAACCAGGCCTGGTATGTGAAACCAAGTAGATGGTCCAACTAGTGGCTAGACCGAACAACCAGGTCGTCACTGACCTGGATCGAACCGGCAACAGAAGAACCGACTCGGGTGCCATAAGGGTGTCGCACCTGTATCACTAGACACGATAGTACCGGTAGATGCGACGGTAACGTCCTGGTGGCCACCGGCAGTTGGTCATTGGTGGTTGAGTAGTGGAAGAGTTATATTCCTACTGGAATTCCACCAGAGAATTTTATTTCAGATTAATTATTCCAAAAATAATATTATTTTAATAGTTTAATATTAAATTTAATTTAATATTTTTTAAATAGTATTTTATTAATTTAACATTAAAGTGATTATCTTAATATTAAATTTAATTTAATGTTTATCTTGTAGATAAACATTCTATTATTTTAATAATATTTAATATTAAATTTAATATAATATTTTTCTTGATAAATATATATTAATTTAATATTAATGTAACAGCTCGTTTTTAGTGAAATCGAAACAATGGTTTTGGGGCCACAAATTCGAGGTTGAAAATTTTATTTTATTATTATTTCATAATCTACAACCTGATAGAAATACTGTATAAAAATTTCGTTAAGAAATTTTACCGTTTACATGCTTAATTTGATAAAATGACTAAATCGCGTAAAGTGCAAAAGTTGTGTTTTATTAGCTAAAGGTATTAACTAGCTATAGAACTTTAAAGTGGATGTCATTATATGGCACTTACCCCATTAAGGTTGTTAGTGGATGATCATGGTTTGTTATTATTGAAATTTTGATTAGTTTTTAATGTTAATTTAGTAAATAGGTAATAAATGATAAATTAAAACAAAACAAATATATCATCATTTTCTATCATATTTTGCCACCAATTTTTCTTAAGTAAAGAAGCCATTTTTGTTGAGAAACATTCGGCCAAGCTTATATTTCCCAATTAGGTATGATTTTTGTCCCGTTTTTAATGATTTCTACATTTCCGGGATCGTTGTAGCTTAACCTAGCTAGCCCGGGGACTAATTTGTAAAATTGTTAAACTATTAGGGTTTTTCCATTGATGAGTATGCTTGATTTTTGAAGTTTAATGGTATAAAATAAATGGTTGTGGTTAGATAAAAAAATTCTTTTATTGGAATTGTCAAATAGGGACTAAGTTGAAAAATAGAAAATACTATGTGGTAAATTTGTGAATTTGTGAAATATATGGGCTGCTATTAGTATGTATAGAAATTAGCTAGGCTTGGGTAAGGGAAATTTGCATGAATTTTATTTTCCGAGCCTAGGGACTAAATTGCACAAAAAATAAAAGTATAGGGGTAAAATGGTAATTTTTCAAAAATATGTTTTGGATTTAATTGAATGAATTATATATTGAAATAAGTTATATTTATCAGTATAGTTCCAACTAGACCTCGTACGAAGTTAGATCGGGGCAAAGAGAAAGTCTCAAAATAATTTCCCCTGTATCTACATATACTCATCGAGGTAAGTTCGTGTGATTAAATTGTGATTATATATTTTATTTTGAAGTATGTATGAATTATAAATTTGCTACATGTATACACAGTTGCATATCCAATTACATACGACTATCGAGCCTCATTTGAACCTTAAGAATACGTACGATACAAATGACATGTCATTAGGGTTACCGACTTCAGATCGTGAGAGCTTACAGATTCTCAGCTCGTACGAGCTTACCGTTATTCAGCTAGCATGAGCTTACTATTATTTAGCTCGTATGATCTTACCGATTACAGGTCGTAAGAGCATACCGATTTAGAGCTCGTATGAGCATACATGTAAAGGAATTAACAGATTACAGTTTAGTACACCTCGTGTGTGCTACCCGAGTATCCAACGATATTCTAAATGGTTCTGTTATGTGATTATATGAGTTCGATACAAATTACTATTGGTATTTACATGAAGTATATGGAAATGATGTTACATGATACATTGATATATGAAATGGATGATACATGTTCATGGAACTTGAATGTTTGTTGAATTCATCCATGTATATTGGCTATTATATCTGTTTCACATGACTAACATGTTGATGAATATGTGCTTAGGCATTTGGCCAAATTGAGTTGGGATATGCTATGTTTACTTACCTAAATTGTGAATAAATGGTAAGTTAAATTCTATGTCATACAAACTTACTAAGCTTAAATGCTTACTCTGTGTTATTTTTCGTGTTTTATATTGGTTCAGAAGCTCATTCGGGTTGGAAGCTTGTCGGAGCTATATCACACTATCCATTGACTCTTTTGGTACTTTTAGTTGGTTACATTTTGGTTGTAATGGCATGTATAGGTTATTTTGGCTAAATGTTGGCCTATATGTGCTTTTTTTTTTAGATTAGCCACTTATTTTTTGGTATGTGCATAATTTGCCCTATAACGTTGATGTGTGGATGGATTTGTGATTTGAATGATGAAAGGTAAAATAGTAGTTGAATATATATATATGAGGTATGTTTTATAACTTGGTGTGATTTGGTGCTATGCTATGGTAAGCATATATGTATTTGATGCTATTGAATAAGTGGTACAATTGGTAAGTTTTGGTAAATGATTTACATGTTGTATATTGATGCAATTATACATAAAAGTTGGTTGATTACTTGGTTACATGGATCACATGGTTGCACATATTTATACTTGTCATTTGAGGTACCTAAGGGCATATTGGTTGTATGTGATTATACCACATGTTTAAAGCTTGTTCATGCTTGTTTTGGATGCTTGATTATAGCTTATGTATGTGTGCATTTTTGGGTGTAGGTGGATGCCAATTTGGGTGAGAAATATGGCTTGTAAAATTGCCTATTTTCGTCCACACGGGTAGAGACACGGGCGTGTGTCTTAGCCATGTGTGACACACGGCCAGGTGACATGACCGTGTGTCCCCTGTAGTTTTAAAGGGTTACAAGTCAGCCTGTTACATGGCCTAGCACATGGGCATATGGCTTGATCATGTGGCCCAAGTCAATGAGTTACACGGGCATGGACACTGGCTGGGACACAACTGTGTGTCCCTATTTTGAATGCCCACATGGCCTAAGACACGGGCATGTCTCTTGGCCGTGTGAGTCACACGGTCGTGTGACCCCTGCAACTTTGAAAATTTTCAATGTTTTTTAAAAAATTCTGAGTTTCTGATTTAGTTCCGACTTGTTTCTAACATGTATTTAGGGCCTCGAGGGCTTGTATAAGGTATAGTATGTATAATTTTTTTTAATTTTGATATGAATATTGATATGATATGAAATGTTTGGAATCTCTATTTTTTATCTGTAAATTTTGATAATGCTCTGTAACCTTGTTTTGTCGACGGATACGGGTTAGGGGTGTTACAATTAAAGTGATTAAGTTTAATCATAGTTGAACTCTCTAAACTCTTCCTATATAAAGAGAGCCTTAAGTCATTATTTACACACACTTGAATTCAAGACAAAGTTGTAGAGAGAAAATTCCCTAAAGAGATCATTCCAGAAAATTTCTAAAGATATTTTTCTGATTTACAACTTGACTCAAAAGTTTAGAGAAATTGTAAAACTACCCCACTGGTAATTTTTGTGAAAAATTTTCTGATTCGAAGCGAGGCCACACTCGGCAGACGTGAGCTTGAGGATAGAGAAGAAGGCTACTCGGTCGAAGCATTCATCCTAGACGAATCGAAAAGGTACAATTTTGATTAAGTGTTTATTACTTTAGATATCACAACCAAGATCTTATTTTGAAATTGTTTTTAAAATTTTGGTTTTTCCCTAAATTTAATTTCCATTGCATTTTCCAAACCATTTTTCCAACAACAAACACTTTCTGATAATGTACATTTTGCTCTTTAGATTTTCTCTTTTCTTAGGTTTTAGATTTATTTTGTTGTTATTTACTTTTGAGAAGAAATCATATTCTAGAATTACTGCCAAACTCTGTAAGGATTCTACGCTTAATTCAAATCAGCCTTCTTCTAAACTCTCCTCTTGAATTGTTCTTGATGTTCATTCTTTCATTCAATTTTATATTGTTTATTAGATCCATGAGGAACTAATCCTCTTGTGGGGGATTAGCGAGTGAATGTATGACAACCCTAAAAAGTAATCCAGGTGAGAATTAACCCAAATTTGGTATTGTCTATCCATGAACACCTTAACCTTGAACTGGTATGGACTGTAAGGTCGAAAGATAAGTAGTTCTTGCCAACTTAGTTTTTCAATGGACGTATCAGAAGATCGTGCTAGAGTATTGACAAGTTGATTGAATAATAAAACCCGAAGTGACAGTTGATTATGAATACCAAAGAAAGCTAATCACCCATGCCCAGATTTGATACATATTCAATTATTTTATTTCTTATTTTGCATTTATTTAATTTTCATTTATTTCCTTTCTTATTATTTTTTATAATTTATCAAAAACCTTTCTTTTAATTCTTCATACTATAATTCGATTAAAGTACAAGTTAGATCTATTTATGCTTAAATTAGAATTAATTTAGTGTTCGTCTCCCTTGGGTATAATCCTCGAAGTACTCATCTACTCCGTTGTAACTATATTACAACCTGGCCCGTATACTTGCAGATACTACTTTTTCACATCTTTTGTGAAAGATTTCTACTATGTATGTTGGTACGTCTGGAGGTGATCAACGAACCCAGTATAGTTACAAGGGACTAGACTAGTGTGCGCCAGAGTACGTGACAGGGCAAAGCTATGTGTTGAAAGTATGTATAGAGAGTGCACTGAAGTAAGTAAGATCTGAGCGAATTTTGAGTTAAGTATTGGGGTAGTCTACCTCGCTCGAAGAAAATGATAAGACTAGTAAGTATGGAAAAAGATATTAAGTCTGATAATAAGATAAGATTTAAGAAAGGATATATAAAGTAAAGAGATGTTAAGTATAGTACGCCATAAAAGATTCTGTTATAATCATAGATAGACGTTTACATCAATGAATGAGAAAGAAAAAGTTTGAAGTTACATATGTAAGAAGGACGTAACACCTGAGATTCGAATCTAGTAGATTGGGTCCGGTCAAGGGTGTTACAGGTGAAGTTCACCGAGATAGTAAAAAGCGAGACTCTGTATGACTACTTGTATAGTGTGTTCTGTTAGACCTTTATGGCATGAACTATTAGAAATGTATGATAATAGTTGAAACTGAAAGTTTGTCATTATGGTAAGATATGAGTAAGTTCTATTAGTTTTATACTAACTGATTCTGTAATACCCCTAACCCGTATCCGTCGCCAGAATAAGGTTACGGAACATTACCGTATAAACGTAACATAAAAACATGCATTTCATACCTCAATATAAACATTGCATAATCAGTTCATACACATGCATATTGTCCCTTAACTGAGCCTTCGGAGCCCTAGAAATACTTTAGAAATAATTCGGGACTAAATGGGAATCATTCGAAAAGTTAAGGAAAAATTTAGAAACTTTGAACTGCAGAGGTCACACGGATGAGACACACACCCGTGTCTCGGGCTGTGTAACATTCGAAATAGAGACACATAGCCATGTTGCAGCCCGTGTAACTTTTTAAGTTGGGTCACACAGCCAAGCCACACGCCCGTGTGCCAAGCCGTGTAACTCTCGAAATGGCCTCACACACCCTTGTGCCAGACAGTGTGCTAGGCCGTGTAACTACCTAACTTGTAAACATTGAAACCTATAGGGGACACACAGTCGTATCGCATGGCTGTGTGTCACACACAGCTGAGACACACACCTATGTCTTAGGTCGTGTGGACATGAAAGAGGCCAAAATCAAGCCATTTCAATCACCAGCCCAAATATGTACCTACAAGCATTTTAGTACATATGATCGAGGCATTATAACATGATCAAAACCAACATAACATGACCAATTCAATAGTCTATAATTATTCAACCAATATGCCATGTAAGGCACCTCAAAAGCAAACATATAAACTTACCAAACATGCATATACTTGATCACATTTTTACCATCTCAAAATATACCATAACTTGACCTATACCATATCAACATAAACTTACCATTTGAACCATTTCTCTCATGCATCACAAGCACTTAAATGACAGAATTTAACCATTATCAAAATGGTACCAAACAGCCAACATATATACATACCAAAATCAACATGTAAGCATTCAACTAAACATTAAACATAAGTCCACCTATACATGCCATTATAACCTTGGCCATAACATCAAAAACTATCGATGTAATCGATGGATAGTGTGATAGATCTCCAATGAACTTCCAAACCGATCGAGCTCCCGATTATCTATAAAACATAGGAAAGAAAACTACGTAAGCATATAATGCTTAGTAAGTTTGTAAAACATGAACATAACTTACCATTTCAATGCATAACATTAAAATTAAGCATGATACAGTCCAATCATAAGCTTGGCAAAAGCCTAAGCATCATTAACAACAACACATGTTAGTGCATCAACTCATAATTCACTTGAATTAAAATAAGGTAAGTCATTATACATGACCAACTTCATTTAATATCATCATTTTCATAAACATCAATATACTTTCATTGAACATTTCCTTTTCATAGATTCATGTCAAAATTCATTTGAACAATTACCGTTCCTTTCTTTTTCATGCCCATTGAACCATTTAGAATAACACCGGTTACGCGAGAAAGCTCACACGAAGTGCGCTAAACATATAATCGTAACATTTCCTTTTCTTTTACCTCGTTGCTCACACGAGCTGTGAAATGGGTCCGCTCACACGAGCTATCAGTCAGAATGTAAGCTACACAATACTACTCACACAAGCTAAGGAGTATCCGCAACAAATGTAGGACCTCAGCCATCGGTAGGACATTCAAGACTAGCACCCAAAACATGGTAGCTCTAATGACATGTTATTTGTATCCTACGTATTCGGTTCAAACGGAACTCGATAATCATCGTAACATCATTGGATTTCCGCCATTTAATTTCATTGCAATAATACATGAATATATAGATCAATATAAAATTAAAACGTTATTTAATCATATGAACTTACCTCGATGACAAAGACGTAGAAACGAGATCAACTAATTTGAGGCTTTAGCTTTTCCTTGATCTAGATTCGTACAAGCTCTATCTTGATCTAAATAGGCAAATTCAATCCATTTAATACTTAAACTGTTCAATTTAGTCCAAAATTCATCTTTTTGCAAAATTACAATTTTACCTCTAATATTTAACTTCTTTACAATTCAGTCCTTAGGCTCGTAAATTGAAATTTGAGCAATTTCATCTGCATTTCATGCTTGCCGAATTCACTAGGGACCTACACTAACCCATAAAAATTATAATTTTACAATTTTACCATAGAATTTTACTCGTTTTATAAATAAGTCCCCAAATGACAATTTCCTCAAAAATCCCTTTACAAAACTTGTTTATTTAACAACAAAGACTCATAATATTCCATCAAACATTAAAAACCATACAATTATATTCATGGAAAAATTGTAAATCTTTCAAATTTTTGAAATTTAATCCTTGGGCTACTTAGACTAAGCTACAATGATCCCGAAAACAAAAAAAATTATAAAAAATGGGACACAATAACACTTACAAGCAAGGAGGGAGCTAGCCGAATGTTCAAGGTGCAATAGCAGGGTCCTTTCTCTCTAATTTTCGGTGGGGAGAAATGTTTTTGGAAGATGATACCTTTTGTTTCTTTTTTTTTCTTTAACTTATTTATTAATTTACTTTATTAACCTTTCATTTTAACTTACAATTAACTTAATTTGTGTCCATAAAAGTCCACTAACATGATAAATGGTCGAATCACCATCTAAGTCCCCTTACTTTAAAATTTCATAGCTAATTGATACCTTTAACTTATAGAAATCTACTTTTTTACCTTTTACGATTTAGTCCTTTTTACTTAATTAAGCATGCAAACGTCAAAATTTCTTAACAAAATTTTTAAAAGACCTTTCTAATATTCCATAGACATTAAATAATAATAAAATAAAAATTTTCTAGTCAGATTTGTTGTCCCAAAACTACTGTTCCGATTTCACTAAAAACGAGTTGTTACAAAGTCTAAGGTGAAGTATTGATATGTTTTGGGTTATGAGGGACTAAGTCTTAAGGGTTTTCCATGAAAAAGATATGTGTATTTTTATCTCAAGAAGGGTATTCATTATGATGATCTATAAATATGAAAAGTGAGGGGTGTTGTTATCTTGATTTATGGGATTCTGATATATACCGACATGAAATTCGTCAAAGTGGTCTATGCAATGATTTTTCAATATGGATATGTGTGTTACTAAATCAGGATATGACTGAGAATGAATTGATAGTATTATATTCTACGTAAGTATTCACCAAATATATATATGTACCACCCATGATAAATATCAGTGAACAACTCTTTGAGATAAGAGTATGAGTTAAGGCAAGGATTATTATAAGTGGTTTATGAGGGTATGTACTGTTGAGAAATTATTATAGGAAAGAGGTTTATAAAATGATTGGAAGGATTCCTCAGTTAGATAGATAAGGAAGATTTAGTATGATAAGAGCATGACAACTGGTGTATAAGAGAATGAGAAACTGTGGTGGTATCCGCTGGACTAAATGATGCAAAACGTTGGTTGCATAGTAATTCGAGCAAGATTGAAAAGTATCCATCAAGGTTTAGTTAATGAGCTCAATAAGTACCCCATGTACTTACAAGACTTGTTAATGCCAAGGCGGTGGCGGAGTGGGCTATTCTGCATCTAGTGAATATGTGGTGTAGTCTTGGAATTCGCCTTTTGAGTTTGTATGGAATAAAATTTTAACTTGTAAAGATTTGTATCAAGATTGATGTAACCAAATGTATTTTAAATAATTCCCTTGTTTTCTTGTAATATTTTTTTTAATTTAGAATGCTAAAGAACATGTTTAAATAAATAGGAAATTATTTTTTTTATTGATTAAGTTTTGCGTAGTAACACTTGAAATTCAGACCCAGTGAATCAGGTCGGGTTTGGGGCATTACAAAAGTTGTCATGATTTTAACGGAATTAGAATTGGGTTTAGAAAATTATTTAATTGAAAAATTAATTTATTTAAATTAACAAATAATAAATAGAAAAACATGTACTAGGCTGGATTAAAGTATAAAGTGTTGGGTTAAAAGTTCAAGAAACACATATAATTGAACCCAATACAAGAATGGTTCGAATCCCCATCATAATACATATGAGGAGAAGCACACCCTATTGCCCCTTCTCTCTCCTAGTTCAACTAGGAAGTTATTTTTCTATTAAATAGACTTCTACTAATTCAAAAAAAGTTTCACTTCTTCTCCCTATAAATAGATGGCATCGGTAGGGCTAAAAACACAATAAGTTTTACACAACTTTGAGATATTATTATTTTTCCCGAAAATAGTATGAATTTATTTTTTAAGTATAAAATATATTTTCCAAGAAAAAAAATTCTATCGATTTTAATAAGAGAGAGTGAGAGAGAAATTTACTTTCCTACTGAACGTAAGAAATTTATTTCCAGTTCTGTGTTTGAATCGTAATTCTTCAAGCCCACACTTGAAGCAGGTCGTGGTACAAGAATAATGGAGAAGGTTGTTCAATTCAAAGTCAGGAACATCAAGGATCCATCTTGCTCAAAGCATAGGTATATTCCGGGAAAAAGTTTATTGCTATAAATATCATAAACCAACTCGATTTTCAAAATTTTATTTTTTTGTTATGCAAGAAAACTATTTTTGAACCATATTTGTTCCAACAATCTAACCATGTTTGGGAGATCCCAACTCAAACCTTCACTTCGGCAAATTTTGGTATTTTGAATGAATTAGGTCTTACTCTTGTTAATAGGCTTTTATTTGATTGTTGGGTAAATGACATCAGAATAGACCTGCTGGTCTGGTGGTTAAATGGTGTGTTATTATGGGTGGAGGTCTTGTATTTGAATCCTTATACAGGCAAGGGTATTATTTTTTTGCTTAAATTTTGAGATAGAGTTGTGTAATAGGGGGATTCTGAGTAGTGGATGTGTAGTGGGAATTAGGGGAGAAGATTAAGGGATTTTATTTTATTTTTTTCCCATAATCAAAGTTTGACTCTCTTTTCCAAAAAAAAATCTGCCGTCTATTCTTCTCCCTCTCCTCTTTCCAAATTCTCTTAGTTTTTCCATCTTTCTCTTTTTTTTCTTCTTCTTGATTTTTCCCCAATCCATTTAATTTCCTTCGTTTTCGCACGCGGTTAGTGCTCGCTTAGTTTCGGTAGGTGTTTCTCTTTGTTTCTGTCATTAATCTCTTAACAACTGAAGTGGTAATTTTTTTCTTTGCAATTTGGGCATAGGGGGAGGCTCGGACTGGTGAATTCAGTGTTCTCGTCTTAACAATAGTTAAACGGAGGGTTATCGTTAGTGGTAAGTTGGGTTTCTATTCATTCTTGGTTATCAATTCGCTTGTAGATCCATTAAATTGATGTTGAGTATCTTGATTATAGGCTTTGGAGTGCTCGGGGACTGTTTTAGCATCAAACAAAACAAGGTGTGTGCCCGTAACACAAAAAAAAACAGGATTCGGCGAAAAGCCGAAATTACTTGTTGTTTAGACAGCAACAGCAGGCTAACTTTGAAAAATCGCCATTAATTGTGTAAATAAAATTAGAGGATTAATAAAATATTGAATTAAAGCTTATTGAGTCTAGTTTCTCATAGAAGAAATGATGTAAGTAATGGAATTGTAAATCGTAAGGAATAATAAACTTTGTGAGACAAGGTCAGAATGAATTCGAGTTCCCCTGCTCTGACTTTGGAAAATCATCAAAAATTGGAGAAAAATAATCAGGGGTTAAAATTTACATGTTTAAATTATTAATGAATCTATTTTCAATAAAAACAAATTGAAACATCATCCAAATTTTTTACTAAGAGATAATTTATTTTTAGCAAAGAAGGGACGAAGCTGTCAGACAGCAGAACAGGGGTAAGTTTGAAGATTTTACTGTACTTATTGGATGAACCAAAAATTCTAAAAATTTTATGGTAGAAAGGTATTTGAGCCTAGTTTCAAATACATCAAGTGAATCTTAATTCAAAATTCTGTAGCTCAAGGTATAAATAATTTAGTAATAGTAACTCAAGTAGACAGCTTTGAAGGAACATATAAGTAAATAGTGAAAATATATATGAGTAATTAACTAGCATGGGTTACATTAAAATGGATCACGTGGCCAAGGCCAATTTAGGCCGGGTGGGCCACATGTTCATGTGAGCCCATTTTTCTAAAAATTTCTGTAAGGTTGCACGGGTCGCCCAAGTCAACTGTGGACTACTGTAGGGTCGATAAGCTTTACTTAGACCCCTATATGTGTGATCTGTCTGTCTGATTTCTAAACCAAGCATGACTTATGATATTTGAATGTATGTACTATTAATTGCATAATGGCATGACATATTTTGTATGTTGCATTGCATCGGGGTGGGTTGATGATATTTGGAGGAGGTGTCTGAAAGGCTATTAAGCCTGTTATCTAGCAGCTTAGCTGCAACCTTTTGATTATGTGCCGCATTTTGGTATAGCATGGTGTGTAGGGATGGGTGGGTTGATTTAATCCCCACATTGTGTGTAGGTTTGGACGGAGATGGTGTGTAGAGGCTGGTGGGTAGGATTCTGATTTACCGTATCTGCATTCTGTATGTAACACCTCTAACCCGTATCCATCGTCGGATTAGGGTTACGATACATTACCAAATAAGATACAACTTTCAAACAATTCTGAATGCATATATGTCATATTTGCATAAATAAAACTAATGACGGATTAAAATTTAACATACATTATTAATCATAAAAAAAATACATACATTTCACTTGCATATAATCATAATTATATTTAAACAAACATGTCACAAAGCCATACAAAGAAAATGTACATTAAAAATATTGAGCAAGAATTATGTATTATCACATCAATTCAATCAAAAAATCCCTGAGTAATTAAAATCCTTATGCATAGCTATTCATATCAATTTATACTCATACCTTGCCAGTTACCATGTACTCAATTCGACTAACCTATTTAAGTATATAAAGTTAGGTCTAAATCATGCATCTTCTAATTAATTAACATTACCTAAATTTATCAAGTACATTACTTACTAACCTTATGCTCATTTAGAAGACAAATATACATCATTATATAAGACCATAACATGCTTATTTACCTATTTCAAGCTTACGCATGAACTCCTAATGAGCCATTTCAAAATAACCATATTTCAATATCATTACCAAGCTAAGTAATACATGTTCGGTCATTATAACACAATACCCATAACATATTTATACTTTATTGACATTCATCAATTCAAATACTTACCAATATAAATATGAGCACCAAAACCGAATCATATAATCACTTATATTTTCAAATCAAACATATTTTAAATGCACCACTTGAATATACGATATTTCTAAATACCTAATTATTACATAGCATAATTAAAATTCAACTAACATCCATATTAATCTTATTGCTGAAACTCATAATTAAATACCACCTTAATATTCAACTCATGTCTCAAGATTTTAATACCTAGCTTAAACCAAAAATGTCATATACGTGTAACTTTAATATTTCATTCGATTGCAAGATCAATTCATGCTCCAATATAATCGAATTCAAACATAAAAATTAGGCACATCAAACATCCATTCAAAATCACATAAACTCAACTTAAACAAAATGATCATGGACAACTCATTCTTAAACCAAACCGAACCTGTATAACCAAGATACACCCAAATATATTATCAATACAACCTGAATCAACTTAACCTACACTTCCAAAACTATAATCATTCAACTCAATTAATTACCAAATCCATACATTCCACACATATTATATATATCAACTCATTCACCACCTTATCAACAAAACATAGCTACCGTATACTACATATAAATAAGCCATAGCCGAAATTATAAAATCAAAAACTTGATCAAGAACCCATAAAACAAAAACCGAAACAAATACTAATGATCAAAGACAAGCCATTTTTCGCATGGCTATATATATACAAGTCCCAAATCAATTATTTCATCTAGACTATACATGCCATAAGCTCAAAACTCAACTTAGTAAAATACCTAAGAAAACAATCGATAGTGTGATAGGGTTGCTGACGATCCCCGAGCACGTAACAACCTCTAAAAAAATCTATAAAACAAAGACAAGTAAAAACACAAAGTAAGCTAACTTAGCTTAGTAAGTCATTAGCAAAACACATATATATGTTTGAATCATTTAATTCCTTAGGTAATTTTTTATTAAAACCGAATATGCATTACACAACATCACCAGAACATTCATTAATCTCAAGACATTTTAGTCATAACTAATTAACATTATATACTTCCAAACTTATACTTATCATTAGCATAAGGTCGAATATACTTACCTTATACATATGCACGCATAAGTATCTTTTTGTTATAAATAATCGACCAATGTTCTTACCTAATCATCAAATAAATATGACATATCACATAACTGATTATTATAACTTCGTAATCCCATTTGATATCACATTGACATAGATCTTACTAAGCACATATCTTGAAATGATACACTGGCACGAAGCCTGCTAGGCCAAAAGCCTGATTCAATACACCGGCATGAAGCCTGCTAGACATAAAGTCTGAAATATTTCACCGGCATTAAGCCTGCTAGGCACAGAGCCTGAATATCTCGGATACGAAGTTGATCTCTCACATAATTCTTTATAAGAAATTTCTAAATGTTCTTTAAGATTTGTATAAAGCTTCTCAAATATTGTATCTCAGCAAAGAATCAAATTCATACACAAATATTCGTAGCAAACGTACATTCGACTAACAGATATATAATTCATATAATTACATTCAACCTATGAAACTCAACACATATATTCGGCTAAATATATATAATTTATACAATTTGTTTCAATTTATAGAACTCAAAACATACATTGGCTAACACATATATATATACAATTCATACATTTTATTTCAACTTATAGAATTTAAAACACATATATACATAATCGGCTAACATTTATATACAACTCATACCATTATATTTTTTCTTATAGAACATATATATATATACTAATTTAATGATGTGTATTTGCAATTAGACTTACCTTGGACGGTGAAAATCGGATTAGGGCGGTTAATCGATGATTTTGGTTTATCCTTGATCCAACTCCGATTTCTTTTGTTCTTGATCTAAATATTCAAAATAAACTAGTTTAAATATTATTCCATTCAATTTGGTCCAAAAACACATAAATGGGAAAATTACCATTTTGTACCTGATATTTTACACTTTTAGCAATTTAGTCCCTATTGCATAAAACACAAAATACACAAAATTTACACACACTATGCTAGGGCAGATTGTTCCTTGTCTTTATAAAAGTCCACACATTTCATTTATTTCACATTTTAACCCCTCAAAATATTATTTTTGCAATTTAACCCTATTTACTCAATTTCATCAAAAATTCCAATACAAAACATATTAATATAAAACATATATTTCATTATTCATCATCAAACATCACATAACACAAATTTTCATCAATGGCACAACTCAAAATATTCATCAAAATCAAAAATTCAAACATGGATCGGATAATATTCGAAGCAACGATCTCAAAAACGTAAAAATTATCAAAAATCAAAGCAATTTCATACCTTAATCAAGCTAGTAAAGTGTTGAACCCTAATAAGGTTTAATGGTTTTCTTCTTTGTTGATTTTGACTAAGGAAGGTGATGAAATGGCCATTTTTTTATGTTTTAATTTAACATATATTATTTATTTGTTGTTTTACTTATTTAACATTTATTAATTAATTTAATAAACATATAATATAAGGGTAATGTTGACTATTGCCACCCACTATCTTAGTTTTTGTCTTATTGCACATTTAAATCTCTCATTTTAAAAGACAACAACAATTAGGTGCTTTTAGATCTGACCCCTAAATTTTCATTTTACGTGTTTAAGTCATTTTATTTAATCGGTCATTCAAACGATAAAATTTAAATACAAAAATTTTACATAATCAAATTCACACATAATAAACACACAAAATAATATTAAAATATTTTTTGACTCAGATTTGTGGTCCCGAAACCACTATATCCAATTAGGGTCGAAATCGGGTCGTTACACTGTATCTAATATGGGCCAAGGCCTTAATGTATTTCTAAGACTGTATCTGAATAGGCTAAGGGCCAAACTGATTCTGTAATGGGCACAGGCCCCAGACTGTATCTAACTGAATTCTGTTGATTATTTTTATGCATGTTTTCTGTGGGGATTACACACTAAGTTTGCAAAAACTCACCCTTTCTCTGTTTAATCTGTATAGGTAATCCCCAGACTTGACGGGTCGGTGCAGCGGAGGACTCGACAGTGGCCACACGTAAATTTTAGACTATTTTTTGTTAATGCCTAGAATTGATTACTTATTTGGGGTTTTTGATGTATCTTCTGGACTATGGACTAGTTGGCTTTAAATTTTGGACTTTATACTATTTTTTATGGATTTTTTAAAAAACTGCTACTTCACAAAACACGGTTTTTCTAAAAACTAAGGTTTTCATAAATAGAAATAATTTTTCCTAAATTAATTGGTTACAAAAGCTTCCGCTAAGAGACAAGTTTTAAAGCAAATCAACTAGTACTTATTTTTTTAATTAAATAAAAGCTAACTAACTGAAACGGTTTTAACTCGAAAATCTTGTCTTCAAATCCCATTCCATGTGACATCTCCAGATTTGGCCACAACGTCTAAGTCGGGTTTAGGGTGTTACAAACCATTCCTTCACTTTTCATCCTAAAGCGAATAGAATCAGTAACAAATGTATTTCCTCATTTAGAAATCCCATATAGACTAAGGTATTACATATATACTCGAACTGATAAATAAATCCCACTAGGTCTTTAGCTTCGGCTTCACTAAATTATAAATTAGAAGCTATCCATGTTACCAATGAAAGGTTGAGCTTGAAATACGAAATACGAAATACTACTCTGTGGCATCGTAATTCTGGAGCGCAACCAGTTTCGGTCAAACAACATTGCATCAAGTAAAAATGTTATCCTACAAGTAAATAAAGCACGATGCACACATATAGTCCTAATTATCACAACTAGCAATCCTAGCTATCCACAACTACCACGTCCAAAACCAATGAACACAATAAAATAATAAAAATAATAAACAAAATAAACGAGTAAAACTACAAATTTCATACGATAGCATAAAAGAAAATTAAACACAAACAATTTTTAACAAAAGAATGACATACAAGGATTGTAGACCTTCAAAAAGTGGATCAAGGTGTTATGGGCTTACGATCGAAAGATTGATTATTGCACCTCGACGTACGTACACCAAGCAGAGAAAATTGCAAACAAAGAATAAAACATGCGGTTTTCCGCAAGTTTGATAGATCTAGTTATAATATTTTTTTAGTGTACAATAGAACACAAGAGATAGGTTGATAAAAATGAATTACTAGCAACAAGCATGCAAACTACAAAGTCAAACTAGCTAATGTCTAACAAGATATAGTACAACAAATCATAAATTTGAATATTGAACTACAGTAATAGTTAAAGTACTAAACTGTAAAAATTCCAAACTTGTAATAAAGATAACAAAGACAATAGTAGCTGATTAGCATCCATGTTAAAATTTAATTCTCGGATTAAGGAATTGGATTGAACCTAATTAGCTTATTTTTTACCTCTTAGTCAATAAATCATCCAATTACGATTTAGTCCAATTAATCTCTCAATCTCACTTAGAATAAATAAGGACAATCAAATCTATACGCGATAAAGTTTCCTTTCGGTCTCACGTATGTATGTGTTCACCTAGAATTATCAATTTCAAGTTAGTTCATGTTATTTTCGGTAAAGGAATATAAGATTGTGGTAGTGGGGTTGGATAATACAGGCAAAACGAAGTCGCTTTACAAGCTTCACCTTGGTGATGTTATTACTACCCATCCTCCTATTGGTAGTAATGTTGAAGGGCTTGTTTATAAAAACATTCACTTCGAGGTACTTTTCTTATTTTTTTTCCCAATTCCTCAATGATTTAATTTCTGCTATTCATTTTATTATTATTATTATTATTATTATTATTATTATTTCTTTTAGTTTATTCCAGGCTTTTCTAGTGTTGAAACTAGTTCAATGGTTTGAAAATTTTTGATACCTCTTTGGTAGTTAGGAAATGTAGCGACCCGATAGTCACGGGTGTCAGAAAGTGTATTTTCGAGACTCTATTTTTGAAAAACAAACTCGTAAATATTTTTATAGTTAATTAGGTTTTGGTTAGGTGAATTTGCATGAAATAAGAGTAATTAGGTATAAAGAACTAAATTGCATAAAGGGTGAAAGTTGAATTATGGATTAAAGAAAAATTAAATGGACTACAGAAGCAATTATGCCATTAGCTGAGGCGGCATAATATTAAAACAAGTGTAAAATTTAATATCTATTATAATAAAATATATTTACTTAACATTTAAGTATATATATTATAATAATATAATAATATATAATAAAAAATAAAGAATAAATAGATAAAGAAAATAGAAAAAGAAACAGAGATAGAAACGAAAATAGAAAGGGAAAGAAAGAAAAAGAGAAAGAGAAAGAAAGAAAGGAGAAATTAGGGTTTCAAAGTTCAAAGCTCAATTGGTGAGTCAATTTAGTCCATTTTCTTCTAATTTTTATATTTTTGGAATCCCGGTATTAAATACTACCCTACCCATGTCAAAATTTTAGAAATTATTGAGTTTTTAAGTATTGTCTATGTTGAATAATTTTAGTATTAGGGATTAAATTGATAGATTTTTAAGCTAGAAATGAAAAATGATTGAATTGTAGAATAAATTGTAAATTTTGAGTAATAGAGACTAAATTGTGAAAAATTCAAAATTTAGGGATTTAAGTCAAATTAGGGAGTTAAATTTAGTTGAAAGTGAAATTTGTGTAAAAATATAAGGTTAATTGTAAAGAAATAAAGTTAGTCTCGGTTTAGGGAATAAATTGGAATTCATGTAAATATTGAGTAAAAATTAAAATATTAAATATGAGATTGAATTGTATTGTATTGATGAATTTTAATTGTTTTAATTACGTAGCTAATGTCGTACCGGAACCCTTGACTAAAAAGGGGAAAGATAAAGTCGACGAGGAATAGCTCGAAATTTCTAGTTTGTATTTCTATAATCCAAACCTAGTTGTTAATTGTTATATTTTAAATTAATGTATATGGTAAGTGGTTAAGGTGAGGATATGGCACTTTGATTTATTGAATTGATTTAAAGTTGATTGAATTGATTTTTGAATTGAAATGACTATATGTGTAATTATGTGATTATATGAAAAATCAGTATTGGATATTGATTATATCTGAAATGTGAAATTAAACCCTATTGGAAGAGTTCAGGGATTTCTTCAACTTCGAGTCGATAAGACACTAGGTGTCAATTTACTACTTCGGATTAATTCGATGAGGCACTGAGTGCCAATTTACTTCGGTTTAGCCGATGAGACACTGGTGTCAAATTATTACTTCGAATTATTCGATGAGGCACTGGGTGTCAAACTGGTGTGTTTTGGTTGGATCCGTGTATCCGTCTGAGTCCGACTCGTGTTAATAGAGGTAAATGAATAATAAAATTTTATAATTGATATTGAAATGGCATGGTATGAGAAATGAAAGTGAAATAGTGAATTGAAAATAGAATGTGGAATATGTTGCAAATATATGGAATATATGAGTTATATACTCATGAAATGTATATGGAGTGGATAATGCAATTGTATAATGAAATGTGAAATAAATTGTGAAAAGCTATTTATATAGCAAGTATGAGAATTGAGATATTTATGAAACAAATGAAATATAATATGGCTGTTGTAATATTTAAATTTTAATATGTGTTTATATTTCAATTGAATATTTGTAATTTCTTATTTTTAAATATTCGGATTGTAGAAATACCACTGAGTTTTTACTCAGCGTACAGTTTTGTTTTCCGTGCACAAGTTAGGTACTTAATTTTGATTGTCGATTCAGCATCCAACAACGATCCCGACCTCAAACGTGGTGATGTTTTTCCTTTTGTGTCGACATGTACCTAAGGTGTCTAAATATTAATCATTTTGCAGATTAATTGTAAATAATATTATAAGTTAATATTGGATGGTTATATACATATAAATATGTGTTTATGTTTGAGGTCATATTATGGAAAATTTAAGTTTATGTTTAAATGAACATGAAATAGGTAAAATAAATTGAAATTGGCATGTTTACAAATTGGATTTGAATGATGTTTTATTTATATGTTTTGATGATATAATTGTGGTACCTATGAGGGTACATTGGTTAGACACCTAGGATAGTTGTTTTGACATGTTTTGGATGTGTTTAATCGTGTTTTGAATAAGTTAAATGAATGATTTTTGAATTGTTTAATGTCCAAGCTTGCAGGGAATGGTAAACTTGTTATTTAAGGTATATTTTGGCCACATGGCCGTGTGAGCCCTGCAGCTTTGAAAATTTTTATTATTTTTTGAAAAATTCTCTGAGTTTTTGAATTAGTCCCGATTTGTTTCTAACACGTCTTTTAGGCTAGAGGGCTAAAATAAGGGACATTATGTATGAATTTAATTAGTTTTTGATCTGAATATTATATGTTATCAATATTTAAATTTATGTTTGTTTGATCGATAATGTAACGCCTCGAAATTTGGGCCTAGAAGTATTGGACCTTGAGTAAGGGAACAGTTAGGAAACTGTGCATAAATGAATGTCTGCGTCAGTGGTTAAGTGATTTAGGAGTGTTTGGGAGTGTTGGAGAAGTCTTGGGTTCAAACCTAGGCTTTAGCAAAAATTTTGGTTCTAGGTGGATAAAACCTTGGATGTAAGTAAGTGGGCTTTAAGAATATTGTTAGGGAAATCATGACACAAGAAAGGTTGATGATCCAGTGGTAGTGGCGTCATATTAGTGGCAAGGGGATCTTGAGTTCGAATCACATGGGGTGCAAAGGGATTTATGGAGTGCTTTTAGGAGGGTTTTGGGGGATTTGGATAAGGGGGTTGCTAGTTGGGGATTTTGGGGAGAAAAAGAAGGAATTTGGTGTGTAATGGGTGTATTGTGCCGAATTTGAGTGGGAACTACTCAGAATTTCGGGATTAGGGGTCTTAGTGCACTATTTTGGGTTGGGGTAATTAATCATTTGGGTAATTGTCCTTTATTGCCGAATATATCATTCTCTTTCTCCCCTCTTCTTTTGCGGTTTTGGTCTGTCGATCTTCTTCTTCCCTTCTTGCCAAACCTTTTCTGTTTCTCTCATATCGCCATTTTGTTTGTCGGCTTTTAGTTAATGATTTTCTTGATCGGTTGTTTTGATCTCTCCTCCCCTCCAGTGTCTTGATTCTGTTACCGATTTCTATCTTCTTCTTTGATCAGTTCTAGTTTGGGAAGGGCTTTAGCAAACGGTGAGTTACTAGATTTCTTCTTGTTTTTTTTTTTATATTCCTTTGATATGTTCAAACTTATTTCTTAAACATATGCTCTTTTCTTTTATGTTTTCTGTTGGCTGATTTTCTTCCTCCCTTATGCTTGGTAGTGCTTTCGGTTTATAGAATTCCACAATGAGTGCAAATCGTTTGCCCATCTCGCGATTAAAGGTAAAGTTGAAGGCTTGTAATTTCTCAAGTGGTTGGTCGAATTTTGGGGGAAAGGGTTGCGTGTAATTCCTCTAGACTAATGTGTGCTAAGCCATGGCTTTAGACAATCATAGTTGATAGGCTGTATTTGTAATGCAATTAATCGTCAAAGAGGAGTGTGATCAACTCTAGCCTGTGATCTAAGGGAAATAAACCGATCAGCGATCAGTCAAGGTAAGTATGGATTGTTGTTTTGGGCTTGGACAGTTATTAACCTTATTGGTTGTAAATCTGATACGATATTTTGGTTGATTATAGGATTCAGAGAGCGTGGATCTTAGCTAGTTTCGCGAACAGGTGTGTAACCGTATGCTATGTTGGATAATCGACTGAAAAGCCGAAAAGTATGTGTCGTTTACACTGCTATGACTGTAGATCAGCAAAATGTCGAAAAGCCAGAAATATGGCATATGATGCCACATGAGTGTGCGATCGTACGTGTGGTGAACCGAGCCCACAAACATGGGAGTTAGTCTGTAAAGGCCATCACGAGCGCTCTCGTGGTCTTTGGCTGTTCTGGGCCTCATTGGGCCAAAATGGGTCGTGTGGGCCCAATGGGCTTAAGGGCCCACACGGATAAAATGTATGTGATGTGGTAAGTATTGTTTGAATTATGACATTCGCATAGCTGTGGCTATTTCTGGGCTAATCCACTTAGGCCGAATAATGGACCTTAGGCCCATTTACACCGTTGTGATTGTTTAGGTTACTTAAGTTACTTGAGGCGACGATAGGCCTTCTGTTGGGTCATCGAGACCCCCAATTTGTGAAATTACTGAAATACTCCCGGTGTGTAAAATTACTGAAATACCTCTAATTTGTAAAATTACCGAAACGCCCCTAATTTGTGAAATTATCGAAATACCCCCAGTTTTATTAAAATACCCTCTGTGTGTAAAATTATTGAAATACCCCTGATTTGTGAAATTACCGAAATACCCCTAGTTTGTGAAATTATCGAAATACCCTTATAGGTTAAAATGACCGTTTTGCCCTTAAGGGTAGATGACTGGCTTGGTCTTCGAATTTGACTGACTTGATTGTGGTCGTATGACTGGTATGCTTTTAATATGTGTGTAAATGACTGTTACTGTGCATGGCCATTTTGCATACATGTGTGATGATTGAGCATGACATACACGACATATTGCATGGGATTCTGTTATGGAGGAAGTACTATTACGAGTGGCTCTGCCACATATACTGTTACTGGTGGCTTTGCCACATATACTGTACTAGCAGCTCTGCTGCATTATTATTATTACTGGCAACTATCCTGCAATAATGGTGTGTGGGCTGGGTGGGTCGACTTTGTCCCCACATGGTGTGTTGGGTTGGTACGGGTGGTGTGCTGGCTAGATTAGGGTAGGTTTGCATACTTGCACCATACTACATACTGTTTCTGTATTGGGCTAAGGCCCAACTTGTTTCTGTATTGGATTAAAGCCCACATTGTTCTGTTCTGTTACTGATTTGGGCTAGGCCTAACTAATACTGATATTGAGAATGGGCTAGGCCCAATTGATTCTGTTATGGGCTATGACCTAAATGATATTGTAGTGGGTTTTGGTCCACGTATGCTCTGAATTAGACTGTACCGTTACTGTAAAAGGGCCCTGGCCCTGACTGTTTCTGTTTCTGTATATTGACTGTTACTTTAGTAAGGGGATTACACACTAAGTTTCCATAAACTCACCCCGTTTATTAACTGTGCAGGTAATCCCCAGTATTAGGAGGATCGGTGCTGCGAGGGAGTCAGAGATGGGCACACAACTGCTATTGATTCCGATTTTTTTTTAAGTTGCCTACTTATAAGTACTTATATTTTGATTTGGGTTATAATAAGGCCTCCATTAATTTCTGGATTTTGAATTGGGATTGTCATTTTATTTCGTTTTCTATCTGTCTTAAAAGTATATCGTGGTTTTCCAAGTTAATAACTGTTTTCAAAACACTACGTTTTGACAACTTAATCTTGAAACATCACATTTTCGTAAACTAGTTACTTTTAAGCTTAGCTTCTGCAACTGAAAAGAAATTTTGGGAATAAACTAATGTAATTGGGATTTTACTCAAGTTTTTAATTAAGAAGGGTTTTCAATGAAAACATGGTTTTCGAAAGACACTTCAATGTGGCACGCCAGATTCGGGCCTAACTTCTAGGCCGAGTTTGGGGTGTTACAGATAAGCTTCGGCAATGCTTCGAAACCTATTCTGGTGACGGACGTGGGTTAGGGTGTTACAAGAAAAGTTGTGAGGTGTTGAATCAATTAGGTTAAAGCATGCAACTTTTTGGTTATGTTTCTATGTATTAATTTTTACCAACCTTGTGAAATGAACCAATTAGGTGTTGAATCCTCATTTTATCCCTTTTGCATGCCTCTTTTAACTGACATTTTGGTTGTAAGCAGATTGTATTGAAATGGCACATGAATATGTTGTCATGTGTAATATTAAAGGGATATTGACATGTTAAATACGATAAACTAGATCGTTGCTTTTGTTCACTCTGTTGATTGGCTGAATTTTAATTAGACTATTACTTGAATTTGGATGTGAGTGTTGATTAAATTATCATATTCCAAATACCCGTGTCCAAAAAATGTGCCAAACATAACTGCTGAACACTAGTACTTAGAAGAAAAATTAAGAGTCAAAGCAGCATTGTATGGATATTAAGTCAATATTTGTTATTGCCTTAGGTTTGGAATCTTGGTGGCCAAGAAAGACATACTATCATGGAACTCATGCTGTTATTGTGGTGATGGACTGCACAGACAGAGCCAGGGTTACCCTTATAAAGGATGAGCTCTTCAGGTTGCTTCGACGCGAGGATCGACAACATTTTGTTATACTTGTCTTTGCAAATAAACAAGACATAAAAGATGCAAAGACAGCCAAGATCACTGATGCCCTTTCACTTCGCTGCATAAAAACCCATGATTGGCACATCCAAGCCTGCTGTGCACTTACCGGATACACATTGTACGATGGTCTAGGGTGGACTGCCCAACAACAAGTTGAAAAGGGTATGACAGGAAGATCGGTCATTTTTTCGTATTTATGGATTCAGATGACCGAAGCAAAGTCTACTCTTTTTGTACCATCTGCAGCTGCTATTAAATTCTGTAGGTTGTTTTAACATTTCAATTTGCATTAAGAAATTAACATTTTCTGCACAATGAAGCTTTTCTTATAACATTTGACAATGAAGAAAGTGTTGGTATAAATAGTATGTGAGAAAAAAATGCTGTAAAACAGCTCTAATATTTTGTAACAACTCCGTAAATCAAAGCCTCTCCAAACTAAAGATGTATAACAGTTAAATCTTCAAATCAGCAAAAACTGTCACAGTATCCAACATTTGCAACCTTGAGCTTCCTGGGGACCTTCAAACCATTGATCCCACATGGGATTTATAGGGCCATTTGTGCTGTCAAAAATTGATGAAAACAATTTTTTGGAATTGTAAGAAAAATTCTGAAAGAAAGAATGTGTGCATGTACACATGCACGTACGTATTCATGAATGTGTGTACTGACGTACATGGGAAGTAGTGGATCGGGTCTACTTTCGACATTAATAAACATCCTGCCATGCATAAGAAAAGTAAAATCTAAATCATCAGCTTTGCCCTTAATGTTCATGCTAAAATAGCAAATGAATACCATGTATTTTTCGTACTTACTCTTTGCATGCAGCTGATGCCTTCTCCATCCTTTCTATCAGCTCCAGTTCTTCCTGCATAAAAGGAACATTATGAGAGGTCAATATAATTACTCAAAGTTCTGTAGTAAGATTCAATTAAATGACGAAATGCTCATTGGCAAAAATAAACATTTTGTGTTAGAATCTTAAGCATCTATCAGACATCAACTGAAGGACCTTCTCAAATTGATGGCTGCATCACCATTTCCCACCTTCGTATTCAACATACAAGACTGCATAAAGTTGCAGCTTTTGGAACTGGTTCTCCGCATAAAGCATGAAAACAGAGAATTTAGTAGTTAAAACTAACTGAAAGAGATGGTTTCACTTGTTGCAGTCAAAATCATTCTGTCCTCGCTCCAACTTACAGAACATACAATTTCCAACAGAAGTAAAAGGAGGCACATAGACAGCAGAAGGAGAGATGCGAGGTACAGCTAAAGGAACACAAGTCATAGAAAGAAGTGGGAGTGATTACATTTGCGATAAACTAGGAAAATTACAACTAATTAAGTTCACACAAAACATGAAAAACAACTAGTACAATTGCACTTCATTCCCAACACGCTAGGAGTAGGCAAACAAAGAACTTGTATATAGGGAATATAAAAGACAGGAATCGAGAGCAACTTTATATTTTAGAAGCAGCTTCCTTGGAAAATATTTTACCACACAAGTTTCCATGGATTTGAACCAACCAAACAATGTCTACTGCAATTTTCAGGAGCTGCTTTATAATGGCAAAATCTTCTGGTAAGCAAACTTAAACTTAAACTTGTGATTACAACATTAACACACACTCTATCTTTCAGTAATCATAAGATGTGCACTTAATGGGATGTGTAGTCTATTTGATTCCCAATTCTAACCCAGTATAAATAAATTCTCTCCCTCCTGCAAATGGACAGAAACTAACAAGTGAACAGATAACAACTTTTGGAAATAGCCTCTCCACCATTTTGGTGAATAGCATATATATTATTAAGCTTCACAGATGAAACAATAACATTCATATTACAATATCGACAATGAGGTAAGCTTGCAGCTGAATGAATAATTTATCCTATTAGATTACACGTGCAGTACCATTGTTTGGTCCAAAAAGAATTCTTAAGAAGTAAACACTGTAATGGAAGAGATTTTGACAAATCAAATGTAACAATTTATGAGATACAGTCAGCATGTATCCGAATAGAACAAACAAAATCTGAAAGGGGATGAGGTATAAATAAATAATTGAAAGTGAGCATAAAAAAGATGAACAGCAAGTTCTTTAAGTCCAAATTAGGTGTCATCACAAAGATGCTTTAGACATCAGGACACATATGACTTTGCCGCTGAGGACAATACCAAAGATAGCAAGACCAGATTAGTCGATACAGAGCCAATGGACCAAGTTGAATAGAAGCAAATGAAGAAAAGAGCTACTGCAGTTAACAGACATTCTTTTGATAGCACAATGCCAACCTACTTAGGCTTTGTTAATAATTGGGGTTGAAAAGCACTTTTCAACTCAAACCTTGATTTTATACTTTCAATTTTAACCCAAGCTAAAATGTCAAATTTTTAGCTTTGAACTTTTGAAAAAGTGTTTTTCAATGAAGTTAAACGTTTTATCTCCGTTAAATCTTCTACTTTACATAATCATGTTTAAGTACAATATCATGTCTAAACTTTTGAAAAGCACTTTTTAAAAACTCTTTTTCACAGCACACTTTTCATCTTCAACGGTAAACTAACCTTAGTCCCATTGAACAAAAAGAAAAGAAAAGAAAAAAAAAAGGAAAAACTAGCCCTTATCCAGTGAAGGTGATGTAAATCAATACTAAGTACTTCCAGTTTTTCCAGATTTATTTAACACCCTTCATTAATAAACTAATAACTAAATCCAGGGTATCCCTGCCTGTCTAGAACAAATAAAGTGGAAATAATTCAAGGTGCTTCATCAAATCAAGGGCCAAAATTCAGGAGACTTATAATTTGAAATTCAAAGAGACAATCAGATAATCCAAACCCAATCCTTGAAAACAAATGAAAATCAACACTCCAAACAAGAAAAGGACACATTTTAGAAGCTAAAAGAACTAAAAACGATGATGTTTTACAAACCTCTAAGAATCTAGCTTCTTGCTCTAGCCTTTTGAGTTCAGCTTGTATCCTATGCTTCCCTCTGGTATCAGCTGCTTGAAAAGAGTGAATCCGCTGGGGAATCGGACTTACCACGGATTGTGGCCGACCCGATTGCATCTCCTTTGTAATAAAACCAATTGAAACAGCTAGCAACAAGGGAAAAGGAAAATCTAGAACACAACAAAACGCCAAAAGATTTGGGTTTGAGCAAAATACAACCTTTGAAGAAACAAAAAGAAAAAAGAAAAAAAAGAAGAGCCAAAACTAGAAGCTTTTTAGCTTGTTGTATCAGAGAAAAGAACATGGGAGAGAGGCAAATAAAGATGTCCCAGAAATCTTTATGGACCCCATAAAAGCTTTAAACTTTAGTCAACCAAGAACTTCTCTCTTCCAAAACAAAACAAAAACAATAATTTCTTTTCAAAGACAAAGGGATCTGTTCTGAGGGGATTTTTAAGCTAAAGGGGTTATTTTTCTCAAACTGCAATTTATTTCTGGGAATTCGGAGAAAGCTAGAAGAAAGAAGGCTTTTAAGCTCTAAAATGAAGAAAAATTGGAAAAAAGAAAAAGGAAAAAGCTGCTCCTCTTTTATTTCCTTCTCATTTTCTGTGTGTATGTTTTTGTCACTTTCTGTTTTTCATTTTCTTTTTTAATTTCTAAAATCTAAGTTTTTTTTTCCCATGTTTCCTGGTTTCACTTTTCACTAGTATTTGCACTTATATTTTCTTCAGCGAGTATTCTTTCAAGAAGTAAATAATGAGGCATGAAATAATTATATAATATAAATTTTGTAACATTTCTCTATAAATTTCATGATTTTATCTTGTATTATTTATTTATGTTCTGATCTACTCTGATGTTCAGCCTCTTTGATTTGGTCATTTATCATTGCTCTAATTTAATATTCATCATTTGATTTGTTAAAAAAGAGTAACATCCTTACAAGGATTTTGAAATATAATAGTCAAAATGTCAAAGCTCAAACTATTTCATATTTATATAAATGCTTATTCTTGTCTTGTAATTAAATAATCCCTTATTTATGAATTGTCTATTAAAAACTTTTAATTTTAATTAGATGGGAAATGATTATATGAAACAACAACCTCACATAATCTGTATTTTTTTTCAATAGTTTAATGTTACATTACTATTTTTAACTTGAAAAAAAATCAAATCCAAATGAAAATATTAAAATTCACAATGAAATTATTGATGTGGCCTTAAACTATTTGGAAATGAGTAATATCTCTGTTTCATATAATCATTTCTCTATTTATGGGTGAATATATATATATATAAATTTAGGGTGTGTTTGATAAATTGAAATTTTAAATGTTAAATTTTTATTGCTAAATTTTATAAGTGTTGGATTTATATTAAAAAGAAAGTATTGAATATAATTATGTTATTTGATAAAAGTAAATATTAATTTTTAAAAGATTATTTATTTTTAATTTTATTCTTATTAATATAATATTTTATATTATTTTGGATAATTTTGGATGAAAAATAAATATGGTAATTTGAATATCTCATTTTTCTTTAACAAAAAGGATAATTTATTTCAAATTTTTAATAAAATATAATCAACTTAATATTTTTTACATTAAGTGACAAGTAGCCAGCTACCTACTTATCCTATTCAACACTTTTTGTTGAAGATTTTATATTAAGTAAAAAAGTTAAATTGATTATGAAACACATTTTAAATGTTAAAATGATGAAAATTTTCATTTTCATCCAAATATAGCTTTGGTTGAAATGGTAAAGTTAAAATAATAAAGATTAAGGTAAACTACCCAATAATCACCGAAGTTTTAGGGCATTCTTTTTTTGGTCACCAATGTTATTTTATTTTTTTGGTTGTTTTAATCACTCATTGCAACTTGTACTCACTCCAATGTTAAAAGATTTTTGGTCACCGGATGGAATGTTGGTATTATAATAAATTTAACCTTTTATTTTACAAGTTTTATTAATTTAGTCTAGATTTTAAAAGGCATGATGACAATTTTAACTCTCAATGTTTGCATCTTTTCTCAATTTGGCCCTTATTATTTTTAAATAAATTTGACCATTAACCTTTTAAAAAGAGTCAAATTGTTTTTTTCTTGAAAATGCTAACTAAAATATTAATTTTTAATGATATTGATGTGGCAACCCATGTGACAATTTACTTGTACTTCATGCTAATATGACATTATTTATTTTATATGTGTCACGTCAATAAATAATTTAAAAATTATAAAAATATTTAAAGAATAAAAAATTAAAATTCAAAAAAATATAAAAAGATAATATGAAGTATACGTGGATTACCATGTGAGTTGCCATGTTTAAAAATTAAATGTTTTAATCAATTTTGATGATAAGAAAAACAACAATTCGGCTCTTTGTAAAAGATTGAGGATCAAATTTAGCTCCAAAAAAGAACAAGGGCGAAATTGACAAAAGATAAAAGCTTTAAGGACTAATTTATCATTATTCCTTTTTAAAAATTCAGCAAATTTAACCTTGAGCATTTATACATTCTATCAATTTGGTCCTAATTCTAAATAAAAATTCAAAAGTTATTAAAATTTATTAAAAATTCAAAAAAATACATAATTTTTAAATTTTAATATATTATTTAAAATACATAATGCCATTAAAATTCAAGAGATAATTTAAAATATATATAATGTCAACGTAGTTTTGATTAGGGGTGTGCGAAATTCGGGTAAAACCGAAAAAATTTGGTTAATCGACCGAATTCGGTTAATCAGTCGGTTAACCAAATTTTTTCGGTCTGGGGTCGATTAATTATTTTTTGATTTTTCGATTAACGGTTAATTCAGTTCGAAACCGGTTGGTTAATCGAATTTTTTCAGTTTAACCGAAAAAACTAATAAATAAAATTGTAATATATAAATAGGCCCACTATTCACCTAAACCCAATCCAAACCCAAGTATCCAACCAAACTCAATTACCCAACCCAATCATAAAAATTACAAATAATTTAATAAATAAAAATAAAATTCTAAAAGTAAAAGTAAAACTAAAACTAAAGTCTAAAAGTCTAAACTCAACAGTGAACAAATGACAGAAAAAAAAACCTAACCTTCAACTTCAAATCCCTAATTGAAAACTCCCAAAATCTCTACCAGGCTAGCCACCTTCCGTCCGGCACTCCGGCGTCTACCAGGTCACCATCCATCACCGGCGAGTTGTGGTAGGCTTTTACTAGCTCAAGAGTACTTTCACCAACTAAAGCCTCCATTTTTACAAATTCTGTTTTAAGAATGAAACTAGCTCGATATTCATAATCCCAATAGATATCAACTAGTATTTGTATTTACGAACTGCTTCATTTTCATCTCCGCACTTGAACCCGAACCTGTTTCATCTTTATGTAATAACCCTTTGATTGCTTCATGTAATAGCAGTGTTCTTTTCTTGCATGGTTGAGATTTACAAACTGTCCAAAAAAACATAATTAATAAACCAAAAAAATAAAAATAAATGATTTTTATTGAATATTTTAATTGAAAAAATAAATGATTCTCATAGTTATGGCTAGGAGTCGTTGTCCAAATGTTGAAAATTCAGCATATAAATTCCTTGATTTAAAAACCATAAATTGCTTTTTTAAATGAAGGGAAGTTTGGTTGACATTTTTTTTTTTACAATTTGGCTACTGTTTATAAAGTTTATATGTTGACCAAATGCTGGAAAATTAGCATACATACTCCCTTGTTTAAAAAGCCTTGAGTTGTTGTTTATTGATTTTAATGCTATGTGTTGTTACTGTTTGCATGCTGTCATAAAATGAATTAAAGTTGTTGTTTGAGTGTTTCAAATTGAGCATTTTCATACTGTCTTAAATTGAATCAAGCTGTTGTTTTAGTGTTTCAAATTGAGCATTTTCATGCTGTCATAAATTGAATTAAAGTTGGTGTTTTAGTTTATCAAATTGAGCATTTTCATGCTGTCTTAAATTAAATTAAGTTGTTATTTAATGTTTCAAATTGAGCATTTTCATGCTGTCTTAAATTAAATTAAGTTGCTATTTAATGTTTCAAATTGAGTATTATTATGCTATCCTAAATTAAATTAAAGTGTTGCTTCAGTGTCTCAAAGTAAGCATTATTATACTATTGAAAAATTGTTAAGGATGCTACTTGTAAAGGATATTTCATTTCATTCCAAAATTTAAGTATATTTACTGCCTTAATTAATGACATATATTGCTCATGTTATGTTGTTTAAAATGTGTAAATATTATGTTTAACTGTGTTTTAAAGTGTGCAAATTGTGGCGGTTCAAAAGATTATATTAATCTCTCACATTTTTAACATAATCCAACTCAACTATGTTTTTTTTCTAAAACTCAACATCAAAATATGTTTAATATTATAAATGTACTTTAATTTATTATATACTTTTTTCTTGCAGAATGTCAACCGAACCAACATTTATTGAGGGTAGTGTTACACCTCCTACTTTGATAGATTCTGAAAATTCGGGAGTTGGAGCTTCAAGCCAAACAAAGGGGACTACCAGGAAAAGAAAAGCCACTCCTCAAAGGTCAGAAATTTGGTCTCACATCACTAAGATTATTAATTGTGAGGGTGCAAGTAAGGCTAAATGTAATTATTGTCAAAAGGAATTTTGTTGTGATATGAAAAAAATGGTACAGGGTCATTGAAATATCATATTGGTTCATGTAAGAAAAATCCTAGTAATGTTATTGACACTAGTCAAGGATAACTAGTTTTACCTAGAAAGGGAGTTGAAGGGGGAAGGGAATCTTTCAACTTGGAGATTTGATCAAGAAGCATGTAGGAAAGGATTAGCACAAATGACTGTGATTAATGAATTACCTTTCAAGTTTGTTGAAAGTGAAGGTTTTAAGAAATTTATGTTTGTGGCATGTCCTAGGTTTCATATTCCTTCACGAACTACTGTGACTAGGGATGTTTATCAATTATATTTAGATGAAAGGGTCAAGATAAAAAACTTTTGAGAAGTTCATGTTCTAAAGTTTACTTAATTACTGACACATGAACTTCGTTGTAAGGAGTTAATTATTTATATATCACTGCTCACTTTATTGATAACGATTGGAAATTGAATAAAAAGATTTTAAACTTATGTCCAATTTCTAGTCATAAGGATGAGTCCATTGGGATGGTGATTGAGAAATGCTTGTTGAATTGGGGGTTTAATAAGTTGTTTATTGTTACTGTTGATAATGCAAGTTCAAATGATGTTGCTATTGGTTATTTGAGAAAGAAATTTAACCCTCGAGGAGGTTTAGTTCAAAATGGTAAATATCTTCAT
This sequence comes from Gossypium hirsutum, assembly GCF_007990345.1. NCBI lineage: Eukaryota > Viridiplantae > Streptophyta > Magnoliopsida > Malvales > Malvaceae > Gossypium > Gossypium hirsutum. The sequence continues at coordinate 34,606,849 of NC_053446.1, read as the reverse complement.
ATGATATGCATGACACACATTGTGAATTTGATTGTTGTTGAAGGCTTAAAGGGAATGAATAAATCTGTTGAACGTGTTAGGGGGCTGTTAGATATGTGAGACAATCTCCAACTAGATTACAAAAGTTTAAGGAGTGTGTTGTGGTGGAAAAGATAGAGTGCAAGAAGATGTTGTGTCTTGATGTTTGTACTAGGTGGAGCTCGACCTACTTAATGTTGGACACTGCTCAGGACTTTGAGGGAGCTTTTGATAGATTTGAGGAGCAAGATACAAACTTTAGGGCTGAACTTGAAAGGGGAGAGGGTTGGCCAAGTGTGGATGATTGGGATAATGTTAGAAACTTGAGGGATTTCTTGGAACACTTTTATGAAGTCACTTTACGTATATCTGGCACTTCATATATCACATCCAATAATTTTTTTGATGAGCTTTCTGAAATTGATATTCTTTTACGAGATGCTCAGTTAAATAGTAATGCTGATTTCAATATTATGGTCACCAAGATGAAAGAGAAGTATGATAAGTATTGGGGTGATATTGATAAGATGAATTTGCTTATGTTTGTTGCTTGTATTTTAGATCCTAGACAAAAACTAAAGTATCTTGAATCTGCACTTAGTGAAATGTCTAGTTCTGAAAAAGCTTGTGAAATGATGCAAAAATTGAAGGAATCTTTGTATGAATTGTTTGATGAGTATAAGCCTCCACTTCATAGTACTTGTAGCCAATCGAGTGTGCCAACACATGTTTCTCTTGGTGAACCATAACAAAAAATGAAAAGGCGAATACAAGCTTTGTATAAAAAGCATGAGTTGAAAATTTGTGGTGAGGATAAAACATCTGAGTTGGATAAATATCTAGCTGAGGCTAATAAGGAATTTGTTGAAGATTTTGATATTTATTGTGGTGGAAAGTGAACATGTAACACCCCAAACCCGGCCTAGGAGTTATGGCCGAATCTGGCGGTATCATATTGAGGTGTTTAGCTAAAATTGAACTCGTTGTAAACATTCGTTTCTAGGTTTAAAAACCCCTTTATTATTATTTAACAAATCATCTAGTCAAAAACGTTTACCTTGTTATCTGTTATTGTTATAAAAGGTTGATCTAAAATCGCGGAAGCTTTTGAAAACTCTAATGTTTAAATTTCATGTCTTTGAAAACAATAATTATTTTGAAAATTCGTCTTCTGGTAAACTAGCAGTTTATATCAAACTAAATAAATAAAAACCCCAATTTAAAGTTTATAACTTTAAAGAGGCCTTTTTACATAAAAATACCCAAATTCAGTTACTTATAAATCAGAAGCTAAAAGAAAAAAACTGATATGGTTGTGTAACCATCATCGAGTCCCTCGCAGCACCAAATCGCTTATGGCTAAAAACTACCTGTACAGTTAAAAGGAAAGGGTAAGTTTACAAAAACTCAGTGTGTAATCCCCTAACAAGGAAACAGTCAATTAAGTAGTAGATAAATGCAGTTTGGGCCTGAGCCCGTTATAGTAACAGTCCAGTTCAGTGTGGGCCTAAGCCCTTTCTCATAACAGTAAACGATTGAGATTGAGCCCATCACAATGCCAGTAATCAGTAGGGCTTTTGCCCAACTTCAGTAACATTATCAGTGGGGCCTTGGCCCATAACTGTAACAAATATCAGTAATGTAGTGAACAGTATGTAATATCATTAATCGATGCGGTAACAGTACAAAATCATTAATCAGTGCAGATATGCAGTTAGAAATCTTACCCAATCCAGCCTCTACACACCACTCCGTCCCGCCAAACACACCATGTTAGGATAAAATCGACCCATCCAGCCAGACACACCAAGATTAGCACCGGTTGCGGCACTAAACAATATTGTAGCAAAGCTGCCGGTAAATTAAACGGCATATAGCCATCAGTAGGTCCACAGTTGTCTTGGGCGACCCGTGCAACCTTATCAGTATGGTACACTTCCTCTAAATATAACAACATATCCCCATGTAATATATCGTGGTATAATATCATACATGTATGCAAAATGTCATGCTCAATCATAGTCATACATATCATAGAGCAAATCAGTCATACATAATATAAAGCTATAACAATCATTTTATCTTCTAGGGGTATAATAGTCATTTTACCCAATAGGGGTATTTGGTCATTTTACCCTATGAGGGTATTTCGGTCATTCTAGCCTATGGGGGTATTTTAGTCATTTTACCTTATATGGGTATTTCGGTCATTTTACCCTATGGGGGTATTTCGGTCATTTTATTGACCTCTCGAAAGGTCCACAATTGCCTTGAGCGACTCAAGTAACCTAAATGGTTATAACAGTGTAAATGGGCCCAAGGCTCAGTACTCGGCCCAAGTGGGCCTACATGCTCGTGCGGCCCGTTCAGCCCAGATTTTGCCACGATTATGGGATCCACATAGCCCAGTCTAGAATTTGCCACAAATTGTGGATTCATTCGTGGGGGCCTACAAGACCATTGAGCCCACACGGCCCAACGTGGCCCATTACAGCCTAAGCCCATGGAAATGCTCATAGAGGCTTCTACAGTTTATCGCCCATGATTCGCAGGTTTGGCTTTCCACACGAGCAATCTCACACTCATGTGGTCTCAACGCCGTATTTTGGCTTTTCGACTTTTGTCGTTCTACAGTTACAATAGGGTGGTTACACACCTGATGCGATTTGCGGATTCCCTTTTGTTTTGAACACTCTTATTCCGAAAATCAATGATCACCGCACCCTTGGTTCCCAAGCAATGTGCCAATCAACCTCAACCACCACCAGTTAGGAATGGAAGCAATGCAAGTTGGAGAAAGCGACGAAAACCTTGAAAACCTTGCCGTTCTCCCCTCTAGAACAAGGAACAAATGAGATGTAATATATATCTTTCCACAACAACAACCTCCCCAAATCTCAATATTCTCTCCTCAAATCTCTCCAAATATCCCTCCTCAATTCTCTCTATGACCAGTTCAAACTCTATTTAGCAATATTTCGATCCAACTCTACCACCCAAACGAATTAGGCAGCAAAATAAATACTCCCTTTTTGATGCGCCACCACTCGAACCTTAGACCCCATGTACATTCCACACGCCCCTTACCACTAGACCAACAACTCCTTTGTATCATATTTTAACCACAATAATTTAAGAACCTACTATCTATATCCAAGGATTTTATTCACTTAAAATAAAAATTTTGCATAAGCTAAGCTTGAACTCTTGACTTCTCAGACACTTCCAAACACTCCTAAATCACTTAACCACTGAAGTAGACATTCATATATGTCTCTTCCTTGCACAACTAAATATTTATGTGCAATCTCCTAACTATTCCCCTGGTCAAAACCTATTTCTTCTAGGCCCAAAATTCGAGGTGTTACAGAACAGCCCTAGATTTCCAACTCTTTCAAAAATGGCCAGAGATGTGTTAGCTATGCCGATTTTTACGGTTGCTTTAGAGTCTGCATTTAGCACCGGGGGACGTGTGCTTGATCAATATAGAAGTTATTTAACTCCTAAAATTGTCCAAGCTCTTATGTGTACTTAAGATTGGTTTCGTAAATCATCATTGCAAGAAGACATCAAAAAGATTAAAGAACAAATCCAAGAGCTTGACAAGATTGAAAATGGTATATTTATTGTTTTATTTTAATAGTTTCAATTTTTTTACCATATCACTCCTACTTATTTAATTGATTCAATGTTTAGACTTTTCTTGGAATGCATCAGAGCCTACCCTAAATTCATGAGCTTTCATGAGTTGAAGGATATGCTTACTATCTTATTCTTGTTAACTTATAATCTATTCGTTTGTTTATATTATTTGATTTTTTTTAAATGTGTATATTTCTATTATATGCTAAATTTTTGCACATGTTTTTTTTGTAGGTTTAATGCAAATAGAGATCTTTTGGAGAGAAGAAAATGATACAAATGGAGAACATTAAAGACTTACATTTCAATTATGTGTTAATTTCAAGACTTATGTTAGTGATTCAAAGACTTATGTAATGTTTTTAATTATGTAGTGATTCAATTCGGTTAATTCAGTTAATTTAGTTAATTTTTAACCAAAAATAAAAAAATATAATTTTCGGTTAATTCGGTTAACTGACCGAATTAACCGAAAAAATTTCAGTTCGGTTAATTTTTTGAAAAAAATTCAGTTCGGTTAACAGTTAAAAATTTTGAAAGGTCGGTTAATTCGGTTAATATTATTTTGGGTTAGTTAACCGATCGGTTAACTGACTAAGCACCCCTAGTTTTGATTAATATTTACATGAGAATCATATGAACTTTTATATAATATTTTCTTCTATCATTATAGGCTTTGGTTTAATTTTTTGCAATTCTTAGATTCAAATTAGGTATAAATAAATTAATCAATCTTCTCAAGTTAGATCTCATTCAAATTTAAATTAGATGTTTTTTTATTAAGAATTCATCACATGCTTTCACAATACTGAAATTAGATTTGTAACACCCAAACCCAGCCCAGACGTTATGGTTGAATCTGGCAGTGTCACATGGAAGTGTTTTTCGTAAAGTGAGTTGTCGTTAAAAACCTCCTTTCTTTATCACTTCTTTACACTCTCTTTTACTTAATACCAAGACGTGTCGATCAATTTCAAACGTGATTCATATTCATAAGTTATTCTCTTTCAAAACGTTATAAATTTTCAAAACGTTATTTATCGCGAAAACTTTTTAAAACAGTTTGCCAATTTGTATGTATTTTGTTAAAATGTTTGTTTCGTTTTGAAAACTCGATTATCCCTACTACTAGCAATTGTAAGTCAAAACAATAGAAACCCCAAATTAAACATAAAAATCCAGAAAGACCATTATTACAGTAAAATACCCCCAAAATAAAACTAAAATTACAATTAAGTACTAAATCGAATTAAATAGGTCGTGTGGCCACCGCTGAGTCCTCCGTCGCACCAATCCGCCTATGTTTAGGAATTTCTTGTACAGTCAAATCAGAAGGGTGAGTTTACGAAAACTCAATGTAATCCCATATAAAGCAAACAAACAGAAAGCAATCATGGTCTGGGCCTAGGCCCTTTTCAGTGTCAGAGACAATATCAGTTTGGTTTTTAGTCCATCTCAGCACAAAAGCAATCATGTGTTTGGGCCTTGGCCCATTACAGTAACAATAATCAGTATAGTAATAGATTATACAGTATACAGGTCCTACCTAACCAGCCCACCCATCTCCGTCCAACCCTACACTCCAAGTGGGGATATAATCGACCCACCCATCTCTACACTCCAAAAAGTACCGAATGCGACACTAGGCAGTAGTTACAGCTGAGTTGCTAGTAAGTTAGGCTCGAGGCCTTTCAGTACACTTCCTCTAATAAATATCAATCCCCAACCCACTGCAATGCATCATACAGTCATGTCATGGTATCATGTATAATCAGTATAGTGCGAATAACATGCTCAACATACAGACATACATATCTATCTCATATAGGCATATAACAGTCTTTCAGTCATTTCAATTAATAAGGGGTCCAGGTAAACTTACCGACCCTATAGTAGGTCCACAGTCGACTTAGGCAACTCGTGCAACCTTAGTAGTCAAACAGTGAAAATGGGCCCATAGGCCCTTGTTGTATGCCCATGTGGGCCTAGACACATGTGTGGCCCACACGACCCAAAATGGCTTCGGCCGTATGGATCTCACAACCTGTCCCAATATTACCACATGCACATGTAGGGCCCACGAGTCCAATTCAACTCGGCCCATGTATCGTGCATGGCTGACCTCATCGATCACACGCCCATGTTCGATCACACGGCCTACCACACGGGTGACCGCACGCCGGTGTGGCGTCGACCGCACTTCCTAACCTTCTGTAACCTACAAACAGTGTACCCAATCTCGAATTTAACAACTAAAACAAAAATTAATAAATACCAAGACGAGTGAAATGCACTCACTTATCGTAATCACCCCCGACTACTCGCGCTAATCATTTTGTTGGGAAGAAAAACCACTTCACGATCGTCCCCTATATACAAACAACAGAATCAAAATCTTTCGAAACCAAAACTAAAATAACACAACACTACTTACCATTATCGTATGGAAACAAAAGTCAATGAGCCAGATAGACCGAAATGAAAGATAAGGAGAAACACTTGAAATTTCGGCAACAAAACAAAACAAAAAAGAAAGAGAATTGAAGGGGAAAATGGCAGCAATGGGGGATTTTGGCTGAAAACAAAAGAAAAAGAAAAGGTGAAGAGGGAAAAATTCGACAGGTAGAGGGAAAGCACTCGAAATAAAAAAATAAAAAATGAGAGATGGTAGAGGAGAGTTCGGTAGAGATTTTCGGAATCAAAGGGTAACTCCCCAAACTCCTTGATTTACTCCACTAAACCACATCCATTCCAACCACTCAACATCCCAACTCAAATGCCTCTACTCCTTACTTTTCTCCCCAAATCCCTCAATCCACTCCCCAAAAACTGTCCACCCCTCCCTCAACCACCTAATTCAAATTCCACTCCAACTCTTCAGTAGTTCAGTTAGACTAAAACACCCACACGACACTAGCAGCAAAATAAAACACTCTCTGCGCATACCAGTACTCAAACTTAAAACCACCAACACTTTGCCACTCTACTTATCCACTAGACCAGCAGACCCATTCTGACATATTTCACTAACATTTATTTATAAGCCTACTGGCTAATGATAGGGGTTTATTCAATTAAAAACAAATTTTTCCCAAGCTAAGGCTAGAACTTGGGACCTCTCAGACACTTCCCAAAACACTTAACCACTGAAGCAGACATGTATTTATGTCACAAACATACAAAAATAGATATACAAGGGATTTTTTTTGGGGCGTTACAAGATCCTCCATTGTTAGGTCTCATAGTCATCTTCATTTTGTTTTTATGCTCCAAATCTTCCGTCACTAGGGTTAGAACCAACCACTACGACACCACCCACTACGGAACCATTAACATCAATTTTCAATAACTATCCCATCCCACAATCGGTAGTGGAGATTGGGTCTAGGAAAGGTGGCGGCTTTAGACTCTATTTCATGGAATTTTAGGTTATTTTGGAATAATATAATGTAGTAGTTTAAAAGAAAATGAAGAGAGGATGATTTTAGTGGTGAGATTATGTAACATCCTCAAAAACCCCTTCGTAGAAAATATTATGAGATAGATTCTTAGTGAAATAAGATATAAAGAAAGTAAAGGATAAGGGATGTTAGAGAAAAATTAAATAAGTATGTTGTGAAATATTAATTTGAGCCAGAGACTAAATCATAAAGATATGAAAAGTTAGGTGGTCCAAGTGTAAATATCTAAAATGTGAGGGGTTAAAGTATAAATATGGAAAATTTAAAGGTTCAATAGTGCAAATATATTAAGGGTGGAAGAGTCTAGAAAATAAGGAAAATGGATGAATAATGACTAAATTGAATAAAATGATAATTATGATGGACTAAATCACAATTTTAACAAATTAAGGATTATAAAGAGTCAAATGGTCAATTAGCATGAGAAAGAATTTTGGAGTGTAGCGATGACATGAGAGATACCTTAATGATATTTTAAATTAAATAATTAAATAAATGTTATAATATAAATATTATATTATAAAAATTATTGGTATAAAAAGAGAGGAAAGATGAAGAGAATCCATCATCTTTTGACATTCCAACGTGAGAGATAGCTAGAGAAGTGAAAGTTTTATTTTTCTTACAATTTAATCCTTTACCATGAAAACTCACTTTTTCACTAATAATTCTTGAAATTTTCCTTAGACACCAAAAAGAAAAGATGAAGTAAAAATTCTAGAGAATATGTTCATCAATTTAAAAGCAAGAAAATAGTAGATGAAAGTAAAAAAAATGAGAAGAAAAGGGAAGGAAAGTGGTGAAGATGAGGAAGGAAGGGAAATGAAGAAGAAATGAAGAAATTCTTGACAAAAGGGGTAAGTTCCATACTAACCTTAATTGTATTTCAATAGATTGAGTTAAATATGTTGTGAATGAGATGTATGAAACATGTATTTTAATATAAATACTAGGAATAAAAAGTATTTGACGAAGTATAGAAAATTAAAACACTAAATTAGTAAGTAAGAGAAAATGTGATTTGTATTGTGAAAAGTACTAAGATTAAGAAATGAATATATAATCTACACATAAACATAAGTGATTAAATTAAACAGTAATCAAAATTATGATGATTATGTATGATTGAATGAAAGATGGTGCAAAGAACCATGAAAAAGAAAATGACAACAATATGGTGGAGAATATGTTAACAAATCTTGAGGCAAAAAGAAAAAGAAAGAAATGGTAAAACTAGGTGTAGGCGACGATAACAATGGATAAAAGGAAAAAAAGTAAAACCAAAGAGAGTGAGAGGAAGAGATGAGAGGGGAGGGGAGGAACAGCTAGGGTAAGTAAAAATGGAATAAAAGTCGATTATTTTGTGTAAAATTAACATTTATACCTAGGGTTACAAGGGTATGTCATCATTATGAACTTTAGAAAGTAAATTATATAAATCTAAATTCTTCTTATCAAAATCATTAACAATTTCTTACATTTTGTTTACTTTCTCTTCAAGTTCATGATTGGTTTTGGAAAGCAAATCATTTTCATTTTTCAATTTTGAAATAATTTTCTTATGTTTTGAATTCATGACTTCAAATTCCAAACCCAATTCATCATAGGCATCTTGCAACTCATCAAAAGAATAATAAATTGAAATAGATGAGTTAGAAGTTACCTTATAATCATTGATGACCATAAGACATAGCTTGACTACTTCTTGATTTTCTTCATCGGATGAATCCTCATTACTCCAAATAGCAACCTTGGCCTTGTGTTTTTGTTTGCTAGACCCCTTCTTATTCCATTGACGACAGTCAAACTTGATGTGTCCCAATTTCTTGCACTCATAACAAATAATGTGATCTTTCTCCTTGGTTGATTCAACTTTGAGTCATTCCTTCTTTAGAAATATTCTTCCTTTGTTGGACCTCATAAATCTCTTGAATCTTCTTGCAAACATGACCATCTCTTCATCCTCATCCACATCTTCATTAGAATTACTCTCTACTATTGTGGACTTGAGAGCAACACCAACCTTCTTCTTTTCAACTTTTTGTTCTCCTTTTTTCATTCCCTTGAGTCTAATTTCATGAGTGAGCAAGAAACCAATTAGCTCATCTAATGAAAGAGTCTCCAGGTTTTTAGCTTCCTCTATAGTTGTAACTTTAGCATCTTAAGACATAGGTAAGCTTCTAAGCATCTTCCATATTACTTCTTCATTGGGATAGGTCTTCCCATATGATTTGAGTTCATTGATGATGATGGTGAATCTATCGAACATAGCTTTGTTGTCCTCCACGGGCTTCATCATGAAATTCTCATAATTGAAAGTAAGAATTCCTACATTTGATTTCTTAACTTGATCGATACCCTCATGAGTGACCTTCAATTTGTCCTAAATTTCCTTGGCATTGGAAAATGAAGTAACTCAACTATATTCATCCGAACCAAGTGCACAAAAGAGAGTGTGCATGGCCTTTGCGTTGAGTTGAACGTTTCTCCTATCTTCCTCATTCCATTCATTCTTGCTCTTTGGAACTAATTTATCTTCTTCTTACTTTTGAGGAATGATGACATCCCACACGGCAAGATCTTTGGCTTGGATGAACAACATCATTCTAGTTTTCCAATATGAATAATTTGTACCATTGAAAGGAGGTTTGGAGATAGATTGAGACTCACCAACCAAAATGGAGCTGGAAGAAGATGTCATCTTGTGCATTTTGAAGAGATGAGATTTGAGCTACCTCGAGGATCTTCTCTTGGTTGTTAGACTGTTTTTAGAGACTAGCTCTAATACCAATTGTTAGCTCGATAAATGAAACAAAAATTGCCAAGAGAGGGTGAATTGAATTTTTAAAAATTTTGTGAAAGCTAGAAGGAAAATTGAAAGAAGAACACCATGATTTAGAGTGGTTCGACCCTAATTGCCTACTCCACTACCTTAGCTTTCCACAACTAAGGATTTTCCCAAATTCACTAATTTGATAACCTTTGAGGACAAGGTTTAACCTTACAACTCCTTTAAGATTTCTATCCTTAATCTTAAGACACAAACCCTCTCAAGGAAGCACAAATAAGCAAACAAAGAAATGACCCTTACAAGATCAAAGTGTTTGCAAATCAAGCTCAAATACAATGAAATACGCTTGAGAAAAAGAATAGAACTAAAGCTCACAAGTGTATGTAAGAAGAATATGGAAATAGTAAGCTCAAAGGTCGTTTAATTGATGATTTTAGCTTGAAAGTGCTTTCTTCTTGTTGTAGGAACGTTAAAAGTTGGTATTTATACCCCTTAATTGATTTCCAACCGTTGAGGTTGTTGGTGTCATGAATAGAGTCGTTGGGATGTAGAAACTAGAGCATTTAATTCACATGTAACATTGAGTATCAATACCATATAAAAGGGTATCAATAATTTTCGCAATAAATGCTAAATTCAGTGACCATTGGAGATTTGTTATCGATACCAAAACAGTTTTATTGATACTTTATAAAAAGCTATCGATACCTATCAATCCTTTGTAAGTTTTGTAAGAAACATAATACTATTTTAGTATCGCTTTTAAGGTGTATCGGTATTTCAAAAAATATTGATACTTGACTAAAAGATATCGATACTTAATAGGGTTTGTGAATAATAGAACGCCATTTTGGTATCGCTTTTAAGAAGGGTATCGATAATTCATAAAATATCGATACTTGTCCAAAAAGGTATCTATACTTTTGGCCTGGAGCAATTTTGATTTGTTTGAAAATTATTTGATTTGTTAAAAGTCATTTTACTTAATGAAAAACATTTTAATTTGATTTTAAAGATGTTTAAATTTTTTTCTAAGAGTTCAAAGTGGATATTCAAAGTTTTAACTCTTAGGCTTTAATTTTAACAAATCATTTTGTCAATTTTGTTCATTTTTAACTTTTATTCAAAAACACTTCAATTTTTTATATCAAAACATTTTATCAAATAAAGCTTGGTTTAACACTAATGATTCTAACACATATATATAAAGGATGTGGAATGGAGAGGAGGAGAAAAAAATATTAGATGAATTTGAAATGTTACGAAATGGTTATAAGCAGAGGCGAAGCCATAAAATATTTTTAGGGGGCCAAAATTGAATTGTAATTTTTATGATAGTAAAAATGCAATTTCACCATTTTAATAGCCTATATCTTTATAAATTTTAAAGGATTAAATCAATTTTTATCATTTTTACGGGGGCCAAAGTGCATTTTTACCTTTACTAATTTACAATTTTAAACAATTTAAAGGTTATGAAAAATTTTCCATTTTAAGGGGGACAGTCCCCCTACCAACCCCCTTGCTATACCGCTGGTTATAAGTGATGGAATGATTAATACATATGAGAATGTTTAAACGAATTGATAAAATAATAAGTGAATAATTGTTAATTGATGTGATTTTGGAATCTCGGCTAAAAATTTATGAAGAATTAAATTAATTAACACAATTTAGAAATAAATATGAAATATACATAAAGTGGGTAAACTACATTAGAAAATGCAAGTCCTCTAATGGACTTATTACAAGTTGGAAGCAATTATGTGAAATGACAATGAGAAAGGAGCAGTGACATTGTCTAAAAAATTGAAAAAGAAAAATAAAAGTAAAAAATGAAAAAAAATACTTTAAATATCTCTTAAATTTTAATGGAATTATATATTTTGAAAATAATATATTAAAATTTAAAACTTTTAATGTAATTTTAGTGATTATTTGAATATTTTATAATATTTTTTTTATTTTTTATAAATTTTAATAACTTTCAATTTTTTATATTTATTTTTAAATTCTTTATTTATATAAATTTTGAATTTTTAGTATCAGCATAAATTTGACATGTATAAATGTTGACAGTTAAATTTGTTAATTTTTAAAAATAAATTAGAACTAATTAACAAAATATGTGAATGTTGAGGTCAAAATTTGTTATTATACTGCCATTCCATTTGATGGTCAAATAAATTTGAACGGTGGAGTGACTACAAAGTGCAATTAATCTAACAAGAGTGACTGAAATAAAAAATTTTGAGTGACCCTAAAACTCAAGCGATAATCCTAGTAGTTTACCTTAAAAAGTATGATATTTTAGTTCAAATTCCATGATTCCTAATAGAGGTGCTCATGGGCGAGGCCAGGCCTAGCCCAGAAAAAAATTTCGACCCGCTTTCTAGGCCCGGGTCCGGCCCGAAATATGGGCCTAAAATCTTGTCCAAGCACTGCCTAGGGAAAAAAATACTAAGCTCGAGCCTGGCCCGACCCGACCCATTTTTAAATAAAAGGTGGTACATAAAAAATATAAAAATATAAAAATATATTATGGGCATTTTTTAATAAAAGGTGGTACATAAAAAATAAATCAATTTCACCTAGACTTCAATTAAATGCAAAGTACATGCTCTATAAAAAATAAATCAATTTTAATCAAAAAACAAATATTTCTATGATCATTTATCTGCTAAGAACAATTATTTTCCAGTCTGAACTGCATAAATCCAATCCAAATTCATAAATAGAACCATCTTTTTTTCTCAATCCCATTATTTTCCTACTAGTAGATAAACAATTTTAGCATAACATTACCATAATTAAATCAAAATTTTTCTTTCCCTCTAATATTTTGGAAGTTCACTTCTTTTTCAGAGGAATCAATAATCATACCAATCATTTGAGATAAGGACACAAATTATCATCTAGAAAATCTGCTAATGCTGCATTTAATTGCAAAATGTTGTACAAAGTAACATAAAAGAAAATCAAATTAAATTAAATTCTAAAAGGAAAATGTAAATGAAAGCTTACGGGAAAGGAAGCTAAGGTACGCCAAATCGATTTCAATGTCGCTTGTTTCTACAATAAAACAAAGCAAAAAGAAAAAAAGATAAGATTAAATGAAGAAACTAAGCTTGTGATCTCAGTAAACATTATAATAAATTCATTAAACTCGAATCCGATGCAATTTCAAAATTCTGAGAACTTTATTGTGATATGACAATATCAACTCCAGCCACTATATTGGAGCTTGCACAAGTATACTGTCATAATATGACTCAAGTATTTTAACACCACTTATCAAATAAGTGCTGCTTACTTCCTACTCCTCAACTAAACTCTTTTCAATTAAAAATAACTAGAAACTACAAGTAACATACATAACAGATCATCTAAAACGATCTAGCTTAATGTCACTATTGAAGTCTATGTTAAAAAAAGAAACAGACATGAACACATTAAGCAAAATACAGACAGAAGCTTAAAAAAAGAATTCGGCAAAATATCCGTATCTGGTACTCGCACCAAATTCCAGTAAAAGAGATCAATGTAATTAGTAAACATTAAGCAAAATACAGACAGAAACAAACATAAAATGGAAGAAGAAGAAGAAGATGAATATGAAAATGTAGTTACCCAGATTAACAAGTTATACCAATTAACTCTTAAATAAATCTAGGTGTTAAGTGTATCACTAAAAAAAATAGTCTTTATTGTTTGTTTACTTAAAAAAATTAAGAACAATTTTTTGTATATAAGTTTTGGCCAACACATTTTATATATTAATTAATGCAAAGTGTGAAAGGAACGACTTTTCAAACAAGTCTCTAACAACTAAATAGTGCTATAGTTAACATATAATGCAAATAGTTAACATTATCATCAATCACTCTTGTCTGCTTATTTTTTAAATAGTATAAGAATTAAACTATTCAATTTATTCTGAAATTAACTAAGTTACTTTTTCAACAATATTAGATAAGAATTTCCTACATATTTCTATCAATTATTTTCTTTACTTAATGAATGATTTTATATATATAGGAAATGAAATACCAAATCAACATCATAAGAAAAACACTACCACATGTTGCCAAATTCATTAATTATTGAAGTCTATGTTAAAAAAAGAAACACACAGAAAGTCAGAAACAAACATTAAGTAGAAATATGGTACTCGCATTAACTAGAAATATGGTACTCACAAAAATACAGACAGAAACAGAAACTTAAAAAAAGAATTCGGCAAAATACCCGCATCTGGTACTTGCACCAAATTCCAGTAAAAGAGATCAATGTAATTACTAATTAGTAAACATTAAGCAAAATACAGACATAAACAAACAAAAAATGGAAGAAGAAGAAAATGAAGTTACCCGGATTAACCAGAAACAAACAGCCAAACATAAAATGACCCGAATTAACCAGAAACAAACAAACAGAAAATGGAAGGGAATCATCAAGGGATCCATTGTTAATGATTTCTTAAAAGATTCAGACGCAAAAATTAAGCAAAATACAACGATTGTGAATGGTTTACTTTGACAAAATTATTTTCAAAATAGAGCTCCATTTACCTTAAATTGGGTGGAGGATTGGAGGTAGATCGGTAGAGGTGGATCGGTATTTTGGAATTGGGAAAAAAGGGAGAAGGGCACGATAGGTTAGGGATTTTGGAAGATTGGTAGAAGACGGAAGTGAAACAAAATTTAAAACATTTAACTTAAAACTTAAAAGTAGCATATTTTAAAAACTATAAAATATATTATATATTTAATATATATTTGGGTCGGGCTAGGGCAAAAAGTTTTTTGCCTAAGTCCCGGCCCGTTTTTTAAACGGGCCTCATGTTTTGCCCAAACCTATATTTCGGGCCTATATTTTTACCCAAACCCTCCTATTTTTCGGGCGGGCCGTTGGGCCGGGCAGTCCGATCACCTCTAATTCCTAACATGTATATGTGTTTTTCTAGATTTATAAAAAATATAAAAAGACATAAATACCCTCAAAATAATATTTGTTGCTTTGTAAAAGGAATGCTCATTTGGTAACTTCATAATTGAATTAGGACTCGATTGTTACGTGACACCAATTCAGTCAAATTCTTAATAGTAGTATATATTAAAGAATTTTTTATCTTTTTCTTTTATTTTTAGATATGTATCAAGATTAATAAACACCAAGAGGGGGTGAATCAATGATCTTAACTTTCAACCAAATGGCCTTCTCCGTTATTCTTGAACCACAAATTATCTCAAGTATGGACTCAAGCAACACAAACCAAGTCACAGTATGAAAATGATTTATTTACTTTCAATAGGAAAGTAAATAACCAAGTCACAGTATGAAAATGATTTATTTACTTTCAATAGGAAAGTAAATTCTCTCTATAAATCAATAATTATTCGATATTTCTGGAAAATAGAATTTATTCTTTGAAATAAATTACCACTACTTTCTGGTAGAATAACGTCATATGAAAAGATGTGTAAATAGCTTAACTAGTGGTCCCTATTTATAGAGAAAAGTCCAAGAGTTTTGCTTGAATATGTCCTGAATAAATAATATTATTTAAATAGAATATACAATTCTACACTAAATAGAGTTGAGGGGCTGGCGACATCTCCTTGCATAATACTAAGGTTGTCATCCCTCAAATGTTACATAAGGCCTAGTTTGAGCCTATCATGTATTAAGTCCAATTATATGTGTTTCCTAAACTTTTGATCAAATGCTTATAATTTATCCAACCCAATATTTATTTTCTATCACCCAATAAATATTATTCAATCAATTAATTAAATTAATTTCTCAATTTAATAATTTTCTCGACTCAATTCTAATTCTGTTAAAGCCATAACAACTTTACCGTGATAGAATCTATGAGGAAATATATTTAATTTCCTTATTCAATAAATTCATAATGGATTAATTTTAATTAAATAATAATTCAAAGAAATTTAAACTAATTACAAGTCATTTCTTGTACTTAGCGAGAAAATGCATTCAATGTGAATAGTGATACATGTAATTTATTTCTCTTACTTTATCGTTTTCCTTTCAATTCTATTCATTGGTTCTACATGCAAATCGTTTCCAATTATCTCGAGCTAGCGGAGAGATAAATTGAACATGTACAATTAGAGATCAAACTATTTATACTTAAATTCCATCTTTTTTCTATTAATTATAACATTATTTAGTTAAGAAGTCATTCCACTAAAGTATCGTGACTAAGCTCTCCCTTAATATATACCATTACGAAAGTTACTTAATGAGTGCTTCTCCAATAACCTTATCATAAGTGTTTTACCCTCATAAGATATCCTTAATCTCTTTGGGATAAATCCATTCTCTCAATATGATTCTATTTTATCTCATGGTAACCATTACATCTTCCTTCATGAAAAGTCAATTACTATTAAATAGTAATTATATCATTTATCATAAAGACAAATGACCCATGACTATGTTTTATTTTTCATTCATCATGTAATGTCAATGAAGGGATATTATTTACCCTTTAGTTTGGCAATGAATTCCACTATTGTGGAATGATACTACATACTACAGAAGTCGTATACCCAATGTATCAGATTTCAATCCCTTATCTATTTGAACTTTTGTAACAGTCTGATTTTCAGTGGTGACAGAATAGTGGTTTCGAGACCACAAAGTTCTGTCGTGTCGACTCGTAAATATTATTTTAGAATATTTATAGTAATTAGTGTAGTATTAAAAGTTTTGTTAGGAAATTTTAACGTTTAGATAGTTAATTAAAGAAAAATGACTAAATTGTAAAAGATGCAAAACATGGTAATTATATGTAACAATTCGTTTTTCAGTGGTGTCGGAAATAGTGGGTTCAAGGCCAGAAATCTAACGAGTAAGTTTGAAAACATTATTATTTAATATTTACGAGTCATATATGGTATTAAAATTAACTTTGAATTGACAAGTTATGCTATTTGAATAAATAGTTAGGTTCAAGTGGTATGACTTTAAAGTCAAGTGGTTTTAAAAAATGAGGTATCAGAACCTCGTTTCTATAAAATAAGTCATAAATATTTTTTATAAATATTTACAGAGTGTTATTAAGGTTGTATTAAAGTTTCGTTAAGAAATTTTAATGTTTAGATAGTTAATTAAATAAAAGGACTAAATCGTAAAAGGTGTAAAATATAGTCACTATTGAATTACAATGATTAAGTGGTTTAATTATTAAAAGAAGGAGGACTTATATAGAAATTTGACCATATTAATTGTAAATGGATGGTTAAAGGTCTTTTAATTTATTAAATTATAAGATTTTAATAAGGTTAATGTTGTAAATTAATAAAATAAGGAAGTTAAAAAAAAATGGCCATTATCTTCCATTTTTCTTCCACCACCTAAAATTAGAAAGCTTAGCTTGGGAACCCATTGTTAAAAACCTCCAAGGTTCGGCCAACACCAAAGTCTAGCATGTAAGTGCATTTTTACTTCGATTTTCATGATTTTTATGTTTTTGAGATCGTTGCAACTAGGTTCAGCTAGCCCGTACCTTTGTTTTTGAAACTGTTAAAGATTTTGAATGTTTCCATTGATGAATCTTTGTGATTTTAGATCTTAAATGATAAATTAGTTGTTATTTATAAGTATTTTGTTAAGTAATTTTGATGAATTTAACAATTAGGGATTAAATTGATAAAATAGTAAAAATGAAAGGACTTGATGTGAATTTTTTATAAATATGGGCTATTGGAAGTTATGAACATTCAGTTGGCATGGTTTTGCAATAAAAAATAGTTAATTTGCATGTTTTAGGCTCAAGGACTAAATTGAATAAAAATAAAATGTTGGGGAAAATTGTGTAAAAATGTTAGAAAGGAATAAATTGTATAAAATGAAATAATTTTTCTATCTAAATTAATGAATTTAATGAAATTATAAATTTAGATCAAGAACGAGCGAAAAATCGAGAAAAAGGGAAAATTACAAAATAACCCCTGTACTTTGACATTTCTACAATTTAGCTAGGTAAGTTTGTATGAACTATAATCATTATAAATTTAATTAAATTGAATGTTTAATTTGTTGTCCTAATATAAATAAAAATATATGTTATTATGTAATTTATCATGTCCTGAAACGATGTAAATCCAACAATGCAACGACGATTACCGAGTTCTGTTTGAACCTTAGGAATATATAGGATACAAATGACATGTCATTAGGTTTTCATGTTTTGGGTGTTGGTCTTCAATTTTCTACTGATGACTGAGGTCTGGCATATGTTGCGAATACTTGTCAGCTTGTGTGAGCGGCATTGTGTAATTATATTCCGACCGTTAGCTTGTGTGAGCAGACCTAAGTTACCATGTTTTGGGTGCTGGTCCTGAATGTCCTACCGATGGTTGAGTTTCGAAATTTGTTTTAGATACTCGTCAACTTGTGTGAGTAGCATCGTGTAGCTACATTTCGACCGTCAGCTTGTGTGAGCAGACCTATTTATGGCTCGAGTGAGCAATGATGAAAAGGAATGGTTTTGACCATATGTTTAGCACATTTTGTGTGAGCTTTCTTGCGTATCCAATATTATTCTAAGTGGATTAACGGGCATGAAAAGGGAAGAAACGGTAAGTATTCAAATGACTTATGTTATGAAAACTATGAAAATGAATGAAAAGAAAAGGTACAATGAAAGTGTATGTCTATGTTGAAGAAATTGATGATTTCAAGTGATGTTATTCATGTTTACTGACTTATCTTATGTTAATTGAAGTGAGTTATGAATTAATGCACTAATATGAGTTGTTGATGATGCTTAGGCTTGTACCAAGCTTAAGTTTGGATTATATCATGCTTAATCTTAATGTTATAGATTGAATTGGTGAGTGTTCACATGGAAATATACTTATGTTGATGAAAGGGTGGTATGAATCAAAATATGCGTTTCCTAATGAAATGGGTCATCATGTGGTTGATGTTTATACTTATGTCTTGTATTATACAAATGAAATAGGTAAGAAAAGGTAATGAAAGGATAAGTTTATAATTGGGATGTAATATTATGAAAAAGGAATTGATGAGTTGAATGATGTGCTTATATGCGAGAAATTTACATATGCTATGGATGAATTTACTTATGTCATGAATAAATATACTAATTCATAAATTGATGTTGTTATTTAAGTTTATGCTAAGTAAATGGAATAGAAAGTAAGTAAAAGAAGTAGTTCATAGTTTTATAAAAAGGTTAATGATGGTGTAAAATGCCTTATATGATCCTATTGATGTTGATAGACTTACTCATTTGTGAGTTGATGATTATGTAGTTGGTAAATCTTGAGGCATTGATATAGGTTTATATTTAACCTATAAATTTCATTGTTGAAATGGATTGTTACGTTTAAAGTTTATATGAGCTTACTAAGCATCCATTGCTTACGTAGTTATTTTCCTTACTTTACAGATTATCAGAAGCTCAATCAATTTGGAAACTCGTCAGAGATCTAAAGCATTCATTGCTTACGTAGTTATTTTCCTTACTTTACAGATTATCAGAAGCTCAATCAATTTGGAAGCTCGTCAGAGATCTATCACACTATCCAAAGACTTTATCGATAGATTTTGATGTTTTAATCAAGGTTATAATAGCATGTATAGGTGGATTTGTGTATAAATAATATAGTTGTTGTTTTGGTATGTATAAGTATCATTATGGTTAATATACTTATGGTATCTTGATGGTTTGTGTTAATATGGTTAAGTTGATGCATGGTTTTATGACCAAAGTGGTAAGTTTGGCATGTTTGCAATATGGTTAATTAAGTTATGCTTGAATATCGAATTTAGTTAAATGTGTTTGTACAAAAAATGACCAAATGGGTATTTGTTGGTGTAGTTCAATATGGTCAATTATGGTATAACTTCGTATGAAAGTAAGCTAGATATATATATGGAAGAGTTATGATCAAATATGTATAAGGTTAGGTATATGTGTTTGAGATACATGAGAACAATGGTTCAAATTGTAAGTTATATTGACGTGGTATAATTCATGTATTGTATATTTCAAAATGGTAGCAATGTGACCAAATATGCATATGTGTAGTTAAGTTGAATGCTTGCTTTTGAGGTGCCTTAATTGGCATATTGGTTTAATGGAATTTGGTCATTTGAATTGGTCATATTATGTTTGCTTAGGTATGTTTTAAGGTCTTAAATATATGTGCAAGTTGTTTGTAGGTTCAAGCTTGAATGGGTGAAAGAAATGGCTTGAATTTTAGCCAATTTCTTGTCCACACGGCCTAATACACGGGCATGTGTCTTAGCCGTCTATGACACACGACCATGTGACACGGCCATGTGTCCCTTGTAGGTTTCAAAGGTTGCTTTTCGAAAGTTACACGACCTAGCACACGACCTGGCACACGAGTGTGTGAGGCCATTTCGAAGGTTACAAGGCCTGGCACACGGGCGTATGGCTTGGTCGTGTGACCCAAGTCATAGAGTTACACTGGAACGGACATGGGCTGGGATACGACTGTGTGTCCCTATTTTGAATGTTACACGGCCTAAGAAATAGGCGTATGTCTCAGCCGTGTGAGTCACACAGCCTGGCAACACGGCCGTGTGACCCCTACATTTTAAATTTTTCTAACTTTTTCCTCAATGTTTCAAATGTTTCCAATTTAGTCCCGAATTGTTTCTAAAGTGTTTCTAGGGCCTCGAAGGCTCGATTAAGGGATGCCATGCATGTGTATGAATGGACATTGCTATGGAAAATAAAATGATTAGAAATGTATGCTTTTATGTTACAATTTTACTGTAACGCTCCGTAACCCTATTTTAGAGACGGATACGGGTTAGGGGTGTTACATTATAGCATTTAGGTGACCAAATGGTTTAGTGATTAAATAAGGAAGGACTTAAGTAGCAATTATGCCCTAATTAGTTGGGTGGGACGACAATTAAATTAAAAATGATAAAGTAATGTGTTCTCAATGGCAAATTTGTAAATTAAGGAAAGTTTAAGCAAAATTAAAGAAAAATAAAGAAGGAATAAACAATTCATCTTCATTTTCACTTCGTCTTGCTGAAAACATCATAGGAACTTAACTTGGAGGTTTGGCCATTGTTAACTCTTGTATATCAAGACCCAGTTGATACTCTTAGAAAAGGAAAAATTATGGAATAGTCCCTGAACTTCTGCAACTACTACAATTCAGTCTAGGTAAGTTCGTACAGTTTATAATTTAACATGTATATAAATTTTTTAATGATATAATGTGATATAATAGATATATTTGATTATTAATTGATGGAATTTATTTGAGAAAAATAATTGAAATTCAATATTTGGATTGAATTGAATGCCGAATAGAGTATAATCGAGATATGGTATGTTGTGAGGGATTGGAGTGGAGATTGTTGAAGAGTAATATATATATTTTTCCTGAGTAAACTGATATTTTTTGCGAATTCTCATGTTATACTCTTTGTTTTGGCGTGTTTCGGTTGGACTAGCTCTTCAGAGCCATTAGTTTGTTTCAGTTGGATTAGCTATTATGAGCATTGGTGTGTTTCAGATGGTTTAGCTCTTATGAGCATTTGATGTGTTTTGGTTGGATTATCGATGTAGTCTTATCTGTAAATTGTTCATTGGATTGTGAATCTCGGTAAGGTAACTTGTTTAGTGATTTTGATGGATTTGTCATATATTTGAGTTTTGAATTGAATTTTACGATTTATCAGTTGAGATTCTAGATGACAGGGAACACATATGGTTGTATTATAATTATTTGATTGTTGTACTTACTTAGGTAAGATTTATCATTTTAATATGTCAAACTTACTAAGCTTCAATGATCTTACTTGTGCTATTTTCTATTCTTGTAGATACTTTGAAGGTTGGGCGGTCGGATCGGCACTCAAGTCACACTATCCATTAAATTTTGTAGTTTTTGGAACGTTCATTTTGGATTATATGGCATGTAATAGGCTTTTATGTCATTACTATTGTTTTGGATATGTAAAATGTTAAGTATGACCTTAAGTGCAACTAATTAACTTATATGCTATATATGTGAATGAGGTAAGATGTTTCAATGCAAATATGAATGATATGTGTTAATGCAATATTGTGTTTGAGGTGCCTATGATAAGTACATTAGTTAGGTGTTAGATTTGGTGAATTGATAACTTGTGATTGATGTTTCATTTTGATGTATAATTGTATATACTTGTGGTATCAATGAGGATACATTGGTTAGGAATTTAGGATGTTGATTTGGCATGTTTTTAGCTTCTTTAATGTCACTTTGAATAGGTCTTTTGGCTGGTAAATAGATTACTTAGAGTCCAAGTAAGCTTGAAATGGTAATCTTTTTGTTTAAGGTTCATATTGGGTCCACACGGCCTAACGACACAGCCGTGTGTCACCTAATGAGTTCTTTAGGCTGAAAGTCAGTGAGTTACATGACCTAGCACACGGCCTGGCACACGGGCGAGTGACGTGGTCGTGTGACCCTACTCAGAGAGTTACACAGGTAAGGACACAGGCTGGGACACGACAGTGTATCCCTAGTTCGAAGGTTACATGGCTTGAGACATGGGCGTGTGTCTCAGCCATGTGAGGCACACGGTTGTGTGACCCCTATATCCAAATTTTTGTAACTTTTCCCTAAACTTTCCAAATGATTTCAATTTAGTCCCGAATTGTTTCTAAGGTGTTTCTTGGGCCTCGAGGGCTTAATATAGGGACAATGTGTGTATGTATGATTTATGTTATGTTTATGATAGTGAATGAATTTAATTTTAAATGTTTTGATTGTACGGTAATGCTCTGTAGCCCTAATCTGGCAACAGATACGAGTTAGGGGTGTTACATTTATTGGTATCAGAGCTACAATTTAATCGGTTATCAGACTGAACATAGCATATGAAATGTCTAGAATTACATGCTATATAACCTGTGATAGTGTGACGTGTTTAATCCGATCTAACATTTTTTCTTTTAGATTGTAAAGATGTCAAACAGATCTGATCGTGCTGACAATGATGAGGTGAATAGTAATTTACTGACCTCTGATCAAGGGACAAGTAGTAATATCTCGATTCCATAAGTACATGAGCATGAACTTAAAAACATGTTCTTCGGGTTTATGAACTTGAGGTTCAATGAGTTTATGCAAATGAATACTCAGGTTCCACGACCTTCAACCCTTGCTATACCTCCTGTTGTACCTCCACCTCCTCTTGTGACTGAATCTAGTGAATGAATTTTGATAGAAAAGCTTAGGAAGTGTGGTGCCGAGGAATTCTGAGGTAGATCGAAAGATGATTCGATTAAATTTGAGCATTGACTTCAGAACATCTTGCGAGTTTTCAAAGAAATGGCTTGCCCCCTGGTGATTTTCTTAGATTTGTCATTTCATTATTAAAAGAGGAAGCATATAGTTGGTGGACAACGTTGGTAGCTGTGGTACCAAGAGAGAAAATTTATTGGGATTTCTTTCAGACCGAGTTTAAAAAGAAGTATGTCAGAAAACTATATATGGACAAGAAAAAGAAAGAATTTCTTGAGTTACGATAAGGAAATAAGTCAATGGCTGAGTACGAGAGAATTTGTGTATCTTAGTAAATATGCTTGGGAGATTTTGTCTATTGAAGAAGAGATGTGTATCTAGTTTAAAGATGGCCTAAATGATGAAATATGAATGATGATTGGAGGTAATGAAATCCAAGAATTTGTTGTTTTATCTGATCATGTACATAAAATGGAAGAAGTGTACAATTATAAGATACAAAGGGACAGGCGGATTCGAGAGTTTAACAAGAGAAGTTCTTCCAAGTTGTTTTCTGTACCACCGACAAAGAAGATTATAGAGGATTTAAGTTAAGCTACTTTAGTGTCTGAGCATCCGAACAAAAAGAAATCGATTCAGCGTTATTTCAAAACTCCTACAAAACCAGTTGGTAGTGTAGGAAGTGTACGAAACGCTTCGAAGCCTAGTTGTAAACATTGTGGAAAAGTTCATCCTGGCGAGTGTAAAGCTCAATTAGGAGCATGTTATAAATGTGGATCAACTGATCATTTCCTTTAGAATTTTCTGAAATAGTTAAAGAAAGGCAAATGTCTACATCTTAGAAAGGTAGATGTTCGGGCCAAAACAGTACTGCTGGGACTACTCATACGGGAGAAAAAGACATCGTTGTTTGATCTGAGAATAGAACACCTGCTCGTACACATGCCATCCGAGCCAGAGAGGATGCTGATGCACCTGATGTGATTCCTGGTACATTTTATCTCTTTGATGTTACTGTGTGTGCATTGATAGATGCTGGGTCTACTCAGTCTTATATTTGCACTACATTAGTAACGCAAAAGAAACTGCATGTTTAATCAACTGAATATGATATTCAAGTTTCTAATCCACTAGGTTAGAGTGTGATAGTTAACTCAACGTAAATGTCCATTGAAACTTAGAGGCAGTAAATTCCCTACTGATTTGATGTTACTACCCTTCCAGGAATTTGATGTTATTCTGGGTATGGATTGGCTATCATTACATGATGTTGTGGTAAACTATAGACAAAACCAAATTGATTTGAAATACCAGATGGAGGAAATGATTTCAGTTGAATCTGATGGGCCAAATAGCGTTGTCAGAATCATTTCATCTATATCTACCTAAAGATTGATACGTAAAGGTAGTGAAGCATTTCTAGCGTACATTCTTGATGTCAGACATCCAGAATCAAAGCTAGATCAGTTACCGACTATTAGTGAATATACTGATGTATTTCCTGAAGAGTTGCCAGGTTTGCCTCCGGACCGTGAAGTTGAATTTATGATTGATCTGGTTCCTGGAACTGCACAGATATCGATATAACTGTATCGCATGGCACCAGCTAAATTAAAAGACTTGAAAGCACAATTGCAAGAGTTGTTAAACAAAGGGTTTATTCCACCGAGCGTATCTCCGTAGGGTGTACCTTTGTTGTTTGTGAAAATGAAAGAAGAATCTTTACGATTGTGTATAGACTATAGATAGTTGAACAAAGTCACGATAAAAAATAAGTACCCCTTGCCACGTATTGACAATTGGTTTGACCAATTAAAATATGCCACAATGTTCTCGAAGATAGATCTCAGATCCGAGTATTATCAGTTGCGGGTTAAAGACTGTGATGTGTCAAAGACTAATTTCAGAACTCATTACGGTCATTATGATTTTTTGGTAATGCCATTTGGTTTGACTAATTCCCCTGCTGGTTTTATGGATTTAATGAATCAAGTTTTTCAGCCTCATTTGGATAGATTTGTGGTTGTGTTTATCGATGATATATTGATCTATCCAAGACAGAATCTAAGCATGCTCAACAGTTGATAATCGTGTTACAGGCTTTGAGAGAAAAACAGTTGGATGCAAAGTTTAGTAAATGTGAATTTTGGCTTTGCAAGGTTGGATTTTTGGGTCACATAGTTTCAACTGACAGGATTCGAGTTGATCCGAGTAAAGTGACTACTGTGGTGAATTGGAAAATTCTGAAAAATGTTTCTGAAGTGCGAAGTTTCCTAGGTTTAGCAGGTTACTACCGTCGTTTTCTTAAAAACTTTTCGATCATTGCTTCACTAATTACTAGATTACTATAGAAAAATGTCGAGTTTGTTTGGTCTGATAAGTGCCAACAGAGTTTTTATCAGCTGAAAAACATGTTGACTAAAGCTCCGCTGTTGACGCAGCCTGAGTCTAGGGTAGCACATGTTGTTTATAGCGATGTGTCTCTGAACGGTTTGGGTTGTGTGCTGATGCAGGCAGGGAAAGTAGTAGCTTATGCTTTTCGCCAGTTAAATCCACATAAAAGAAATTATCCTACTCATGATCTCGAATTGGCTACAATTGTATTCACTTTGAAGATTTGGAGACATTATTTATACGACAAGAAATGTCACGTGTTTACTGATCACAAAAGTTTAAAGTATTTGATGACTCAGAAAGAGTTTAATTTGAGACAGAGACGTTGGTTAGAGCTGCTGAAAGATTGTGATCTAGTTATTCATTACCATCAGGGAAAGACTAATGTGGTTGCAGATGCATTCAGTCGAAAGTCATCATTGTTTGCACTTCGAGCGTTGAGCGTTCATTTAGCTCTGAATGAAGATGGTTCGGTACTAGCAGAATTGAGAACTAAACCCCTATTTCTATAACGAATTCGAGACTTACAAAATGATGATCCAAAGTTGATATTGAAACGAAAATTTGTTTAAGATAATTTGACTACTGAGTACAGTGTTGTTGATGATGATACATTGCGTAATCATGATAGAATTTTTATTCTAAATGATTTAGATCTGAAACGTAATATTTTGTCTGAAGCTCACAGCAGTACGCATTCTATTCATCCCGGTAGCACGAAGATGTATTGTGATTTGAAATAGATGTACTGGTGGCCGGGTATGAAACGTGAAATTTGTGAATTCGTAGATAAATGTTTGATTTGTTAGTAGGTAAAAGTAGAGCATCAGGTACCATTGGGTTTATACAACCTATTATGATTCCTGAATGGAGGTGAGAGCGAGTCATGATGGATTTCGTATTTGGGTAATTGTTGAAAGATTGACTAAGTCAACACATTTTATTCCAGTCAGAACAGATTTCTCACTTGAGAGACTAGCGGAATTATATGTGTCAGAGATTGGAAGATAGCACGGAGTTCTGATATCTATAATTTCTGATCGTGATTCGAGGTTTACATCGAGATTTTGGGATACACTTCACGAGGCTTTAGGCACAAACTCAATTTCAGTATAGCATTTTATCTTCAGACAGACGGGTAATTAGAACGAGTGATACAGATTCTGGAAAATATGCTGCGATGTTATATACTCAAGTTTGAAGGTAGCCAGGAAAAGTATCTATCGTTAGCTAAATTCGCTTATAATAACAGTTATCAGTCAAGTATAAAAATAGCACCGTTTGAAGCTCTTTACGGAAGAAAGTGTAAAACACCGTTGTATTGGTTTGAATTGAGCTAATCCAAAATGGTGGGAATTGATTTGATCTGAGAAACTGAAGACAAATTTTGAATTATTTGAGATTGTTTGAAAGCTGCATCTGATCATCAGAAATTGTACATGGACCTGAAAAGAAAAGATATAGAATTTTTTGTTGGCGATCGAGTATTTCTAAAAGTTTCTCCATAGAAGAAAGTGCTACGTTTTAGCAGGAAAGGGAAGTTGAGTCCGAAATTTATTGGACCGTACGAGATTGTTGAAAGAATCTATCCTGTATCATACAAATTAGCTTTGCCCTCTGAACTTAAGAAATTCCATAATGTGTTCAATGTTTCAAGGCTGAGACAGTACATATCTAATCCTTCACACGTTATTCCTCATAGTAAGGTTGAATTACAACTAGATTTGTCGTATTCCGAGGAACCAATGAAAATTTTGGTTTAGGCAGTTAAAGAACTGCAAAATAAACGAGTACCGTTAGTAAAAGTCTTGTGGCATCATCTTGGAACAAAAGAAGCTACCGGGGAAACCGAGGAATCAATGAAACTACAGTATCTGAATTATTCCAAGTAACAATTTCGAGGACGAAATTTCCTAAGGGGGAGAGTTGTAGCAACCCGATTTTCAGTGGTGACAAGATAGTGGTTTTGAGACCATAAATATCTGTTGTGTTGACTCGAAATATTATTTTAGAATATTTATAGAGTCATTAGAGTAGTATTAAGAATTTGGTTAAGAAATCTTAACGTTTAGATAGTTAATTAAAGAAAAAGAAATAAATTGTAATAGGTCCAAAATATGATAATTATAACATTTAGGTGATCATATGGTTTAATTAATAAATGAAGTAGGACGTAAGTAGCAATTATGCGCTAATTAGTTGGGTGGGATGAAAATTAAATTGAAAATGATAAAGTAATGTGTTTTCAATGGCAATTATGTAAATTAAGGAAAGTTTAAGCAAAATTAAAGAAAATTAAAGAAGGAATAAACAATTCATCTTCATTTTCACTTCATCTTGCCGAAAATACCACGGGAACTTAACTTGGAGGTTCAGCCATTGTTAACTCTTGCATATCAAGACCCAGTTGATACTCTTGGAAAAGGAAAAATTGTGGATTAGTCTCTAAACTTCTGCAACTACTACAATTCAGTCTGGGTAAGTTCGTATAGTTTATAATTTAACATCTATATAATTTTTTTAATGATATAATGTCATATAATAGATATATTTGATTATTAATTGATGAAAGTTATTTGAGAAAAATTGTTGAAATTCAATATTTGGATTGAATTGAACGCCGTATAGAGTATAATTGAGTATGGTGTGGATTGGAGTGGATATTGTTTGAGAGTGATATATAGATGTTTCCTGAGTAAATCAAGATTCAGAATTTGTTACGAAATCTCGTGTTATACTCTCTATTTTGGTGTGTTTCGATTGGACTTGCTTTTCGGAGTCATTGGTGTGTTTCAGTTGTATTAGCTCTTCTGAGCAGTGGTGTGTTTCGGATGGTTTAGCTCTTATGAGCAACTGGTGTGTTTTGGTTGGATTATTAATGTACTCTTATCCGTAAGTCGTTCATCGGATTGTGAATCTTGGTAAGGTAACTTGTTTAGTGATTTTGATGGATTTGTCATATATTTTAGTTTTGAATTAAATTTTACGATTCATCGATTGAGATTGTGGATGACAGGGAACACATATGGTTGTATTATTATTTGGTTTGTTGTGCTTACTTTGGTAAGACTTATCTTTTTAATATGTTGAACTTACTAAGCTTCAATAAGCTTACTTGTGTTATTTTCTGATCTTGTAGATATGAAGGTTGGATGGTCAGATCGAAACTCAAGTCACACTATGCATAAATTTCGGTAGTTTTTGGAACGTTCATTTTGGATTATATGGCATGTAATAGGCTTTTGTATCATTTGTAACAACCCGTTTTCAGTGAAATCAGAATAGTGGTTTCGAGACCACAAATCCAAAGTCAAAAAATTTATTTTATTATTATATTGTCTATAGCATGATAGTAATATCTTATAAAAATTTCGTTAAGAAATTTTACTGTTTACATGTTCAATTTGATAAAAGGACTAAATCGCGTAATGTGCAAAAGTTGAGTTCTAATAGCTAAAGGTATTAAATAGTTATAGAACTTTAAAGTGGAAGTCTTTATATGGTAAATAGACAATTAATGGTGTTAGTGTATGTACATGGCTTGGCAATTTTTTAAATTTTAATGTTTTTAAAGGTTAATTAGTAATTAAGTAATTAAAGTTCAATTAAAATAAAACAAATTAGGTTATCATCTTTCTTTCATCACTTTTAACCGAATGTTAAATCTTGGGAAACCATTTTTGAGTTTTGGCATTCAGCAATCTTGCATGCTTGATTAGGTATGTGTTTTTGTCCCCTTTTTTTATAATTTTTACGTTTTCAGGATCGTTGTAGCTTAATCTAGCTAGCCTAGGGACTAATTTGTGAAACTGTTAAACTATTAAAGTTTTGCCATGAATGAATGTGTATGATTTTTTATGATTTATGGAAGGAAATGGTTAGTTTTTAATAGATAAACAACTTTTGTTAACTAATTTTTGATGAAATTGTCAAATAGGGATTAAATTGAAAAATAGAGATTATACATGGTAAATTTTTGAAATAAATGAAATATAGGATTTGCTAGGGACCTATATAAAATTTTGGCTATAGTGGGTTAAGCATGAATTGCCTGGATTTTCATTTTATGAGCTAGGGACTAAATTACAAAGAATTTAAAAGTACAAGGGTAAAATGTAGTTTTGCCAAAAATATGTTTTGGATTAAATTGAATGAATTATATGTTAAATTGAATTAAATTTATCCATACAGATCTAGTTAGACCTCATACGGAGTTATATCGGGGCAAAGAGAGTCTCAGATTAATCGTCTCCGTATCTACGTATACTCGTCGAGGTAAGTTCGTGTAATTAAATTGTGTTACATGTTTTTAATTGAAATATATAAATGTTATGATTTATCATATAGAATTACCGAGTACATATCCAATGACGTACGACGATTATCGAGCCCCGTTTGAACCTTAGGAATCCATAAGATACTAATGACATGCCATTAGGGTTACCGATTTATAGCTCGTGAGAGCATACCGATCTTCAGCTCAAATGAGCATACAGATTCACAGCTCGTAAGAGCATACATGTACATGAATTGACAGATTACAGTTATATGAGCAAGCACATTATGTGTGAGCTATCCCGGGTATCCAACGGTATTTTAAACGATTCAACGGGAAATGTTCAGTTATGAAATGATATGAGTTCGATACGAACTATTACTATAACACCCCTAACCCATATCCGTCGCCGAAATAGGGTTACGGAGCAATACTGAAAACTTTTCACTTTAAGAAATTCGATTACAATCAATTATAAAACACATCATATTCCATTCAAAAACATGCATAACTTCCCTTTTTCGAGCCCTCGAAGCCTTAGAAACACTTTAGAAACAATTTAGCACTAAATCAAAAATATTAAGAACTTCATGGAAAAAGATTGAAAAATTCATACTATAGGGGTCACACGGCCGTGTGGGCATTCGAAGTAGGGACACACGACTGTGTCCCAACCCGTGTCTGTCCCTGTATAACTTTCTGACTTGGTTCACGCGGTCAAACCACATGCCCGTTTGCCAGGTCGTGTAACTCTCGAAATGCAACCTTCAAAAAACCTACAAGGGACACACAGTCATGTCACGTGGCCGTGTGTCACACATAGTTGAGACACACGCCCGTGTCTTAGGCCGTGTGGTCAAGAAATGGGCCAATTTCAAGCCGTTCCTTTCACCCATTTCAAGCTCACACCTACAAGACATTTACACATACAATCAAGCTTTCAAACATACCTAAAATATGTATAATAAGACCAATTCAATAAGTCATTTATCCATACAACCAATAAGCTAAAAGACACCTCAAACACAATCATCAATCAACCTAAACATGTGGACATTTACAATTTATCAACTATTTTGTTTCCATGCTAAAACATATCACAATTGATACATAACAACCATACCATATCAAAATAACCCTACCATTTGGACCATTCCTCTATTGTTTCGTAACCACCTAAATGACATAAACCAACCATTTCCAAATTGTACCAAATGACCGACATTTATATACCATATTTACATCATGCACATCTAGTTCAAAACCTTTCCAAAGTAAACTATATCCTGACCAATTTAGATCAATTTATCACATACCATTTTGGCTATTTAAAGATACATTACCACATTCCAATTTTGGTCATTTCAGAACATGCATAAATTTGACCATATTAACCACAACCAACAAGATATCAATAGTACTTTAAGTACCTCAAATTTAAGGCAACATTTCATGCCATAATCATCAACCAAAAATGACATATACATACCAAACTCATTAATTAAACATTAGACATAGTCCACCTATACATGCCATTATAACCACAACCAAAGTATCAAAGTCTACCGATAAAATTGATGGATAGTGTGAGGGATCTCCGACTAGCTTCCAACCCGAATGAGCTTCTGGTAATCTATAAAGTAAGGGAAAGATAACTAAGTAAACAAGGAATGCTTAGTAAGCTCGTATAAACCATAAGCATAATATTACATTTCAATAATGAAATTTATAGGTTAAATACAAGCCTATACTAATGCTTCTATATTTATCCAACCATAATTATCAACTCACAATTGAATAAGTTCATTAATGTCACATAATTATTAACCATTCATAACATGATAGGATTTCATGAGACATAATATATAATCATCAACCTTTCAATAAGATTATATATCTTTCTATTTACTTTCTTTTCATCCTGTTCTCAATGCTTATCATAAGCCTAAACAACATTATCAATTCCTAACTTAGTGTATTTATCCATGATATATGTATATTCATCCATAGCATAAGCAATTTGTTCACATATAAATACATCATTTATCACATTGACCTTTTATAGCATCATAATACATCCCAATTACGTACTTACCATTTCATTTCCTTTTCTTACCCGTTTCATATGCATAGTACGAGCGTAATTATAAACATCAATAATATCCACAAGCTTGGCATAAGCCTAAGCACATCAACAACACATGTTAGTTCATTTAAACATGATTCATATGAATTTGACATGGATAAAAATTATACTTGAGCATGATTTAATTGGATTTATCATCCATCCATCTCATAACATATCGTTTTCCATATATCACCATTTCAATGAGTTTCATACATACATATCTTAATTCATATTGAACACTTACCATTTCATTTGCATAACACATAAGACATAAACATAGCATTAACCATAGTCACAAGTTAGTGATTAAACACATAACTTAGCTATATCATCACTTCGTAAGATAGGGTACATAAAGATAGCATCACTTAAATCATACTTTTTATAATCATGAATGTTCATACTTTGATCATTGATACAATTTAGCCCCTAAAGTTTTACTTTTATTCAATTTAGTCCCTAAGCCTAAAACTTGCAAATTAACCATTTTTAATGTCAATTTATAATAGCCGAATTTTCATGGCACCCATATCAACCCATATTTGCAACAATTTTACATCCAATCCTTAAACTTTTACTATTTTAACAATTTAGTCCCTAATCAAAAAATTCATCAAAAATCACTTAACAAAATAATTTTAAATAACAACTAATATCTCAAATTCATCATTTAACATCTAAAATCACAAGGTTCATCAATGGAAACATTCAAAATCTTTAACAGTTTCAAAATCAAAGGTACAGGCTAGTTGGACCTAGTTGTAACGTTCTCAAAAACATAAAAATTAAAAGAAATGGATGAAAAGTGGCTTACCATGCAAAGATATAGCCATAGCCGAACCTTGAAACATAAAAATGGTGTATTTCGGTGGTGAACAAGCCAAATGAAGAAGAAAACTTTATCTTTTCTTATTATTATTATTATTATTATTATATTTTTAACCTTTATTCTTTATTTTAATAATAAAAAAACTTATAAAACTTATAAAAATAAAAGAAATTAAAACTTAAACAGTCCACCATCTTAAGAATGGGTAATTTACCCATTAAGGCCATCCAATTGTGATTCTTTAATCAATTAACACCTTTAAACAATAGCGATTGACTTTTTTCAAGTTTTACGATTTAGTCCTTTTCGCTTAATTAACTATTGAAATGTTAAAATTTTTCAACAAAAATTTAATACCACCTTAATCACACTCCATAAATATTTATAAAAATATTTATGGCTCGATTTATAGAAATGATGTCCCGATACCTTATTTTCTAAAACCATTTGACCTTAAGGTCTTATCACTTGAACTTAATTAATCGTCAATATAACAAAAATCACTATATCAAAAAACCTTTTTAAAAAAATTTTGACTTTTATATTAAATGATAATATTTATAAACTTACTCGTCGAATTTGGTGGCCCCGAAACCACTGAAAAATGGGCTATTACAATTATAGGTATAAACATGAAATACATGGAAATGATGTTACATGAGATATAGACATATGAAATGGATGATAATTTTTTATGGATCATGATTAATTATTGAGATCATCCATGAGTATTAGTTTATATATGTATTTACATGACTAATATTGATTGGTGTATATGTGCTTAGACATTTGGCCAAAATGCGTTGGGATATGTTTTGTTACTTACCTATTACTTGATTAAATGGTAAGTTAGATTCTAAGTTATAGAACTTACTAAGCTTAAATGCTTACTATGTATTTTTTTCGTGTTTTATAGTGAGTCGAAAGCTCGTTCCGGTTGAAAGCTTGTCGGAGCTATATCACACTATCCATCGGCTCTTTTGGTACTTTCGGATGTTTAATTTCGGTTATAATCGCATGTATAAGTTATTATGACTAATGTGTCCATGTGTTTTGGTTGTGGTTTTGGCCATTTAACTTGGCTTGTATCTTGGCATCTTGTTGTTGAAATGGTATAGTTTTGGCATGTAAATATTAGCCTTAATATGGTTGATGATTTGCTTAATGTTAGCTGAATGTGCATATTATATATGTCTTATAACTTGTTGTGAATTGGTACTTTGTTTTGGAAGAGATATATGTATTTTTGAGGCTAGTGATTGAGTGGTTTAATTGGTACCATTTGGTATGTTTTGGTAAGGTAACTATATGTTATGTATTAAGGTAAACATGCCTATAAATTAGTTAACTAATTGGCCATATTGAATACATAGTTATACATGTTTATATATTTTCATTTGACCTAAGGGCATATTGGTTGTATGTGATCATACCATTTATATAAGGCTAGAATATGCATGGTTTTGGTACCTTACTATGGCTTGTGTATATGTGCATTTTTTATTGTAGGTACATGTCAAATTGGGTAAGAAAAATGACTTGTAAAATGACCTATTTTCGTCCACACGGGTAAAGACATAGGCGTATGTCTCAGCCGTGTGTGACACATGGTTAGGTGACACAGTCGTGTGTCCCTTGTAGCTTTCAAAGGGTTGCAAGTTAGGTTGTTACATGACGTAGCACGCAGCCTGGCACACGGGCTTGTGGCTTGGCCGTGTGGCCCAAGTCAGTGAGTTACATGGGCACAGACACGGGTTGGGACACGGCTGTGTGTCCCTATTTCAAATGCCCACATGGCTTGAGACACGAGTGTGTTTCTTGGCCATGTGAGTCACAAGGCCTGGCCATGCGGCCATGTGACCCCTGTGTGTTGAAAATTTTCGACGTTTTCTAAAAAATTCTCCGAGTTTTTGATTTAGCCCTGACTTATTTCTAATACATATTTTGGGCCTCGAAAGCTCATATAAAGGACAATTTGTATGTTTTTAATTGATTTTAATATGTTTAATGATATATTTCGAAATGTTTGAAATTTCTGTCCGATTATTTTGTAAACTTCGGTAATGCTCTGTGACCCTATTCTTGCGATGGATACGGGTTAGGGTTGTTACATCATTGTTATTGTTTTGGATATGTAAAATGTTAAGTATGACCTTAAGTGCAAATAATTAACTTATATGATATATATGTGAATGAGGCAAGATGTTTCAATGCAAATATGAATGATATGTGTTAATACAATGTTGTGTTTGAGGTGCCTATGATAGGTACATTGGTTAGGTGTTAGATTTGGTGAATTGATAAGTTGCGACTAATGTTTCATTTTGATGTATAATTGTATATACTTGTGGTATCAATGAGGATGCATTGGTTAGGCACTTAGGACGTTGATTTGGCATGTTTTTGGCTTGTTTCATGTTACTTTGAATAGGTCTTCTGGCAGGTAAATGGATTACTTAGAGTCCAATTAAGCTTGAAATGGTAAACTTGTTGTTTAAGGTTCATTTTGGGTCCACACAGCCTGAGACACGGGTGTGTGATTCAGACATGTGAGACACACGGCCGTGTGTCACCTGATGAGTTATTTGGGGTACAAGTCAGTGAGTTACATGGCCTAGCACACGGGCATGTGACATGTTCATGTGACCTTACTCAGAGAGTTACACGAAAGAGGACACAGGTTGGGACATGGTTGTGTGTCCCTGGTTTGAAGGTTACACGGCCTGAGACACAGACGTGTGTCTCAACCGTGTGAGGCACACGGCCTTACCACGCGGTCGTGTGACCCCTGTATTGAAATTTTTGTAAATTTTTCCTTGACTTTCCAAATGATTTCGATTTAGTCTCGAATTGTTTCTAAGGTGTTTCTTGGGCCTCGAGGGCTCAATATAGGGATTATGTGTGTATGTATGTATGAATGATTTCTTTTATATTTATGATATTGAATGAAATTAAGTTTAAATGTTTTGATTGTATGGTAATGCTCTATAACCCTAATCCAAAGACGGATACGGGTTAGGGGTGTTACAATGTGGCTTTCATTTACATCAAAATATATGAGTCACATCTACATAGTCTATCATCCACTCAAGATTAAGGTCTGACACACTATGAATGTTACAAGTGAATAGATGCATAAACAAATCTAGAATCTATTCTACTTGGGTCCTTTTTGATGTACTGTCAATCTAGTTAGTCACATCTATGTCCCTATCTTCTAGTAGTCATCCACTTCGATACCTAAGACAAGGCATCTCCCTAATTGGACTTGATAGACGTCATATTAGTCTTTCAAGCAATTTTCTCATTTCTAATTAAACGAGGTACATGTTTAGATAATCCACTAATACAAGCTGTTTTTCTATGTTATGATTCGACCACGTAATACCGCTTAGTATTAATTAAGGATTAGATAATATTTGAGCCAATATTTTCTTTCATTTTGCTTTGCATGAAAAAACCGTTGAGAATAATATACAAATGATTTTATTGTAACTGATGGATATTTTATTAAACCAATATTTAAAAAATACAATTACATATAGGATTTTAGCATTGATGTGAATAATTGTCTTCAATTCCACAATCAGATTTGTGTTCTTTACAATGCTAAACTAAAGAAATTCATTTTGCATGAAGCTCACAGCTCTTTTTCTATGCATTTTGGTGGTGCAAAAGTGTGTCGTGACATACGAGAATCGTATTGGTGACCTGGGATGAAAAAGAGAAATCGTCGAGTATGTTGCTAATTCTTAACTTACCAGTGATAAAAGCTGAGCCTCAGTTTCCCACTAGTTTGCTTCAACCAATCTTGATTCCTGAGTGAAATTGAGAATGAATCGTGATGGATTTTGTAGTTGGCCTGTCGACTTCGCTGAACAAAAGAAATGTTGTCTGGGTGATAATGGATCGATTAAGGAAATTAGGTCATTTTTTCTGGTAGCCAGAATCTATTGGCCACTTTCGAATTTTTCTGAAGTGGATATTCGAGAGATAATAAGACTAGATGGAATACCCATATCTATTATCTTGGATTGAGATCCTCACTTCACTTTGAGATTATGGAAACAATTACATTAATATTTGGGTAAAAGGCTGAATTTTAGCACAACTTTTTGTAGCGCCCTCAACCTAACCCGATTCACCAGGTCCGGATCTCGAGTGTTACTTGAAATAAAAAACATTTAACAAAACAATTTACAATCTCATTTATTTTAAATCTATTATTTGAAGTCCAAAAGAAAACTTGAAAGTTGAAAAATTAAAGTGAGATATGTATTTAACAACTTATTATGACATATTTGATTCAGATCTTTACAAGTTTGAAATTTAATCAGGATATACTCAAAGGCAAATTTCAAGACTGTGCCACAATCCTCTACATGCATAATAACCCAATCTACCACTGGCTTGGCGTACTCTAGGCGTTGTCCCTCTAGGCGAAACCTCTTCTCAACAAACTTGAAAGGAAATAATAATCTTGTAAGTACAGAAGTACTTAGTGAACTCATTAACCATACCTTGATGGAGTCTTCGTAATATTTTTGGACATTCCATGAGTCAAATTCTACTCTGCATCATTTACTATGGTTGATACCATACGATCTTATCACTCTCTTATGCACCAATTATCATACCTTTATTATACTTAAATTTCTTATTTAAATAACTGGATGACTCTTCCCATCATTAAACAATTCTCTTGCCCCATAACACGTTCTTAATAGAATATGCCTTTAGGAACCACTTTCAACAATCCATAACTTAACTCATACTCTTCCTTCAATTAATTTCTTACTGACACTGTCTTGGGCAGACGCATACATATGGCAGATACTTACACAGTTTTTCATACTACTAGTCCTTGCTCGGACATACCCTCATTCATTTTAGTTCACATGCCCTTACTTTTCATACTTACAGACCATCATAACAGACACCCTTCTTGTCATTCAAATGAACATTTCCTTTTCATGGAGAACCCTTAAGACTTAATTCAACTCTTCCTCTAGAGTATATCAATACCTTGTCTTAGTCATACTTGTTACAAAACTACTAGAACTTACTCGTATTTTACCATCGAGATAGAAATTCAGATTCATGGCTTGCCAAACATCTCTAACAGTTCATGCCACATAGACTTAGCATAATACATCATACCAGTTATCAAATAGAGCACGACACTAAGGTGGTCCTTTCATAAGTCGCCACAAAGGATTTTCTTTTATATTGCGCCACAAAGGCATTTTCTTTCCTGACATGTTTGCGATATAGATTTGCCTTGACTTACATTTCCTGAGGTTTTCCCATCATCGTCCTGGTACACGTAGAAAAACCTTATTAGGTAATAACCATCCTTTAGTCCCCTTACAGTGGGTGCCATGGCCATGGACTTTCCATTTCAGAGTTCGTGTTTAAAGTCCCAACGGACCTTGACCCGACTTGTACGTACATGTTAAAAACAACGAATTTATGAAATCATTTAAAGAGCGGGTTTTGATTGCAAGCATACAATGTTAGTTGTAATATTTATAGTTTTGATGGAACAAGAAGTATTCCAAGGGTCGAACCCAAATCGGGCAATAACTAGAATACACAATAAAGTCGAAGCGGCTACTAATACGATTTTATAGTATGACAATTCATAACAAGATGTCTTTGCAAAAAAAAAATTAAAAACTCTACCCTAATGACTAAATTGTTAGAAATGTAAAACTAGGGGGACTATCCAATAAATAACTAATTGGGGGTTGGTTGACTTCGATGTGGTTCACCAAATCTCAGACTAGGGACATAAATCGTGTAAATTACCAAGTGGCTTCATTATATATTTCGATCTCAATTTTGTCGAATTAGACGAATTAGGTCCGGTTTATCTTTCAATCTCGTCGGTTAATATGGGACTAATGAACGAGTGTGCGACAAGATTACCTTCTGACCTCACTTTATCTTGATAGTTCCTTAAGGGAATCACTACCTAAGTTCTTAGTTCTATTCAAATTAGTCCAGCTTGTTACGATTTAGTCCTTTTTCCAGGGGTATTAGTTTACTCACATCTCCATCAACCAACCTTCTTAAAGGTTTAGCTACACATGCTCAAAGTAAAGAAAATAGACATAACAATGAAAAAAAAGGTAGCCAGGAAAGTAAAGCTTGAGAAAAATATAAAAGTTGAGATTTTTATGTAAGAAAACTTAAATAGCATGAAACCAAAAGTATTTCACAAGAAAATCCAAAGCAAGAAACATAAAAGGAAAAAGCTTTGATAGATTTAAAGTAAAATAAACTGGAATACGTTAAACTAAAACTTAAAGAGTCTTAAAAGTAAGGTACACAGACTGGAAATTTAAATAAACCTTAGGCACAGTAATAACTAACTTAACTAACACTAAGAAAAACAAGAAAAATAAGTAAATGCAGAAAAATAATCTCTAATCTAAAGTAGAAGAAGAGAAAAAAATCGTAGAAAAGTGTAGAGAAAAACTATAGAAAACCTAAAAAAACTAAACTTAAAACTAAACTAATGTGTGTATCTCTCCTCCTTAGAAAATTTTGGCTATTTTGAAGTGTATTCTGATGACTTTCCAAAAATACCCCTCCATGAGCCTTGTATGATTGATTGGCAAGGTAGACAAAGACAACCCTTTCTATCAAAGTTTGTCCCCTTAAAGAAAGTGATATTGCAATACCAAGAAGAGGATATCACAATATCTCAGGAAATATTGAAACTTAGGGTCTTCCTTAGAGGTGGATATCGTGATACCCAAAGAGGATATCGCGATACCCTTGCGCTAGGTCTCGTTCTCACTCACTTTCGCCTTCCAACACGTTTCAACATCACTCAAACATACGTTAGGCCTCCCAATGGCACTATCGGCCAATTTGGGTAAAAAATAGACAAAAATGAGATATTTTCTGAAAATATGAAAATAATGAAAAAGTATGCTAAAAACTCTATTTTTCTCGAGAAAAATCTCCTAAAGGGTGTCGACAAAGCTTAATTTGCCACATTGATTTGTGGTAGATCATACCTCTTTTGACAACTCTGCGAAGAACGTACAGACACCCACATTACAAACTTCTCATGTACTGATGTCATAGACTCACTTTATAAACCCTTTATGCACTTACTATATACTTTTCAAGCATACATACGTAACCATACTTCATCATGACATTATTTAACATCATTGAACCTAAAAATTTCCATTTTAGATATACATACTACTCTGGACAAACAATCATGCATTCAAAGATATCCTTTTGTAATTAATCATATAGCCATATACATAACACACCATACCTTTCATGATTTTAGTTTCATTTTTCAGTTAGTATCCTACATATCTCTTTGTATAGACAGTGCACATGCAAGAATTAACATAGAGACTCACTTGGTTTTCACGAACAATAGCTTGATCTCCAATTTCAAACTTCTATCTAGAAACTTTAGCAACCTCTACTTAAAAGGCACATAAACACTATTAAAAGTCATTCGTATAATCTTTACCATCATCTCAAACCCAGAGAATCCCCATGCAAAGCCCTACTTCTTCATCTTATTGTTCACGCAAACAAAAAAATAGACTTACTCTCTTAAAGGTCAACATGAAAGACTATAATACCTACCCAGGATGTTAAAAAACTCTCTGCATGAACTCAGATACTTTGTTTCAGCTCAACAAGAAAGATCTCTGCTCAACTTCAAGGCAAATCAACAATGGTTTTTTAAATGGAAGAAAGAAGATAACTCTCTTTTCTTCTCAAACCCATATCATAATATACATAACCCATGTTCTCAGACTAGGACTTGACACTTGTCACAAACTTTCAAGACTCCCTTTTATTAATGGTTTACACGAGAATCCAATATCTTTATATATATCTTCTTCATCCCTTCGTTCATTCCTGACCATATCGTTAGAACTTAACTAGCAAAGTAACTAAACAAACTTGGTGTACTATACCTTTGGCGATACCCATGTTACCCAAAAACTCTCAATACTCTTACCAATCTCTTCTTCTTTATATCTCCACACGTTCAAAGAATAATCCTTACTTGATACTCTAACATCAACTATGTGCTCGATGTATATACCAAGAGCATTAATTGGGCGGATAGGACTGCACCACTCAGATTTCTTTTAGTTTAATTGCCGAAATCAGGACCCGCCAAAGCTGAGTGTTACAATTTTCCCCCACTTAGGAAATTCCGTCCCCGAAATTAATATAATCATGGAAAATTCATTTACTCATATAATTACTAGCCGCCTATTCGGTGCATCACCAGGAGCCCTTACTTCCTCAGAATACCAATAGGTTAGCCCACTTACTAAGACTAAGCGGTTACCCCAAAATTTCAAAATTTCATAACTTACCTCGTGACTAATGTCACCATCACATTGGAGAACTTAAACAGTCATATTCAACTTGAATTCTTCCGCAAGATTACCTTTATTTATATCTGTCATTTCAACATGTCTTTTTTCCTTTTTCACTTTGTTTCAACATCTGAATCCCTAATTTCTTGTCAGCTCAATTTGTTCTTTGCTTTCTCTGTCTTTCTGTACTCAAAAGTACTAATCATTATTTCTTTTTATTTACACTTATCACTAAAATGGTTCGAATTATAACCTGAGGAAGGGGCCGAAGCCAATCCAGACAAAAAGTTACTCTGACCAGTTCCATTCCATTTGGACATCAAGG
This sequence comes from Gossypium hirsutum, assembly GCF_007990345.1. Lineage (NCBI taxonomy): Eukaryota > Viridiplantae > Streptophyta > Magnoliopsida > Malvales > Malvaceae > Gossypium > Gossypium hirsutum. Next base: position 34,565,318 of record NC_053446.1, on the reverse strand, counting down.
TCTTGATAATACCCCACCGAGTGTAAAGGCTCAATCAATCATTTGTAGCACCACCGAGGACAAGATGGATCGGTATTTAGAAGTCCAAGCTATACTAATCCCAAACTTCACTTACACTTTCTGGCTGCCTGGCGCGCTGCTGTTTAAGTGATAACATTGTAGGTTTTCTTTTACCATTGATTTTATTAGAGGTCAGATTCCATTTGTCACTAAATTCTTTCTTCTATGTCATTGTAAAAGAGTATGGTATTGCACCAGGGAAGTTATTGGCTCTATCCTGGTGGACACTGGTGGCTTACTATACCGGTTGTTGCATGCACAATGAATCACCTCTATTGGGGGTTTTTCAGAAGTTCTATGAATTGAAGGTGATTAGACAAGGAATTTTTGCTAGCAATGCCTATTTTAGTGCACGTTTACGATTTGAACATTATATGAAACAACATTTCTAACCTTCGTCAATGGAAAGACAAATACATAAGAGTTATTTGTGAACTCGAGTCTGTTTTTGTTTTCTAACAAGATGGTCCCTTCCCAAGAAGAGTACTTGTACTCAGTGTTAGCCAGTGGATTTTGAGCTTGCTGATGTACAATATAAACAATTAAGTAAGGATCACGTACTTGACTTGGTGGAACTCAGTTTAGTTAGAAATGTATTCCAATATCGTCTTCAAGAATTTATCCCAAATGGTTATTGATCAAATGATTCCATTAAGTGGTTGGACGGTTCTAAGGTGCCATATGCTTTCGAAGCCTGGCCATATAATTCAAATGATGACTTAGCAAACATTTTGTTAGGGAACAAAAGAGAGCCACTCTTCTATTTTTATAGCATTTATGGCCATTCTCCAAGAAATTGGAATTTTATTACTAACCATGTTACAACTTCTGCTTCTACTTCTAATCGGGCTAATTCTCCTATTGATGGTGTAAGGCCTTCATCTCACTCCAATTCTCAAGATATGGACATTTCGTTTATCCTTAAGGGAGCTCACACCGAGGGAAAAATCACTATTGCTTTATCCAGGAAGGCAACAGTAAGGAAAATGAGGAAAAGGATTAGAGCAGAAGAGAGTACTCAAGAGTCTAAAAGTAGTGAATGCCTTCCTCTAATAAGGCATAGACCAAGTAGGGAACTTATCACTGCAGTTATCCCTACCCCTTCAGTTCTTGCTCTTCTTGAGATCCCTTCATTACATGAAGAGTCTGCCCCTCATCTAGGTTCTCCCATACAATCTTCTGATCCTCCATTTTCAGAGGGTCCTTTAGATGCAATTCCTGTGATTCAATTAATGGTTCATCCCCCTTAACCACCAGATGCTACCTCTATTGGAATAAGAAGTAACTTTTCTTCACGAGATCTTTTGGATTCAGTTCTAATTTACGAGCTCTTTTGGAGTCAGTTCTAACTTCCACATCTTTATTTAAGAGAGGCTTTCTCCTCTTACCTTGCATCCAGTTCCACTGAATGTCCTCTAACACTTATGTCCTGAGCCTCAGAAATCATGTCCATCAAGCATGGTTTTTGGAGTGGTTTCCTAGATATGCTAGTTAGCATTATAGAAATAAAATATATGATTTACAGAAGATTGCAAAATCTGGCAAAGACTCATTGGCTAAACAACTCTAAAAATATCAAGAATCTACCAATTTAATTGGAAGAATGGATGCATGACTCACAACTTTAATGAGTAAACTCAAAGATGTTTAAACCGAAATTGAGTAGCTAAAAGGAGAAGTCAATTTGTTAAAGGTTGAGAAACTTGCCTCAAAAGAGAAATTTAAAGCTATGAAAGAGAGTCACAACACAAAACTAGAGAACCAATGCCATTCTCACGATGAAACCTTCAAGAAGTATTAGGAGGACACTCAAAAGAATTTTATCGAAACCTTGCCAAAATGGAGATCGAATTTGATTCTGCAGTGCCAGTTGGTTGCAGGTCCTCTGGATCTTAAAAAGTAGACTTCATCTGTCTAAAAGACATTTCCACTAGTTCACTTAACTTTAATTTTACCATCCTGAGGGTGAAGGGTGAGAAACTTTCCAAAGAGAGTGAAAGCAGTCTGATGACTTGTTTATTCCCAACACGCCCAGTGTTGTAGGTGATGGAGAAGGCTTAACATTAGAAGGTCAGGTTCTATATGATGCCCCTCCTACTAAAGAGGTCTTTACTTAGCCTAGTAATAAGCCTGGTGAAGGGGATAATTAATTACTTCTCTTATCTTACTTCATGCTTCTCCTTCTCTCATTCGTGTAATATATTACCTTCTTATGAATGAACTATTATTTTGTCTTACTATTTTTATCATTGTGTCTTTAAACATAAAAAAACATGATACATATAAACAAAAATTTAATGCACCTAAAAGACTAAGCTAGGTTCGACATACTATGCATGCAGGGCTTCTTCATCTTCATGGTCCAATAATCGGGTAAATCGGGCTCTGGTACTAAAACTTGTAATGCCCTCAACCTGACTCAATTCACTGGGTCCAAATCTTGAGTGTTACTCGATGATACAAAATCTTTAACAAAACAATTTACAATTTCTTATTTATTTTAAACCTGTTATTTGAAGTCCAAAAGAAAACTTGACATTTGAATAATTAAAGTGAGATATGTATTTAAAAACTTATTACGACATATTTGATTCAGATCTTTACAAGTTTGAAATTTAATCAGGACATACTCAAAGGCAAATTTCAAGACTGCACCACAATCCTCTATATGCATAATAACCCAATTCGCCACCAACTTGGCCTTTTCCCGATGTTATCCTCTAGGCGAAGCCTCTTCTCAAAAACCTGAAAGGAAATAATAATCTTGTAAGTACAGAATTACTTAGTGAGATCACTAACCATACCCTGATGGAGTCTTCGTAAATTTTTAGGACTTTCTATGAGTCGACTTCTACTCTACATCAATTACTACAGCTACTACCATACGATCTTATCACTCTCTTATGCACCAATTATCATACCCTTGTTATACTTAATTTTCATATTTAAATAACTGAAGGACCCTTAACATCATTTCATAATTCTTTTTCCGTATAAAACGTTCTTAATAGAATATGCCTTTAGGAACCGCTTCCAACAATCCATAACTTCACTCATACTCTTCCTTCAATTAATTTCTTATTGACACTATCTTGGGAAGACATATACATTTTACGATTACTTACACAGTTTTTCATACTACTGTTTCTTGCTCGGACATACCCTAATTCATTTTAGTTCACATGCCCATACTGATAGTTCACTGTGAACATCCAAATGGACTCTATAGCACACTATATCAGAATCTCATAACTTAATTTACCATTGACTTAGATTCAAAATAAATTTTGAAGAGGATATGATACCCCTTACTTTTCATACATATGAATCATCATAATAGACACCCTTCTTTTCATTCAGGTAAACATCTCATTTTCATGGAGAACCCTTATGACTTTATTCAACTTTTATTCCAGAGTATATCAACAAGTTGCCTTAGTCATACTCGTTACAAAACTACTAGAACTTACTCGTATTTTACCATCGAGATAGACATTCAGATTCAAGGCTTTCCAGAAATTCCTGATAGTTCACACCACATCGACTTAATACAATACATCATATCGGTTATCAGATAGAGCACGCCACTAAGGTGATCCTTTCATCAGTCACCACAAAGGCTTTTCTTTATATTGCGCCACAAAGTCGTTCCTTTCATACTGCGCCACAAAGGAGTTTCTTTAGGGTTCACTGTGAGGACATTTTCTTTCCTGACTTGCTTGCGATATGGATTTGCCTAAACTCACATTTCGTGAGGTTTCCCCATCATCGTCCTGGTACATGCAAAAAAAAACCATTGGGCAATAACCATCCTTTAGTCCCATTACAGAGTGTGTCATGGTCATGGACTTTCTATTTTAGAGTTTGTGTTTTGTAACACCCCAAACCCAGCCTAGAAGTTATGGCCATATCTGGTGTGTCACATTGAAATGTCTCTCAAAACTTAAACTTGTTGATAAAACTCATTTCTTAAGTTTGGAAACCTCTTTAGTAATGTTTAACGGAACACATAACCAAAAGTTTACCTTATTAACTGCTATTATTATATTAAGTTGGTTTAAAACGCAGAAGCATGTAACAACTCCAGCGTTTAAAGTCTATGTCTTTGAAAACTGTAATTACTTTGAAAATTCGTTTTCACTTAACTAGCAGTATAAAGTATGTAAGCAAAGCCCAATTAAAGTTAAAAACCCAAATTAAAGGCCTTATCACAAAAACAAAACCCAACAAATTAATAAAAAAACAAATGTAAACATCAGCAGTAGTTGTGTGGCCACCTCCGAGTCCCTCGCAGTCCCGAATCGTCTAAGGTTGAGGATTACCTGCACAGTTATAAGGAGAGGGTGAGTTTACGAAACTTAGTGTGTAATCCCCTACTAGCCAATCACTCTGCAACATGCAGAATTAATCTGGGCCTAAGCCCTATACAGTATCAGTACAGTGTGGGCCTTGGCCCATTACAGTAACAGTGTGGGCCTTAGCCCAATACAATAATCAATACAATGCAGTAATGCAACCTATCCCAATCCAGCCAACATACCACTCTGTACCACCAACACACCATGTAGGGATAAAATCGACCCACCCAGCTAACACACCAATATCGTAGCAAAGTTGCCAGTAATAATGACACAACAAAGCTGCCAGTAACAGTAACGCAACAAAGCTGCCAGTAATAGTATATGTGGCAAAGCCACCAGTAAAATATACTTCCCCTATATCAAAATCTCAACCCCATACAATATGTCATGTCATAAATCATACATGTATACAGTATGTCATATTCAGAAACAATCAAATATATATAACATAGAGCAAATCAGTCATACACTCATTTCAACTCCCAGGGGTATAACAATCATTTTACCCATAGAGGGTATTTCAGTCATTTTACCCATCGAGGGTATTTCGATCATTTTACCTATCGAGGGTATTTGGGTTATTTTACCCATCAACGGTATTTTGGTTTTTTTATCCATCGAAGGTATTTCAGTTATTTTACCCATTAAGGTTATTTCATTAATTTTACCCATAGAGGGTATTTCGGTAAATTTATCGATCGAAGGTATTTCAGTCATTTTACCCATCGAGGGTATTTCGGTCATTTGCCCCTGAATTGCAAGTTTGGCTCACCACTTGAGCGATCGCACGCCCGTGAGGACTCATAAGCCGTGTTATCGGCTTTTTAGCTTTTCGTCGATCTACGGTTGTAGTGGGTGATTACACACTTGATTTGTGAAAACGCACCACAATCCACGAGCACCCAAAACCTACATTTGATCAAGAATCTTAGTTAATCGCATACGCAGTTACACAATCTATTAAGCTCAAGTTATCACAATCGCCAACTTCCCCAACCTGATTGAGCGAAGAGGAACGATTCGCCTAACCAAAGTACTCACCAACGTTAGACCCTTCGAGAGGTTCCTAAGCACCAACTAAAAAACGGGTAAGCATTTATATTAACTGGTAAAAGGGAATCACTCTACTACTATACTTACCAATAAAGCGTGAGAGAATTAACTACAAAAAGCAAGCCCTACGATCGGCCCAAAAGAATGGGAGGATTCGACAATCAGAGCAAATAAAAAGGGAAAGAGTTGACTAGGGAAGAAACCGAAAAGATGAGGAGGAAAAGAAAAGAAGAGGTGGGGGAGAAGAGGTGTAATATTTGGTCATAGAAAGAGGAGAAAGTTCGGCTTAAGAAATAGAAATAAATGATTGGGGTTTTGGGCAAAGGAGAAAGAGGAAAAGAGCAACAAAGGTAGAAGGGAAGAGGAAAGGGAGATTTCGGCAATGAGAAGAGAGGAGAGGGGAAGAGAGATTCGACCAATAGCAAGAAGGAAAGAGAGAAGAAGAGTAGTAATATGCCCGAGAACTTGGCAAAATCCTTACCAATCGCAAATAGGTAAACTAAAACTGACCAAAATTTTCAACTGCGAGAGAGGGAAAACTCTCTAAATACTGGAACCCTCAGTAGCCTAAAGACCAATTCGGCACTAACAGTTCCCCAGTCAAATTTCCTAGAGTGCCAGAGTCCAATTTTGACACAACTCTTCCTCTCAACAACTCCTCGATTATCTCCTCAAATCACTCCACCGATTTCTCCTCAACTCCCTCTATGACCAGTTCAAACTTTCTTCGGCAGTATTTCACTCCAACTTTGCCACTTACATGGCTCAAGAAGCAAAATAAATACCCCATTGCGCAACCCAAGACTTGAACCTCAAACCTCATAGTACACAACACACAACCTTGCCACTAGACCACAGGCTATTTTTGTAACATAAAACCAACACTAATATTTATAAAGCCTATAAACCAGTGTTCAGATTCATTTAAGGGAAAAACTAAAAAATTTGCAAAAGCCAAGACTTGAACCCAGGCTTCTCAAACACTTCCATACACACCCAAATAACTTAGCCATTAAAGCAAACAAACAATCTACGACAAAACATGTAAAAATTAAAAACTTGAATTTTTGGGGACTTACATGTTTAAAGTCCCAACAGACCCTTTTTGACAATTTTGTGGAGACCACACACAGACCCACTTTATATACTCTTCATGTACTGAAGTATTAAATTCACTGTATAGACCCTTTTTGCACATACTATATATTTTGCAAGCATACATACATAACCATACTTCAACATCACATTATTTATACATCATTCATCATGTACTTGAACCTAACAATTTCCATATCAGATATACATACTACTCTCTACAAACAATCATACATTGGCAGATATCCTTTAGTAATTACTTATATAGCCATATACATAACATACCATACCTTTCATGATTTCAATTTCATTTTTCATTTAGTACTTTACAGATCTCTTTGTATGGATAGTGTCCATACAAGAATTAACATAGAGACTCACTTGGCTCTCACGAATAACAACTTGATCTCCTGATTCAAACATCCATCCAAAAACTTCAACAACCTCTGCTTATAAGGCACAGGAACACCATTAAAGCTCATTCGTATAATCTTTATAATCATCTTAAACCTAGAGAACCCTCATACAAAGCCCTACTTCTTCATCTTACTATTAACACACATGAAAAACAGACTTACTCTTTTAAAGGTTAACATGGAAGACCATAATACCTACCCAGGATGTTAAATAACCCTCTACATAAACTCAAATCCTTTGTTCCAGCTCAATAAGAAAGATCTATGCTCAGCTCCAAGGCAAATCAACTATAGAGTTTTAATTGGAAGAAAAAAGGTAACTTTCTTTTCTTCTCAAACCCATATTATAATATATATAACCCATGTTCTCACAGTGGGAACTTTGAATACTACCTTTATTAATGGGTTACACCTGTAAAGAAACACATACTAGAATCCAATATCTTTATATATATTTGATTCATCCCTTTGTTCATTCCTGGCCATCTCGTTAGAACTTAACTAGCATAGTAACTAAACAAACGTGGCGTACTATACCTTTGGCGATACCCATATTACCCAAAAACCCTAAATACTCGTACCAATCTCTTCTTTTATACATCTTCATAAATTCAGAGAATAATCCTTACCTGATACTCTAACATCAACTATGCACCTGAAGTATATGCCTAAAGCATAAATTGGGCGGATAGGACTATGTCACTCAGATTTCTATCTATTAACTTGCCAAATTTAGGACTTGCCAAAGTTGTGTGTTGCACTTTTCATACTCAGTCTGACAACCAATCTAAACGTGTTTTCTAGGTGTTAGAAGATATGCTTCGAGCCTGTATCATTGAGTTTGAAGCTAGTTGGGGTTGTTTACCTTTATCCATATTTGTGTATAATAATAGTTTCCAATAGAGCATTAAAATGGCTCTATACGAAGCTTTATATGGTAGAACGGTGTAGAAAACCTTTGTGCTAGTCAGATTTGAGTAAGAAAAAGATGATTAGGCTAGAAATGGTGCAAAAGTTAGAAGATTTGGTAAAGATAATAAAAGGAAGATTAAAAGCAACATTAAATATAAAAAATCTTATGTTGATCTGAAATGGATAGGAATTGAAATGATGTGGGTGAAAAAGTATTTCTAGAAGTCTTTCTATGGAAGAAAGTGTTGCAGTTTAGCTGCAAAGGAAAGCTAAGTCCCAGATTTATCGGGCCATACGAAATCATCGAAAAATTAGGGATGGTTGCCTATTGTTTAGCTCTACCATCTAAGTTACGAAAGATCCACAATGTGTTCCATGTATCTATGCTTCAATGGTATCGATCTGATCCATCCCATGTTATACCCATAGAGGCGATTGAAGTGCAACCCGATTTGTCATATGAATAAGAGTAAATCAAGATCTGATCTCGAGGAGTAAAAGAGTTAAGAAACAAGTGTGTGCCATTGTGAAAGTCCTACGGCGCAATCATAGTATGGAAGAAGCTACTTGGGAACCAGAAAAGTCGATAAGATCTTAGTATCCCCTTCTCTTTCCAAGTAAATTTCAAAGACGAAGTTTCTTAAGGGAAGGAGAATTGTAATAACCTGGTTTCCAAGGGTGTTAGAAAATATGATTTTTGTAATTACCAGTTTTTTAGTGGTACTGGAAAAAGGCGATTTTGGAACCTCATTTCCGTAAACCAAGTCAGTAAATATTAAATATTAATATTTATGAGGTTGATATAAAAATATATTAAAGTTTGGTCCAATAATTTTATAGAATTAATAGTTAATTAAGGCTCAGGGACTAGATCATAAAGTCCAATTGCTATAGAATCTTAATTGGACAAAGGCTTTAGGACTTAAAGTGCAATTAGCCAAAGGTCTAAAATGATAATTCAACTATTTTAAAGTTAGACATTACACCAAAACAGGCTTTTAGCGACACCTTTAGCGGCACTTGGACAAAAAACGCTGGTAAAAATCGAGCATTAGCGGCGCTTTATGGAAATTGCCACTAAAGATCGAGCATTAGTGGCGTTTTTACGAAAAACGCCGTAAAAAACCAAATCCCAACGGTGTCATTTTCTTACCTTTCGGGTCTTTGGCGGCGTTTTCAAAAAAGCGCCGCTAATGCTGGGTTCTTTTCGTTCTTTAGCGGTGTTTTTTGAGAAAGCGTCGCTAATGCTAGGGGCTTTAGCGGCGTTTTTCAAAAAGCGCCGCTAATGCTCGGTGCTTTAGCGGTATTTTTGAAAAAGCGCCGCTAAAAATATTTTATCTTAATTGGTTTATTTATATTAATTAAATAAAATTCAATTTATTTCTAATTGAATATTTAAAATCTTCAGAAAAATATAATGACACGTAGAAATAATTTGAAATAAAGAACATGGAAAAATTAAAATACTATTATTTAAAATAATTTTAAAGTTTTTTGGGTACATGATTACTGATTGTTTTTTAATTTATATATTAAAAATTTCTTATATAATCGTAAAAGAGATAGTATTAATTTTAAAATATTGAATTAATTATCACTATAGTTTAGTGTTTTTGGTTTAGGGTATATAATTTATTTAAGATTTAAGGCCGGTTTAGGAGTTACTATTTTAAGGTTTAGGGAGTATGGATTAGGGATTATGGTTTAATGGTTGGGATTTAAGGTTTAAGGGTTAGGAGTTAAGGGTTTAGGGGTTAGGAGTTAGGGATTTAGGATTTAGGGATTTAAGGGTTGAATTAGGGTTTTGGGTTTAGATTAATTATTTATATATTAAATAATTTCTTATATAATCGTAAAAGAGATAGTATTAATTTTAAAATATTAAATTAATTATCATTATAGTTTAGGGTTTATGGTTTGTGGTATATAGTTTAGGGTTTAAGGTTTAAAAGATACTATTTCAAGGTTTATGGATTATGGGTTTATGGATTATGGGTTTAAGGATTATGGGTTTAGTGTTTATGATTTATGGTTTATGGTTTACGGTTTAAGGGTTGGGGTTCAAGTTTTAGAGGTTAGGGGTTTAGGGTTAAGGGTTTAGAGTTTAGATTAATTAGTGTTTTTAATTTATATATTAAATAATTTCTTATATAATTGTAAAAGAGATAATATAAATTTCAATATATTAAAATTATTATTATAGTTTAAATTATTTAAGAGATAATAGATAAACTTTATATATATATTAAATGGTTTAGAATTTAAGATTTACTTGAGATTTGTTAAATGATGAAATTTAAACCATTTGATATATTTAAATATTAGATTTTAAAAAAACATTGATAAATAAATAAATAAATAAATAAAAGTAACAGATTGATATGGATATGTAACTATCTATTTTGGATAGGACCAAATTATAACAAATATACGATATTTATAAAAATCCAATTTGTTTTCTTATTAAAATATACAATATTTATTTTGAAAGTACATAGTTTTTTTTATAAAAATCCAATTTATAAAAAAATAGTAATAATAAATGTTTTATAAAATCACTTAACTAATAATTTTTAGCAGATAAAATAAAGTATTTTTAGCAAAACAAGACGACATCTTTTTGTTCAAAATAAATGATTTTTTGTGACGTTTTTACGAAAAACGCTGCAAAAGGTAAGCACTAACGGCATTTTTACAAAAAACGTCGCGAATCCTTTTAAAAAAATCGCGCCATATTATTCCAAATTTTTGAAATCCCTAATTTTCCCCCTGAAACCCCTAACTTTACAACACGCCGTCCTTTTCATTTATTATCATTTTTCATTGTTTTAGGTTTAATAAATAAAAACTTTTAACTCCATGCCCATTGCCATTTTTTCTTCCTCAACCCGATTTTAAACGCCTAAATTTGGAACCCTAGATTTTTCTTTGCAGAACTTTTGTTAATCCACAAGGTTTAGCTGCTCTATGCAATTCCATCACGGATCTAAAGGACTCGAGGCTCCGTGAATTAGGTCATTCTTTTATGTTCTTGTGTTTTTTTTTAAAAAAAATCTTAGGTTTTCTGTTTTTAACGATTCGAATCTGATTTACTCAATTGATTGGTGGATCTTTGTGATTTTTAAACCACAAAGAATAATATGATGAAGATGTGAGTGAAAAGACTCGTTAGATCTTTCATCAACTAACGACTATTCAAAGTTGCATGACAGGATAGATGTCAAAAGTGTGAGTGCTTCAGCTTCTAGCGGCGCTTTTCTTTGTGAATGAATCCAAGTCCACATCAGGCAGATGAGTAACTGTTTAGGTATGGTTTCTCTGGTTGAATTTCGCGAACCATTCAACTATCTTAAGTGTCTTGTTTTTATTGTCCAAGTTACAGCAATTGCTTTTCCTTTTTTGTAATATTTGTGATTTTATATGATTTGCTTTCCATTTGTGTGGCATGGACACCATAAATCTTTATCTGTTGGGCATCCTGTTCCTTTGGAAATGCTCTATTTTTTGCTATTTTGTTTGTGGATCGTGCTCTTAGGTGGTTATGCATTTTAAATACTTCGCCATGTTTTAAATCATGCATTTGAAAGGCTCATACCCGCTTCTTCTCTAACACAAAACTGGAATACATAATAGTTGAATAAATAGCAGTGTAGTTTAGCTATGTTTTTATTTTATTTCTCATGTTTTTATTAAAAAAGTAAATATTTAACATGAAAAGTGATATTTAACTTCTTACTATTCAATTCACCAAGACATACATTGATGTTGTAATTAGTATTTAGCAGGCAAAGCGATAAGCATGTGTATGAAGAGCCAAGTATTGAGTAACCAGTTATTCTCCGTAACCCTAAGAGGTTTGGTGACAAACCTACTTTTCCGAACTAACTTCTTCACAGTCGCAAGTGCCATATAGCTATTCCTTTCTGACACTTTCTTTCACTATATATAACTAAGCATATTGTCTACACAAAAGCGACACTTATTATTTTCTTTGTTTGCATTGCTTTACTTTCATCTTATTTTTTATTTTGTTTGTACGGAGAGATATTGTTTGATTTGATGGGTGACGTGGAGATAGAGGAGGTGAGCGGCGGTGTTAATGGAGGTGCAGAAGTGCAGCAGGGTGAGGAAGGGTTGGGGAGAGGGAGAGGGGAAGGAAATAGGATGTACTTGGTGTGGGAAGAACTGACGGTGGCACTGCCCAACTTTGGGAATGGACCGACCAGGAGATTGCTGGATGGAGTAACAGGGTGCGCTCAACCTGGTAGAATCATGGCCATCATGGGTTCTTCTAGCTCTGGCAAATCCACTTTACTCAATGCCTTAGCAAGTTTTCGCCTCTATCCATCCCCCAACTTAACTACCACAATCCTCAATATTATGGCTGCATTTATGGTAACTTTTTCACATCTGTATATTGTTTTTGATCTTTTGGTTTCATCGCATGCTTGTAACCCAACTCCATTCAACCTTTTGCAAGCAACTAATTAAAAACCAACAATCATCCTTTTTATGTCCTGATAAATCCATTTTGAAACATATGAATATATATAAAGAAGAGAATCTCAAATACATGGCATTTTCTGTTGGATTATACTATATATTATATAAAAACTCTTAAAAGGAAAAAAAATGTACGGGCTTACAGATCTTAAGCCTTTCTTCTTCTTCCAGATTTATAAACAGCATTTGGTGCTTTCATAAAATATTTATTTCATATCTTCTGTTTATAAAATTTAGTCTAAAAAAGGCTTACATCTCTTTTCAAAGTTGATGATTTTATCCATACTTGAACTTCAAATTCTTCCAGATTTAGATGTTTATATACGTATGGATAAAATTGCTTCTTCTTTTTAAAATCTGTTCTTTTGCATGTTTATATACGTTTCTTATCAACAATTTATTAGTTAATGTAGTTTTTCTCACTGTTTTCTAGCTTTTTTTAGTTTGTAATAACTTTAATGAAATGGAGTGACATGTTTTCTTGATTGATTTCATTTTAATGGATACTACAGTTTCAATGAGATTGATTGATGTTGATGTATTGACGGCTATATGTAATTGGGATTAGTTTTGGATTTTGGTTTAATGTTGTTCTTTGTCTGCTCAATGGGCTTATCAACAATTTGTGCCTGGAATTCTACTGTCAGCATCCACATGATTACTAGAAAATATAAATGTTAGTAATGACTTGAGCTTCATACTTGAGTTAAGGGCTCCCGTTTCATTTTTCTGCTTGGAGATGTATGTTAGTAAATCCTGAAGATGGCCTAATGTGTGTAGCAGTAAGTAGAATTTCTCTCAAGATAAATTGATTTTCTTTTCTTTTCTATGTTTTCCCTTTGCTTTTGATATGTTGATGAATCTACAGAGTAGGGAATACAAATATAATAGACAAGCTTTTAACCAAAAAGCACGATCAATGACTGAAAAATATGCCAAGGCTGGAGCTGGAGAAAGCAGTTGTAGCTATCAATGCACTGAAACTAAAGTTGATTCAACGATGGTATTAGCAGTTGATTTATTTGAATTTTATGTTGTTTGTTTTGGATTCGTTATTCTTCATACTAAATTGTTTGATAAATTGTCCACCCATTACATTTTTTTTTGCATTTGTTTTGCATCTTAGTGTGCTGAAGAATCGAGACAATATGGAATTTCTGGGGTGTTGTCTTATGGGCTACTGAATACAATTTACTACTTCATTACCTTTCTCTTGGTGTGGTAAGTAAACTATTGCTTCATTCACTACACCAAAACAGGCTTTTAGCGGTATTTTTTGCGGTGTTTGGACAAAAAACGCCACTATAAATCGAGCATTAGCGGCAATTTTATAAAAACGCCGCTAAAGGTAGAGCATTAGCGGCGCTTTACAGAAAACGCCGCTAAAAATTAGCATTAGCGGCGTTTTCTGAAAATCGCCGCAAAAAGCCTAAGCCATACGACACCGTTTTCTGAGTTTTTGGGGCCCTTAGCGGCGTTTTTTAAGAAGCGCCGCTAATGCTCTGGCCTTTAACGGCGCTTACTCAAAAACGCCGCTAATGCTCTATCCTTTAGCGACGTTTTTGAAGAAGCGCCGGTAATGCTCTGGCCTTTAGCGGCATTTTTGAAGAAGCGCCGCTAATGCTAAGATCTTTAGCGGCGCTTTTTCAAAAACGCCGCTAATATTTTTTTTATTATAAGTTGAAAAATTGATATTTCGTTGTATTCATTATATAATAGTCAAATTTACATTTAAATGATAACAAATAATATTGTTTAATACAAAATGTTTTTATTAAAGAGAAGTTCTACCTCCTAACTATTTATTATTTTTTTCAATCATATAGTTTATTTAAACTACTTTACTAGAAAAATATATTAAATTATGAGTAAAATAAAATATCATAAAACTTAAATTGATAGTTCGATTAAATAAATCAAATAAAGTAAATATAAAACACCAAATATGGTGTTTATGGATTTAGGGTTTATGGATTTAAGGGTTAGAGGTATATAGGGGTTAGGTTTAGATTAATTAGTGTGTTTTAATTTATATATTAAATAATGTTTAGGGTTAGGGAATCTGGATTGGGTTGGGGTTTAGGGATTAGGGATTTAGGGTCGGGTTAGGATTTAAGGTTTAGGGGTTAGGGCTAGAGGTTTAAGGGTTTAAGGGTTAAGAGCTAAGGATTTATAGTTTAGGGTTTCATGGGTCGAGTTAGAGTTTTGGGTTTAGATTAATTTTTTATTTATATTTTAAATATGTTTTTAAATTTCATATATAATTGAAAAGGATAAGATAACAAATATTTTAAAATATTTAATTAATTATCATTATAGTTTAGGGTTTATATGGCTTAAGGAATATGGTTAATTTAAGATTGAAGGCCAGTTTAGGAGTTACTATTTTAAAGTTTGGGGATATATATGGATTTAGGGATTATGGTTTAAGGTTTAGGGGTTAGGAGTTAGGGGGTTTAGGGGTTAAGAGCTAGGGATTTAGGGTTTCAAGGGTTGGGTTAAGGTTTAAGGTTTAGACTAATTAGTTTTTTATTTATATATTAAATATGTTCTTATATAATTGTAAAAGATATAATAATATGTTTAATATATTGAAATTATGAGTATAGTTTATATTATTTAAGAGATATATAATAGATAGACTTTATGCATATTGAATGGTTAATTTAAGATTTAAGGTTTATTTTAGATTTGTTAAATGATACAATTTTATACAATTAATTAATGCTTTTATATTTAAAAATATTTAATCTAAACCATTTGATATATTTAATATGGATAGATAGGTAATTATTTAAATTGGATAGGACCAAATTATAAGAAAAAATAAAATACAAAAATAAAAATGGAATAAAAAAATGAAATAAAAATTTTTCTAATTCTTTTAAATATTGCTTAAAATTTTAATAATTCTTTATGTAAAATTTATATGAAAGATACAATAATTGAATATAAAAAAATATGCAAGCTTTAACGGCGTTTTCAGCAAAAAACGTCACTACTATGTATTAAAATTTCCTAAAACGGTGCCGTTTGGGTAGAAAAATTTAAATTTTTTAGTGGCGTTTTCAGCAAAAACGCCGCAAAAGGTAGACATTACCGGCGTTTTTGTAAAAACGCCGCAAATATGTATTGCAATTTTTCAATAGGGTCAGTTTAGGTAGTGGCGTTTTTTCTTTAAAACGCCACAAATGTGGAAGAAAATAAAATATAATTAAAATAGAAAAATAAAAATGAAATTTAAACACTAAAAATGTTAATTTTATCTAATTTATTATAAATATTACTTAAAGGAAACTAATAAATAAGTTAAAAAAATTAATATATAACATTTGATAATTTAGGAGAGGACCAAATTAACAAATGGAATTAAATTAAAATAAAAAAATAAAAACACTAAAATTTATAATTTTATCTAAAATTTATAAATATTAGTTAAAACACTAAAATTTATAATTTTTACTACTATATATTATAAATATTACTTAGCAAAACTATGGAATACCTAAACGGCGCCGTTTCAATATAAAATTTGATTTCATAGTGGCGTTTCTACTAAAAACGTCGCAATAAACGAGACATTAGCGGCGTTTGGAATAAAAACGCCACAAAATTTCTTAATTTTATAGACAAAACGGTGTAGTTTTAGTCTGCGATTTTAATGGCTTTAGCGGCGCTAGGGAAAAACGCCACTAAATGTGCGCATTAGCGGCGCGTTTATAAAAATGCCGCAAGGTTGGGCTGTTGTTTAAACAAAACGTCACCGTTTTTGTGGGCATTAGTGGCGCTACTGTAGAAACGCCGCAAATTTTCAATTATTTCTGCTTCCAAATTTCCCCATACCCGAAAACCTTGGTTCTATTCCCCTCCCTATTTTCCCCAAAATTCCCCCAAATAAAGAACCTTAGCCTGCTGCCCTCGACGAGACAGACCTTCCCCAAATCTGCTGCATCGTCGCACTCGTGGACCGTCGCAGGCCTCTACCGTCACACTCCTCTGCCGTCAGAGATTTGCGGTAAGATTATTCTATTCTTCTATTTTTCTTATGTTTTTCCCTCTGACCTTAGTTTTTGTTTCTTTTTGGTTTCTTTTAATTGCAAGACAAATAAGACTGGGTTTATGCAGACTAAAATGTTTCATTTGGGATGGTCTTTTTTTTCTTTTTTCTTTTTTGTTTTGTCGGTGAGGTTTCAATTTTTAATGTTTTGCTGAAGCGATGATTTATGATGTTATTCACAGAGGTTTCAATTTTTAATGTTTTTTTGGTGAGGTTTCAATTTTTAATTTTTTGTCGGTGAGGATTTATTTGCTCATCATCCATGATAAGCAAAGAGATTTGCTTGTTTAAATCTGCAAAAAAATAGATCATCTTCTACCTCAACAGCCACTTCCATGTCTTCTTAATTGGCTGAAACGAGAGCTTGGGAAGAGAGTTGGTGAGCCTGAAAACCCAGAAAGCAATATCGAGACATTGATTTCTTTTCTTTTTTAATTGTAAAGGCATATAAACAGAGATAATATCGAGAGAAATGAGTGAGTTTTTCAATTTTTTTTTTCTTTTTTAACTGTAAAGGCATATCGGTGACATTGATTTATTCTTTCATTATTTTGTTTTGTAACTAAGGTGTTTTTTCCTCACTAGCATTGCAAAATATGTGTCATTTTATGAGTAATTAAAACACAACACTAATGTAGACATGATTATATGTATGTAATTATGAAAGGTTTAAAACGAGTTTAACATTTTTTTAATGTGATATTTATAATTTTTTATTTGATGAACATTTTAATGTTTGAAAGTAGGTTGTTTAATTTTTAGTGTTTAATTTGATGAAAATTTATAATTAATTAAAAAGTAATTAATTTTCTTTAAATTTGTAATATATTACTTACATTAAATAATATTTTTATAATTTTTTAATATATATATTTAAAATTTATATATATATTTAAAATTCGAATAACATGGGTAACATAAAGTTTCATATATAGCAAGAAGAAGCCCCCTTTTTTTTATTTCAATCAAGTCATGGATTCTGGGACTGTTTGACTTCAAGAGATTTCTCATATTCTTCAATGGATTTGAAAAGCTCAGAAAAGAGCTTTCCTTCTTCATCCTTCACCATGCCTTCGGATTCTTTATATTATCTCTATGAAGATGGTTGGCCTAAAAATAAAAGGTTCCCACTTTAGTTAACCAAACAAGGTTGAAGCTTTGAAAACTTGAAGATTTTAGGTTAGAGTGCTACAACGAATATAACTGTATGCGTGTTGATTGGTTAGTTTGTTAAGTTAAATTACTTGTGATCACAAATATTGATATAATTATATTTGTACCTTTAAAAAATAAGGGCATATGAACTAATTTTTCTCCATAAAATTATTGTGTATTGAACCTTTACTAAAAACAGAGACAAATTAATGCTAAAATTTATTTATTCTTAACTTATATATGTAACTGTTGCATAATACAGTTACATAATAACAATCATATCATAACTTATATATACAGTTACATAATAAAATTTGATAACTCAAATTTATCAATCATATCATAACTTATATATACAGTTACATAATACATAACTTAAATAAAATTTTTATTTATTCTTACATAATACATAACTTAAATAATAACCTACATAACTTACATAGAAACTTATATAGAAACTTGCATAACTTACATAATAACATAAAAACTTAAATAATACATAGCGTACATAACTTACATAATACACCACTTACATAAATAACTTGCATAATACACCACTTACATAAATAACTTGCATAATACATAGCCTACGTAACTTACTTAACTTACATAATACACCACTTACGTAACTTAAATAACTTAAATTTATCAATCATATAACTTAAATAACTTACGTAATAATACATAACTTATATAACTTAAATTTATCAATCATATCATAACTTACATACATAAATATTAATCATATCACAACTTACATAACCAACATATATAATGACTTACATAATAACCTAAATAGTAACTTACATAATAATACATAATAACCTAAATAGTAACTTACATAACTTACATAAGACATAAATTACATAACCTACTTAATACATAACTTACATAACTTAGATAATACATAACTTACATAATTTACTTAATACATAACTTACATAAATATCCCTTATGTGGTGGAACTCAAATAAGTTAAATACACTTATAAGTTACCGTGATATTTACTATACCTTAACTTAAATAATAACTTACATACCTTAATTACACTTATTCCTAAATCTTAAACCCGTGCAATTTATTGTCAATGTCAGACATACATAATTAAGAAATGGATCGCTCTTGGATGAATTTGTCAAGGGTAAGCGACGGTTATCGAAATGGAGTACAGACTTTTCTAAATTTTGCATTTCAATATGCAAGCCAAGAGAACATGATTCTTTGCCCGTGTAAGAAGTGTGTGAACATAAACTGGCATTATCGTGAAGTTGTATATGAGCATCTAATTGTTGATGGTTTTGTTCGGGGTTATAAACAATGGTTTTTTCATAGAGAATGCCCGCCTAGTACTTCCTCCTCGAGGATGGATGTATCTCATGATGGTAATGCTTTTGCCATATCAGTGGAAATGCTTTTGCCGAACAGGGAAGAAGTGTACCTCATGAAGAGCCGAATGGAGAAGCGGCGAAGTTCTACGCGCTACAAAATGAGATGAACTCAGAACTATATGAGGGATCGAAATTTTCAAAAATGTCTTTCTGCATTCGTCTTTTCCAGTTAAAATGTTTGGGAGGGTGGACCGGGAACTCATTGACAATGCTGTTAGAGTTTTTGAGAGAAATGTTTCCGTTTGCAAAAATCCCTCAGTCATGCAAAGATATGAAGAAAATGATAAAAGACTTAGGTCTTGGGTACAACAAAATCCATAGTTGCCCGAATGATTGCATGTTGTACTAGGGCGATCGGAGAAACCAACAGTGCTGTCATGTATGCGGCGAATCCCGTTGGATAAATAGAAATACAGAAGATGGGAACGACGATGAAAATGATGCACAGCCAAGAAAGAAGCCGGTCAAGATTTTGCGGTATTTTCCGCTGATACCAAGGCTTCAAAGGCTTTTCATGTCGTCGAAGACAGCGGAGTCAATGACGTGGCACCATGAAGGACGAACCGATGATGGACTATTAAGGCATCCGGTAGATTCTTTAGCTTGGAAATCATTTGACAATAAATTTCCAAGCTTTGCAAGTGATCCCAGGAGTGTAAGGCTTGGCCTAGCATCTGATGGATTTAATCCTTACAAGATCATGAGTACTGCATACAGTACTTGGCCAGTAGTGCTTGTTCCTTACAATCTGCCTCCGTGGATTTGCATGAAGCAATCTTCCCTTATCTTATCTATGATTATCCCTGGAGAGAAAGGGCCCGGGAATGATATCGACATTTATTTACAGCCACTTATTGAAGAGTTAAAACAATTATGGGCTGGTGTCGAGACATACGATGTGCTGAGAAAGGAGAACTTTAATTTATGTGCAGCTTTGATGTGGACCATTAATGACTTCCCCGCTTATGCCAATTTATCCGGTTGGAGTACCAAGGGCTGTTATGCATGCCCTTGTTGTGCTGCACAAACATGTTCGCAATGGTTATACAATGGGAAGAAATTCTCTTACATGGGGCATCGTTGGTGGTTACCGAAAAATCATAGATTTAGATCTCAGAGTTCGACATTTGACGGTACTGAAGAGTTCAGAGAAGCTCATTCGCAGACAAGTGGATTTGAAATCTTGTTAATGTTGGAAGATATGAATTTTAGTTATGGGAAGATGAATCAACCGGCAAACACGCAAAGAAATAAAAGATCAAATGATGAAGCTGATGATAACTTTGATGAAGAGGATGATCCTAATGAGGCGGACTTGTGGAAAAAGAGAAGAATTTTTTTGAGTTGCCTTATTGGGAGCACCACCTTTTACGACACAATCTTGATGTTATGCACATTGAGAAAAATGTTTGCGAGAACATTGTCTGTACAATTTTGAATGTAGACGAAAAATCAAAAGACAATCTTCAGAGTCGACTTGATTTAGTTCAGATGAGAATTCGACCTGATCTTCATCCGAATCCACTTCCAAATGGTAAATATCAGTTGCCGCCTTCTATTTTCTCAATGTCGAAGACAGAGAAAGAAGTGTTCTACATGGTGTTGAAGGATATAAAGGTTCCAGATGAGTATGCATCTAATATATCTCGATGTGTTAGTGTTAAAGATCGAAGACTATATTCGCTAAAATCACATGACTATCACATCTTAATGCAAGATTTACTGCCAGTTGCTCTACGATGTTGTATTTCGAAGAAGGTGACGTCTTGTATAATTGAACTATCAAATATAATGAAAGTCATTTGTGGCAAAGTTTTGGATGTTCAAGAACTTCAGAAGGTATAGGATCGAGCCGCTTTAACTTTATGCAACATGGAGAAAATCTTCCCACCTTCCTTCTTCACTATTATGGTTCACTTGATAATCCATCTCCCGCATGAAGCAATTCTTGGCGGACCCGTTTTCTATCGATGGATGTATCCCATAGAAAGGTGTTAATTACAATTTTTAAAATTTTCCTCCATTCACCTATATGCCTTTAGTTACAACTTTTGATAATGTTGTATACCGTGTTTAGGTTCCTATCCAAATTAAAGTCTTATTGCCGCAACAAGCGTTATCCAGAAGGATCGATTGCTGAAGGCTACTTGGCAGAGGAATGTATGACCTTCTGTTCAAGATATTTGGAAGATGTTGAAACAAGGTTGAACAGACCAAATAGAAATGCTGGACTCACGGATCATAACTTTGTCGAGACTTATTTGTTCCAAAGTTTTGGAGAACCAATCGGTAAAGTTGAAATTGCAGAATTAGATGATTTATCGTGGGTTCAAGCACATCGATATGTTCTATTTCACCACGAATCAATCGAACCTTTACGCAAGTAAGTTCTGGAAATTTGAGAAATATTCATCATTTAAAAATTGTTTATAGTCTAACAAAGTGAACATATTTTTAACATAGTGAGTACAAACAAATATTGAGATCTCGTTCGCGCTCCCGAAGAACACAACATCGAGATATCAATAAGTTGTTTACAGAATCTTTTCATGAATGGTTAAGCCAAACGGTATGTAATTGGAGCTTTCACCGACAAATAATAACATTTACTCAAAACATTTTAATTACTCAGTTTACTTTCCATTCAATAGGTTTGGAGTGGGAAGAACGTCACCAACGAAGTTAAATGGCTTTCCCAAGGTCCAGATCGGGTGGTTAAAAGATATAGTGCGTTCCTCATAAACGGATTCAGATTTCATACAAAATATCGCGAGAGATTGAGGAGAACGCAAAATTGTGGAATAGTGGTTAATTCCTCAATTACAAGTTATGCTAGTGCTAGGGACAATAATCCTGTGGAGGGAAATGTGGAATATTTTGGACTTCTTACTGACATAATTGAGTTGGATTACTACGGAAAATGGAAAGTTGTCTTATTTCGAGGTGATTGGGCCGATGTTAACACTGCACGTGGAATCAAGCAAGATCAATTTGGTTTCACAATGGTAAACTTTGCTCGATTGATTCACACAGGACAACAATTGATTGATGAGCCGTATGTATTTTCTTCTCAAGTCAAACAAGTTTTTTACTCAAAAGACCCAACTGATGAGGGTTGGTACATTGTACTCCGTAACATCCCTAGAGACTTGTTTGACATGGGCAGTGGAAGTAGAGATGACATTGACGACAGAACACAAACTTTGCCATTTCTAGAACAGAACTTAAACGAAAACATCCCTAGTACTAGTACACAATTTCAATGGGTCCGCCAGGATACGGATGAAGAGATTTACGAATTATAATGTAGTAAGCTTTTACGATTATCTAATTACATCTACGAATGATGACATTTCAACTATTTTATATGTGATATTATTGTTGTAATTGTATACTAAGTTTTCAACTAATTTATTTGTATTGCAGATAAAATGCCTAGAAGAAAAGTGCGATCGCACCACATTGTTCAAGGTACTCCAAACTCAGCGGAAACAAACAACACTGAACAACAGACTGCTATTGGATCTTAGAATGTTCCGGTTACACCTGAGGAACCTATAGAAGTTCAAAGTAATTTAACATTTAATTTACATGTGTGTTGACTTCTTGTTTGTTTTTTTTTAAATTTTGTATATTACAATACTTTTATTTTTCAGATGAAACTGGTCGGACGCGGAGAGGTCGCAGACGTACAGTACTGAGCGATTTATACGACCTAGATCCAGTCGAGCATGTCCAAGTATCCAGTAATAGCTTCGGTCAGCCTGTTGGATCAGAAGCTCGCCTTTTAGCAGGATACATGGGCATTCTAGCACGGAATGCAAATATGTTACCCATTAACTTCGAGTCATGGCATAAAGTGCCCGAGAGTAACAAGAACCAAGCTCTCGATAACATTAAGGTAACAAAACCTGTATGTCATTTATAATACCTGGGTTTAAGTTTCGTTTACATTTACTTTCTTAAGTTGTGTTTTTTGTAGGTGAGATTTGCTCTAGAGGTCGCCGATGCTTATGTAAAGAAGGCATTGGGAAAAAGATGGAGAGACCATAAGAGCACTTTAAAGAAAGACTATTTTAAGACAAAAACAACACTCGAGGAGAGATTACAAAATGTCCCGCCGGGAATGCTGAGGTACCAGTGGGAAGAGGTCGTTAGATTTTGGACTTCGAAGAAAGGAGAGGTATGTTTAACTTATAAAATTTTGTAATTACTTTGGTGTATAGTATTTCCTAATTAACGTACTAATAATTTCATAATGTAGGTCGTGAAGAAGTTGGAAAAAAAGTAGGCAGCAACAAAAATTCACTCACACAGCTGGGTCGAAAAGTTTTGCGTGTGTAGCTCATGCAGAGGTATTTTCAATTTTTTACAAAAGTTCACTCACATAGCTGGGTCGAAAAGTTTTGCGTGTGTAGCTCATGCAGAGGTATTTTCAATTTTTTAATATTGGCAGATATTTATTACTTATTTACATTAATATTTTTACTATTGTATTGTAGGAACTGTTGTCCGGTCAAAAAGTTGGACGCCTTCAACTTTTTGACATTACACATCGGAAGAAAGATGGAAACCCTATGACTCCTGAAGCTGCAGAAATTATGGTACGTTTGCTTAATTAATACAATTTAAATTGTTTTAATAATTTATAGTGTTTATTTTCTAATGATTTATTTCATTTATTGTAATGCAATTATTGTTAAGTTATGTTGCATTGGGTTTTTTAAATATATATTGCATTCCTAACTATAGGATTTATTTTTTAGGAAAAATTAAAGGATAAAAAGGCGGAGTACGAAGCGATTGCTTCCAGTGATAGTTCTGTTCATATTGACGACATTGATAACCGGATTATCACTGAAGTTTTGGGTCCTGAAAGGTATGGTCGGGTTCGATTTCAAGGATCTTTTGTTAACCCATCCCAATATTTTGGATCTAGCTCGCAACAATATATGCCTTCGGGGAGTCGAGCCGAAGCTGAAGTTCAGAGGTTAAGAGACCAGATGGCTCAGATGCAAGCGACAACAATTGAGCAAATTACACAACTTAAAGCGGAGGCAACATCGAGAGAAGCTGAGGTTCAAAAAAGATATGAAGAACTCCAGCTACAACTAAAAGCAGATGTAGCAGCGAGAGAAGCTGAGGTTCAACGAAAGTATGAAGAACTCCAGCAGCAGCTTAAAGCAGATGCGGTAGTAAGAGAAGTAGAGGCGGCAGCTAGAGAAGTACAGGTTGTAGCGAGGGAAGCAGAGGCTGCAGCGAGGGAAGCAGAGGCTACAGCGAGGAAAGCAGAGGCTACAGCGAGGGAAGCAGAGCAGGTCAAAAGTTCGATGAACTCCAGCAGCAGCTTCAGAGCATGATGAAGATGTTTCAGCAGTCGCAACAGCCGCCGTCTTAGACTATCGTGTAAATATACTTCGATTTTGACTTTTAATTATCATTTTAACTTTTAACATTTTTGTAAGAATAATACGAAATTTATTTTATTTATTGATATTTATTATTTGTTTAATATATAGATTTATTACTTTTGGCTGGTTTAGATATGATTTCTTCTGATTTGTTTTTACAGGAGGGCTGAAAATATAAAAAAATTTATTTTACAAATCTGCCAAATTTAGTGGCATTTTTGGTCAAAGCGCCGCTAAAGATAAGGGTCTTTAACGGCGTTTGTGGAAAAAGCGCGACTAAAGATCATGGTCTTTAGCGGCGTTTTTGGGGAAAGCGCCGCTAAAGATTAGGTTCTTTAGTGGCGTTTTATGGTCAAAGCGCCGCTAAAGATTAGGTTCTTTAGTGGCGTTTTGTGGTCGAAGCGCCCCTATAGATCAGGGTCTATTGCGCCGTTTTAGGAGAAAGCACCGCTAAAGATCAGGGTCTTTAGCGGCGCTTCCACTAAAGCGCCGCTAAAGGTCTTAGTCTTCAACGGCGTTTGTGCTAGAAGCGCCGCTATAGACCAACACCTTTAGCGGCGTTTATTTCTAAAAACGCCGCTAAAGTTAGCGGCGCATTCATTAGCGGCGTCTGTTGCGGCACTTTTCAAAGCGCCGCTAAAAGTATCTGCGGCGCTAAAAAGCACCGCTAAAGGCCTAAAAAAGCGCCGCTAAAAGCCTGTTTTGGTGTAGTGATTGTTAGTTCATGATTTCCTTGCTTGATTTCATTTGGCATATATATTGCATAGACCTATATCTTAGCTACCTAATGATCTCAACCATATCCTTAAATATTAAATCCTACTCGCTACTCCTCTTGGATATATATTATCATAATTTCCACTTCTTTTATTGCCTATTCATTGCTGCTTGCATGGTGTTGGTGTCACATAGAATATATATCTTTTTTAAGATGCTCAGCCAATAACTGACACTAATTCATAAACTATTACTAGTTGATAATTGATATAGATTGTGCATATTAGTATTTTCTTTAGTTGAACTTCTTCTGTTAGGAATAACTCTATTATATATCAATATCCTATATAAAATTAGACCTACTTTCTACCCCTAAAATGCATTCTTATCTGATGAGTTTAGTTTTAATCACAATTTGTTTGCCCACGTTATCCATTTATTTTCCCTACGTAATAAAGAAAAAGAAACATGTATTATGCTTTAATTAGCTGACAGAATAAGAAAATAGGTATTCTAATAGTGTTTTTTAAATTTCCCTTATTCAAATAGTGTTGCAGTGGATAGTCATGCACTGCATTTGCACCTGAAAGTAAAATATTAAAAGTATACCGGTGATGGAATTAGCTTTTATAAATCACTTCTGGACTGTTGTGTGATCACATGTTTTGATAATTGATGTTCATATATATATATGGTTTTTCTCTATGAAAATCCTTTTGTTTTCACATGTTGCCATGCTAAACTAGTAGCACTCTATCTTAATTTTGCAGTCACTACTCAGAGGTAGGTTCTTGCATGAAAAACCTATTGAAGAGGAGAGACCACCTTCAATGGCAGTGAGTGAATTAAATCAATTAAGTCACTACTCAGAAGTAAAATATCCATTAGCATGTTACTTTATCAGAATGTGTTATATTTCCTCAACAATGTCTAATTTGAGTTTATAGAAGCAATAAACTCATGTAGTAAACAGTGGATATAGTAAACCCATTTCAATCTAATTTCAAAGGGTTTTTGAATTTCCATTTTAGTCTATAAATTTTTAAGTTTATTACTGTACATTTTGAACTTGTGCATTTTTTTTTGCAATCAATTAGTTGCACTATTTTAACTTTTAATTTTGCTATTTAAATATTAACATGATTTTGCAATATTTTGACTAAAAAAATTAATTTATTATATGATTAAATACTATCTTTTTGACTAAAAGTATATATTTAATACATATTAATTTTTGATATTAATAATGTTTGATTTTAATATTTAATATTTTTAAATATTTTTAAAAGTTAGTGGCATTTTTTCATAAACGCCGCCAAAGAACGGTACTTTTAGCGGCGTTTGTGATAAAAGCGCCGCTAAAGATTATGTTCTTTAGCGGCGTTTGTGTTAAAAGCACCGCTAAAGAACATGACCTTTAGCGACATTTGTGAAAAAGCGTTGCTAAAGGTCATGTTCTTTAGCGGCATTTGTGATAAAAGATCATGTTCTTTAGCAGCGTTTGTGTGCAAAAACGCCGCAAAAGTTAGCGACATTGTCAATAGCAGCATTTTTTGCGGCGCTAGTGGAAGCGCCGCAAATACTTTTAGCGCCGCTAAACGCCTAAAAAAACGCTGCTAAAAGCTTGTTTTGGTGGAGTAAGATTTAGTGATGATGATGCCATTTCGTTAAGTTAAACTAATAATTAAATTAATGTAAGTAAACCATGATTAAACCAAATTAAACTAGATTAATTAAACCATAATCCAACTAAATATATTAAGTTAGTGGAGAAGGATGTTAAAGCCATCTTTCATTTTCTTCTCGTTCACGAAGAACAAAACCTAAGGAAACTTTATTTTGTAAGTGAATTCAAGCAATTTTTATTGATTTGGGGTCATGGAAGCTTAATTTAGTTAGCTTACGTACTAAATTGTAAAACTGATAAAGTTTTAGAAAGCTTCCATTGTTGGTTTCTTGAAGAATTAGGCATGAAATTGATAGATTTTAAGCTTAGAATATAAAAAGGACTATATTGTAAAGTTAATTTAGCTTGTTGTTAACTTTGCTACATTAGGGACAAAATTGAATAAATGTAAAACTTGTTATGAAATTATGTTATAAATAGATAGTATGCGGTCCTTAAAGAGAATATATGAAATTGGATTTTAATCTAAAGCTAGGAATTTAAAGTTATGACTATCCGAAGTACAATAGGCTCATGCATATAATAGCATAGTAAGGGATATTTGGTACTAATTGGAGATATAAAATGATTGTTTAGATCAAGAAGTGAATCGAAGTGGAGTTGATCTGGAAAAAGCTAAAATTGCAGATTAGCCCCTAAAGTATCCGTTTTATATATTTTGAATAGGTAAGTTCATATGGGACTTTACATATGTTTTATTTAAGAAGAATTTAGTGAATATGACACACATGGTTTAAATTGAAATGAATTGAAAAGTTACATGAAGATTGGCTATTATGAGATACTACATAGTGCAAATGTAAAGGTTGGTTGATTACAAGACTGCTAATGGAATATGTAATTATGTTCATATATTGGTAATGACATATGTATACAGAAATGATGCCCATGTGAACTTAGTAAAAGGTCAGGATATGTATGGCATGCTAACCTACCATTTGAGCCATTCCACTCATGCATCACAAGTACCCAAAATGATACAATCCAACAAGGTCTCAAATGGTACCAACCAAGACAATTTGCAAGAGTTATACATACCATTACAAGTCCACTTATACATGCCATTATAACCTTCGCCAAAAAATTAAAAAAATACTGATATTTGTGCTGGATAGTGTGATAAATCTTCGACGAGCTTCCAAACCATCAAGCTTACAATAATAAATAAAACATAAGAAAAGAAACAATGTAAGCACATAATGCTTGGTA
Source organism: Gossypium hirsutum (assembly GCF_007990345.1). Lineage (NCBI taxonomy): Eukaryota > Viridiplantae > Streptophyta > Magnoliopsida > Malvales > Malvaceae > Gossypium > Gossypium hirsutum. The sequence goes on along the minus strand of NC_053446.1, from coordinate 34,537,294 downwards.
ATTTCGTAGAACATGAAACATAACTTACCATTTCATTTATATAACATTAAGTATAAACCTAATATAATCCAACCACAATCTTGACACAAGCCTGTGCATCATCATTAACACATAAGTTAGTGCATTTATACATAATTCACTTGAATTAAACATATGATAATTCATTTCCCTATGAACATACATCATTTGATTCATTCATCATTTTCATGAGCATAAGCATAATTCCATTTGGAAACTTACCATTTCAATCCCTTTTCTTGCCCGCTGAAACATCTAGAATATCACTGGATACTTGGGAAAGCTAACACGAAGTATGCTTAAATATATAATCGTAACCTTTCCTTTACATCATTGTTTACATGAGCTATGAAATGGGCCTGCTCACAGGAGTTGTGGGTCAGAATGGAAGCTACACGATGCTACTCACATGAGCTGTAGAGTATCTGCAACAAACGCAAGACCTCAACCATCGGTAAGACATTCAAGACCAGTACCCGAAACATGAAATCCCTAAAGACATGTCATTTGTATCCTACGAATTCCTAAGGTTCAACCGAAACTCGATAACCGTCATGGCATTGATTTATTTACATATCGACAAATTCACATGATAAATAACATATTAACATACTATTTGAAATAGTATTAAAACAATAACTTTTCTTAAGAACTTACCTCGACAACTGGGCGTAGAAACGAAATCGAACTAATCCAAGGCTTTAGCTTTTCCTCGATCTAGATTCGAACACGGTCTATCTTGATGTAACTGGACAAATTCAATACCTTTATAAGCCCTAGTATTCAATTTAGTCCACATTTCATATTTTTGCAAAATTACTATTTTGCCCCTGACATTTTAACTTTTTACAATTTAGTCCTTAAGGTCATAAATTGAAATCTACACATTTTAATCCTCCTTTCAAGCTCACTGATTTCTCTAGGGGCTTAAAACAATTTATACAAACCATCATTTCATAAATTGGCTATGAACTTTTACCATTTTTACAATTTAATCCCTAAATGTAATTTTCATCAAAAATCACTTTACAAAACTTGTTTATTTATCAACAAGGACTCTTAATCTATCATTAAACATCAAGAATCATACAAAAACATTCATGGCATAACCCTCCGTCTTTAACAGTTTTACAAATTGATCATCAGGCTTGCTAGGTTAAGCTAAAACGACCTCGAAAACATAAAAATCATTAAAAATTGAGTTGAAATACATACCATGCAAGCAAGGTAGCTTGACAAAACCTTTAAACCTCAAAGATGGAGTTTTCTAACCCTATTTTCGGTGGAGAAATAAACTAAAGAAGATGATACAATTGTTTTACTTTACTTTACTTTATCTTAAGTATTAAATTACTTAATAACCTTGCTAATTAATTAAATAAAACACCAATTTCATGCCCATCTTTGTCCACTTTAAAGTTTTATAGCCATTTCACCCTTTTAACAAATAGAACTCCCATTTTGCACCTTTTATGATTTTCTCCTTTTCATATAATTAATCATGCAAACATCAAAATTTCTCAAGAAAATTTTAATACGACCTTGCTAACATCCCATTAACATTAAAACAATAATTTATTCATCAAATTTGTGGTCTCAAAACCACTGTTCTAATTTTACTGAAAATAATCTATTACACGACCACCTATAAACGTACTACCGTTTATAGAATAAATATAACACCAAAGATATAATAATTAAGAATGACGATGTTCGCAAGTGCACAGGTCAAATTGTAATATAATTGTACAACAAAATTTTAATACAACCTTAATAACTTCCAATAAAAATTAAAATAGTAATAAAATAATAATTTATTTATCAAATTTGTGGTTCTGAAACTACTACTCCGATTTCACTAAAAACGGGCTATTACAACTCTCCTCTAAAGGATTTTCGTCCACAAACCTTACAGAAAATAGGTTTGGGTATTGTACTTTCATAGCTTCTTCTAGTTCCCAAGTAGCCTTTTCTATTCTATGTCACTGCCAGAGAACTTTAACTAAAGCTATACTTTTTTTTTCCCAATTCTTTAACTTTCTGAGCTAGAATTCTGATCAGTTCTTCACTATACGTCATATATGGCTGTATCTTAACATCAATAGGTGAAATCACGTGTGAAAGATCTGATCGATACCATCGTAACATCGATACATGGAATACATTGTGAATCTTTTCTAACTTTGATGGTAAATCCAATCTTTAAGCTACTGGCCTAATTCTCTCAATGATCTCGTATGGGCTGATAAGCTACGGACTAAGCTTTCCTTTCCAACAAAATCAAAGGACTTTCTTCCAAGGCGATACTTTCAAAAATACCTTGTCGCCAACTTGAAATTCAATATCTTTTCTTTTCAAACTACATAAGATTTTTGTTGATTAGAAGCCGCTTTCAAACTATCATGTATCACTTTTACCTTTTCTTTAGTTTCTCGAATCAAATCAACACTCAATAACTTTTTCTCCCTCAATTCAATCCAGTATAATGAAGGTCGACATTTTCGACCATATAAAGCTTCATACGATGTCATTTTAATGCTCGCTTGATAACTGTTATTGCATACAAATTCAACCAACGGCAAAAATCTCTCCCAGTTACCTTCAAACTCTAAAACACATCAAAGCATATCTTCGAATATCTGAATTACTCGCTCAGACTGACCATCACTCTGTGGATGAAACGTTGTACTAAAATGCAGTCGAGTACCTAGAGTATCATGTAACTTGCTCCAAAATCGAGACGTAAATCGTGGATCCCTATCAGAGATAATAGAAATTGGCACACCATATAGTCTAACAATCTCAGAAACATACAATTCTGCTAATCTTTCTAGTGAAAAATCCATACGTACAGGAATGAAATGCTTGGATTTCATCAAATGATCTACAATGACCTAAAAACATCTTTATTTCTTAGAGATAAAGGCAATCCAAATACGAAATCCATCGTAACATGTTCTCATTTCCACTCTGGAATCAAAACAAGTTGTAACAAACTAGAAGGTACCTGATGTTCGGCTTTAACTTGCTAACAAACCAAACATTTCAATACAAGCTCTGAAATCTCCCGTTTCATACATAGCCACCAATACATCTGTTTCAAATTGCCGTAGCTATCAGGATGAATCGAAAAGCTACTACTATGAGCTTCTTGTAAAATCTTCTGAATGAGATTAGAATTTCTCAGAACACAAATTTTGTTTTTGAAGTACAAACTGTCGTCTGAACCAATATGAAAATCTAAATCAAATGTCATCTCAATTTGTTTTCATTTAGCAGCCAAAGCATCATCACATTTTTAAGCTTCGCAAATCTCTTGTAGAAACATTAGTCTAGCTTTTAATTAAGCTAAAATTGAACCATCATCAAGCAATGTCAATCGTGTGTTCAATGCTCACAAAGAAAATAGAGATTTTCTACTTAGTGCGTTAGCAACGACATTAGCGTTTCCCGAATGATAGTCGATAATCAAATCATAATCTTTCAACAATTCAAGCCATGTACGTTGTCTCAAGTTCAAGTCTTTTCGTGACATCAAATACTTCAGGCTTTTATGATCCGTAAATATATGAAATTTTCTCTGTACAAATGGTGTTGCCAAATATTTAAAATGAACACGATAGCTTCAAACTCTAAATCTTGACTCAGATAATTATTTTCGTGTGGTTTTAATTGTCGAGAGGCATACGCTATCACTTTTCCCTCTTGCATCAAAACACAGCCCAAACCATTCAATGAAGCATCACTATAAATCACAAATTCTTTACCGAACTCTGGCTGAACCAAGGATGGTGCATTGGTTAACAAAGCTTTCAATTTTTTAAAAATTTGCTGACACTTCTTAGAGTCGAACTTGACATCTTTCTGAAGTATTTTTGTCAACAATGTAACAATCATCGAAAATACTTTGACAAATCTTCTATAATATTCGGCTAATCCCAGAAAACTTCTAACTTCAAATACATTTCTTAGAGGTTTCTAGTCCACTGCAGTTGAAATTTTACTTGGATCAACTCTAATACCGTCTGCCGACACTACATGTCCCAAAAATCTGACTTCACGGAGCTAGAACTTACATTTACTAAACTTAGCGAACAATTTTTTTTCGCAAAAATTTTGCAAAACAATTCTCAAATGTTGGACATGCTCTTTATCATCTTGTGAATAAATTAGAATGTCATCAATGAACACAACAATAAATCTGTCTAAATATTATGTTCATCAATTCCATAAACACAGCAGGTGCATTAGTCAAACCAAATGGCATCACAAGAAACTCATAATGTTCGTACCTGGCTCTGAACGTAATTTTTAGCACATCATAGTCTTTAACCCATACCTGATAATAACCGAAACAGAGATCGATCTTTGAGAATATCGTCGCACCTTTCAACTGGTTAAACAAATCATCGATACATGGCAATGTATATTTATCTTGATCATGACTTTGTTAAGCTATCGATAATCAATACATAGTTGCTTAGATCCATCCTTTTTCTTAATAGACAACACATGAGCACCCTAAGGAAAAAGCTAGCTCGAGCAAAGCCCATATCTGTCAATCTTGCAACTTTGCTTTAAACTTTTTAAATTCAGTAGGTGCCATTTGATACGGAGTTATCTATATTAGAGATGTTCCTGGCATTAATGTAATAGCAAACTTAACCTCTCTGATCGGCGATAACCTTGGTAATTCTTCTGGAAACACATCTTTAAACTCACATACAATTGGAACCGATTCTAACTTCAATTTTAAAACTCTGGAATAAAATATATAAGCGAGATATGCTTCACAGCCTTTTCTGAAATATTTATGTGTTGTCATAGCGGAAATAACATTAGATGTACTTTGCAGAGTGTCTGATTCAATTTGAAGCTTTTCATCGTTTTGACATTTTAACACAATATGCTTTCGTCTACATGACATCGTTCGCCTTTCGCGGGTGATATTCGGTTACACACGTAACACTACAAACCCAATCCTAAGGAGGATCCAGGAATGACGTGTCACTGCCTTAAAATAATTTTCTTGAAAACCATATCTGGCGTATACTTATTTACTATAGTTTAAACTAGTATGAAATATAAGCTATTTTTCAATCGAAGATCAATAAGATGATACACTTTGAAAACCAAAAATTCTTTACTAAAACTTCTTTGAAATAATAGTTTCGTCAGCACAAGTTTAAAAACAAAATATGTTCTTCAACTGTGAACATTTGACACCACCACATGTCATGCATAATACAAAATACAATGAGTCTCACGGTAATGGTTTTCCTCTGGCGTAGTTTTTAGAGATTCCTTTACTTAGTCAATAGGCCTAGGAAGGAAAGGTAACTAAGTAAGTTCAAAGAACTTAGTGAGTTCCAGAAGAAAACATTGCAATAGTTACATATAATTCAAGTAAGCCTTTCCAACACCATAAAGTCAAAAAGTTCACTAGTTGGCAAATACCAAACACAGATAGGTTATACATCGAAAACAATTCCTTTGGCATGTAATTAGGCCCATGCAACCATACAGACTACCTTCTTCGTGTTAGCCACAAACCTTAGCCAATATACAGAGCCATATCAATTTTTCATTCATTTTCCTTTGTCATGATTTACTAATATGGTTTGCAATAACACTTGTCCTACCAGAGGCTACACGATGATCTTCATGTATCGTGATTTGCCAGTTCAATGCTCATTTCATTGAAGGTAACACCATGAATTCATTTTCATATGTCAGATCATGTTATTCATTTCAAAAGCAAGGAGTAGTAGCTTAAACACAAAAGAAGGTTCTTACATCTTAACACAGACAAACATTCATCACTCTTGTACAAACATTTTGTCTTCATAGAATATGTATATTTACCTTAAAACAAACATAAACAAAGGCATTACACACACATGGAGGAAGAAGGAACCCACCAGAAAATCCAGCAAGTAGCAAGACTCTTGCCCTTATCATGAGAACCTTCAAGAGTGTCTTGAGCTATAATATAAATTGTTAAACTTATCAGACTGTATACCAGAAAACTAAACAAACTTGCAAGTAACATCATCAGAAAACCCAGATTTAGGAAGTTTCATTCCTTACACCCAAAAAATAACGTTTAAGCGTGTAGCCCTAAAGTCACGTAAATAACCATGAAAATAACCTAAGGTTCATTGACATTTACTAGGTGCTAAAACAACAAAAGAGTTGGATGAGTACAGTGAACCCAAATATTCAAGCAGGTTTTTGGTCTTAATCTTTTCGAGAAAGTTGGCTAAGTACAGTGTACCCAAAGTGTAGAGAAAGTTTGAGAGGAAAATGTGAATACAAGAGCACACGTAAAAGCTTGCTTAAGAAGCTAATACCAACTTTATACAGATAGACACAAAAGCTAGGTTTAGTGGATAAATCTGATTATCCCTCTAACCTCCTCAATTCCTATGACCAAGAACTTTCTCTCTCATCATAAATACAAGTCTTATCGGCTACGGTAACATAGTTATATTCTAACCAATTCCCATTTGTCTAAAAAAATTGTTCAGCTAGAATAACAAAATAATTATATAATAAATGGTTCCATCAAACTGAAGATGTAACATATTCGTCTAACAGTTGAGGTGGCGTATACTCTTTAGAAGAGTCTGCCAAACCACCAAGCTCGCCCATCACAGACTTCGCCGAAAGGCGTACTCAAAGACTTACATACTTAGTCACAATTAATACATTACCCACTCAAAACTTGCTCTAAACACCATACTTCGATAAACAATATTCGAACACTAGGACTATATGGAAACACAAAAATTTACACATTTTTACATACCCTTTTTAACTTAAAATCATACAATTTCGATAAAATTCTTGTCGAAAAAATAATTAATTTTTACAAAATAATTAAAGTGCACTTAAAATATGACCATGTTGAATTTTATTTAATTTTATAATTAATTTTGATGAATTTTTGTTATTTTCAACAGATTTGCACAAAGGACGAAAAATGGCTCGACAAACACTACTAGAAGCGCAAAACCAAGAAGCAATTTGAAGTATCGAGGTGAACTAAATTTCAGCCTAAGATAGTTCAAATTTATATATATTAATTCATAATATAATTAATTTTAATTTATATCCAATTTGACTTGGGTTAATAAATTATTATTAATTAATTATGAAAAAGTGGTCCAGTTGAACTAAACCGAGTGAACTGAACCGACCAAGAAATGGACAGCCCAAAAATAGTCCCTAGAGCTGACCCAAATCAGCTTATTAGCTTATTATTTAAGCTTGCAAAGAGGCCCTTGAAGACTTGTTCAAGTTGCATTCAAACCCCTCCAAAATTGGTGGCTTTATAGATTTGCCCCAAGCCTAAATTAGCAAAGTTGAAACTATCAACCTTGCCACATGTGTGGCCGGCCAAGGGAGGGCTCTTTAGCTAATAATTTTAGCTATTTTTAGCAGCCCTCCTCAGCTATAAAAACCCCCTTAGGCTGGTCATTTTAGAAAAACACCTCAAGCATTCACATCTTTCCTCTCTTCTCTCCACTTTCTCTCTTCTTTCCATTCCAAAATTCCCTTGCTCTCTTGCCGATTTCTCCTCTTGGGAAAAGGACATTCATCAGCTATTTGGAGCAGCAATTAAGTGTTCATAGTAGCCTTGGTCGACGAGGACAACAAAGAAGGAAGAACAGAGTAACTAGTCAAGCCACAGAAAAACAACGGATTTGATTCTTGTTCCCTATCTCTTTTATTTCTGTTATTGTTATGCTGAACATATCTATGAATATTTATGTTGTTGGAATGGTTGATTTAATCAATTTAGCTTGAACTTAATTTGTGTTAGGTTGATTGCATTTCGTTTGTTAAAATTATTGAAATTGTGTTTATGTTGTTATAGGCCTCGGTAAGATGCTTGATTAAGTAAAATCATGACTAAGTTATTTTTGCAGTACAATTGTTAGGTAACTAATGAATTAATTATTTAAATGGATTGAAATTGTAATTAATGGACACAGTACTTAATTAGTGCATGTTTAATCATCTACGGTAGCTGAGGGTTAGATTAGCAACAGTATCTGACGATACATTTCCCTTGCATAACTTGCAAGATTATTGTGATTAAACTGTTTCAAGGAAAGGATACTTTGTTACCTCACATAGTCTTTTATGTGCTTATTAAATTGAGTTAATTGTTTGAATTGACATAAGGATATGTACAAGAGATTATTTTGATTTAATAAGTATGTATGTTCAATAGCATATTTCCCTATTAAGATTTGTTTAATCGATTGAATTGACATAGGGATATAGTTAAGAGATAAATGGATTTTGGTAGGTGAGTATGTTCATAAGTTATCAAATTACCGAGTTGCCGTGAACTTATTCGTAACAATATAAACATGAGCTTAATAATTTTAAGTTAAGAAATGTAATTAATCTAACACAATTATGTCATCTTGATTAAAATCGTATTTTGAAATTGTGCATTTGAGATTTATTTATTTCCTTTACGTAATTTAAAATCTTAGTTTTTAATCACCCTCTTCAAACAAAGTATTTTTCTTCACCAAAGTGTTTCAAATAGCATTCATAACTAATTCTTTTCAAAGTCCCTGTGGGTACGATAACTCGGCATTTACTTGTCACTTTATTACTTGTTGTGATTGTGTACACTTGCACATTTCCGTCGTTCCACTATACCAGGCAATATGTTACAACTTTACCCCATTTAGGAAATTTCATCCCCAAAACTCATGCATAAAAATAACCGAGGATATTGATCTCTCATTAGGCTTTCTCTTTCCCAAGTAGCTTCTTCAGTACTATGATTCCTCCGTAACACTTTAACCAAGGGAATTCTTTTATTTCTCAACTATTTAACTTCTTTGGCTAGAATACAATTAGGTTCTTCCTCATAGGACAGGTTCAGTTCAATCTCTAGTTTTTCAATCTACACAATATGATCAGGGTTGGATCTATACATTCTTAACATCGATACATGAAACACATTGTGGAGCTTTTATAACTCGGGAGGCAAAGCCAACCTGTACACCATTGGTCCTACTCTCTTTATAACTTCATATGGCCCTAAAAACCTTGGACTCAATTTTCCTTTCTAACCAAACCTAATGATCTTTTTCCAATGGGAGACCTTTAAAAACACTTTATCTCCAACCAAAAAGGAGACTTCCTTCTTTAAAAAATCTACATAAGTTTGTCGTCTATCTTGTGCAACTTTTAAATGATTGTGGATGATGGCAACTTTCCCATTAGTTTCGCATACCAAATCTGACCCCACTATCTTTTTCTCATTAAGTTCCATCCAACAACTAGGTGTTTTATACCTTCTACCATACAAAGCTTCGAATGGTGACATCTTCAAATTGGCATGGTAACTATTATTATCGAGGAACTTGACCAAAGGAACATACTTTTCCCAGTTTATCCCAAAGTCGATTACATAGCTCCTTAACATATCTTCCAAAACCTGGATAACTATTTCTAATTGGCCATCTGTTTGAGGGTGAAATGTATAGCTAAATTGCAGCTTAGATCCCAACGATTTCTATACTTGATTTTAGAACCTTGAAGTAAACCTTGGATCTCTATCAGACACTATGGAAAATGGTATTCCATGTAGGCGTACTATTTTAGCAATACAAAGTTCAGCTAACTTCTCCAGAGAATAGGTAGTATTTGCTGGCAGAAAATGAGTTGACCTGGTAAGCCGATCTAGAACAACCCAAACAGAATTCTTCTTGGTTGGACTGAGGGTAACTCCGATACAAAATCTATAATGATTCTATCCCACTCTTATTCTGGAATTTCCAAAGGATACGGTTTGTCTGAAGAAACTTGATGTTTATCCTTAACCCTCTAACACATCAAACAAGTTGAGACATACTCAAAAATTTCCCTTTTCATGCCAGGCCACCAATAAGAGCCCTTCAGATCTCTATACATTTTGATGCTTCCAAGGTGCAGAAGGTCCTTAATGAGCTTCCTTAAACAACTCTTTTCACAACCAATTTCCTACTGGTACAAACATTCTATTCTTAAACCTTAGCTCGCCATCTTTTCCTATACTGAAGTTTACTACTATGCCAAACTACATTCTTTTCTTGACTCAATCACACTGACTATCTTTCATTTGTTCCTCTAATATCTATAAAAGATGGGTTGGTTTCATGACTAATTCTGCCACCAAGGATCTATTATCAGACATGGTGACCTTAGTCCGAAGAGACAGAAAATGATACGATCTGCCTCGGTGATGAGTCGAGTCATATTTGTGTTGCCCGATCGTTTACGACGAAGCTAGGAACAGATGGATGGTTGGTTAGTAACATTGGTGAAATAGGATCAATATGGTTTTTAAACAACAAAGTTCATAAATGGAAAAATTGGATGTGTTCGGATATGGTAAAAATGATGGAAAGTAACGGCTCAAAATACAAGCAAGATTGGAAGTTTCGACCCAACACTTATAAGTATTTGAGAAAGCTTGAAAATTCATTCAAAACCTCGACCCACTATCTAGACAAATAGGAACCTCGGTATAGGGTTTGAACGCCACACTTGCTAAAGTGATAAGTTCATGATAAAACAAAGAACGGGTTGACGCCACTAGCTTTGTAGATAAGCCAACAAGTCTTTGTACAAAATCGGAGAAAAGTATTTCTCACCAAATGAATAGAGTTTCATTCAAAGATGTCCAAAAGTTTCATTACAAAGTCTGATTTCACCTATTTATAGTGCTAGAATAGAGTAGCCAAATAGTCACAAGCAGTCATCTTAATATGCTAATTAAAAGCTGAAATAAAGTTCAAGTCTCTTGGCATTCTTCAGCCAATTAACTCCATAATTGAATTTCACTTCAATTTAGCTGAATGAATGTCCTTGAATGCTTGAAATATGACTCTTGAATTGTCCCTTGGCTAGCCAAATAGACACAAGCTCCTTAATGGTGTTTTGAATGCTTGATTTATTCTTTTGAAAGAGCAAAAATAGCTGGTAGAAGAAAGGGTTGTTGCCAAATTTTAAAGAGTATATAATGCTTTTTAAAACTCCTTAAATGATGTATAAAATCCCTTTCGTAACAGCTCCTTCTTTTGTATTCAAATAGCACATGAAAAGTCATTTCAATTAAGTTGTAACAGCCTTGAAATGTAATGGTTGTGAGCTAAAGAAACTCCTGCAATAATCACATTAAAATGAAATCATTAAGCATATTAAACACTAATTAAACATATCAAGAATAAATATTTAACTTAAGTAAGTGAACTAAACATATGCATTAATTATTCCAGCAACTAGTTAATTAAGAATAAATAAACTTAACTCATGCCTCAATAAATAATTCTAGAAACTAGATTAATTAAGAGCAATACTTAATAAAGTTCAACAAAAGAAAAACACTTATTAATTAAACTAAGATGAGTTGAATAAATATCCAGCAACTCATTTATTAAACTAAAGATGAGTTTATTAAAATTTCAGTTCAACTTGCAATAAATTTCAAGTGACGCCTATTGGTTTAATCCTTTCATGACGAATAGGGTCGACTTCTTATTCATCCTAAACTTGATCCACATAGCTTGCCAATGCATCTTTAAAGTTCTTAGCTCGTGACCTAGTTATAGACCCTTGTGGCAGCTTAATGGATTCAGTAGAAACATCTCGGGCTAAGGTCGTATCAGAAAGGTTGCCATAGTTTTCCTACTCAGAGCATCCGCCACTACATTTGCATTTCCTAGATAATACTCAATGGTCAAGTCATAGTCCTTTAACAGCTCTAACCATCTTCTTTGGCGTAGATTTAATCCCCTTTAATTCATCAAATATTTCAGACTCTTATGATTAGAAAATATATGGCATTTCTTACCATACAAATAATGTCTCTATAATTTCAATTCTAAGACCATTTTTGTTAATTCCAAATCATGCTTAGGATAGTTCTTCTCATTGGACTTCAATTGGAATGATACATAAGCTATGACCTTACCTTTTTGCATAAGTAGGAATCCTAAATCATTCAGAAACACATCTATATAAACTGTGTCTTCTACTGTAGGCTCTAGTTGTGCTAATACTAGAGCTTCAGTTAGAACTGCCTTCAGTTTCTCAAAGCTCTAGTGACAATCATCACTCCATACAAAATTTTCCTTCTTTTACAATAGCTGAGTGAGAGGCGATCGAGCAACCCTTCACAAACTTTTTGTAGTACCCAGCTAATCTCAGAATCTTGTGGACATCAGTAACATTCTTGGGTGAGTCCCATTCTAGTATTGCCTTAAACCTTAACAGGACCCACCATAATACTACTCTCTGAGATGATTTGTCCCAAAAAATGCACTTCTTTCAGCCAAAACTCACAGTTACTGAATTTTGCATACAACTGATTATCGTGCAAGGTTTTCAATACAATCCTAAAATGCTATTCATAATCAATTTAATTATTAGAATACACTAATATATCATCGATAAAAACCATAACAAAGTAATCTAAATATGGTTGAAATACCCTATTCATTAAGTCCATGAATATTACTGACGCATTTGTCAACCCAAATGGTATTACCAAAAACTCATAGTGGCTATCCCTTGATCGAAAGGTTATCTTGGGCACATCATCACATTTAATATTTATCTAGTAACTTGATCTTAGATCAATCTTGGAGAAAATGGAAGCCCCACTGAACTAATCAAATAGGTCTTCAATCCTTGGCAAAAGAAACTTATTTTTTATCGTGACCTTGTTTAGTTGACGGTGGTCTATACATAGGTGCATCAATCCATCCTTCTTCTTAACAAATAAAATTGGCGCACCCCATGGTGACACAGTAAGCCTAATAAAACCCTTACTCAATAGATCTTACAATTGTTCCTTTAATTCTTTAAACTCTAATAGCGCCATTCTCTAAGGCATACATGATATAGGGGTTATTCCAGGTTCCAACTCAATTGAAAATTCTATCTTCCTCACAAGAGGCATCTCGGGAGGTTCCTTAGGAAACACATCCTAAAACTCTCTCACCACAGGCACTTGACTGATCTTACTCCTGGACTCATGCGTATCCATGATGTACGCCAGATAAGCTTATTTGCGCCCTGAACAATCATCTTCCTCGATGACATTGCAGAAGTAATTCTATTCGTCAGTCATAACTGGATACCAAACATCATTATCTCTTTACCTTTAGTATTTACTAGTCGTACACTTCTAGTTTTACAGTTAATGATAGCATTATTCCTATTTAGCCAATCTAGTCCTAAAATAGCATCAAACTCGTGAAAACTCAAGAATAACAAGTACCCCAAAAATACATGTTCACCAACAGCTAATGGACACTTTTTTATCAACTTATTGACCATTTTACTTTGATCCAAAGGGTTCGTTACTAGTACATTCGCTTTAGAGCACTCTATCTCAAGACCAAAACCCTTTATAACCTTATTACAGATGTAAGAACGAGTAAAACCAGGATCAATCAAACCATAAATATTATAGCCAAGAAAATAAAAATTACAAGTTATAACCTCTGGTAGATCTACATCTTCCTTAGCCTTTATCACGTAGGCTCGAGCTGATGCGCCAGAACTCGTCTTACTAAAGTTCTTCCTTTGTGATCCCTGTACTGAGCTAACTTAGCAACCATCTTGGATCTACTCTTGCTTTGGAACTTTCGTGGACTTCTAACTGTTTGCTCAGTGCTAAATTCAGACATTGACGGGCAATCCTTAACCAATTGGTCTCTGGATCCCCAACCAAAGTAATCTCTCAATTTCTTCCTACATTCACTTCCGTGACTTTTACCACAATAGTCAAATTCACTTTTTATCATTCTAGAACCACCAAAACTCATCATAGACATAGCTGACTTGTTAAATCCCTTACATTTATAGATGATGAACTGTGAAACTTTCCTTGAAGCTAAAAAGGTATGGTCTTCCGGTTTCTTAAAACTGGATGGATGTGGAGGACTAGATCTGCCTCTTTTCATTCTTTCTCTCTCAAATATTTTACTTCTATCCTTGATAATTGATTCCATCTTGTGGGACTTAGTTGTCATTTTTACCAGAATCTTAAATTCCAAAGCTACCACCAAAGCTCAAATTTCATCTCTACGTCCGCATTCACACTTATCACGCATCTATTTTTTGTCTAAAACATACTTTTAGCGTAGCAACTAACTCGAATGAATTCACGCTTATACTCCATAACAAACAGTCTTCCCTATTTCAGATACAAGAAGTTTTTCTTCACCTTCTCTTTGAACATCTGATTGACATATCTCTCTCTAAACTTTTCTATGAAGAAATCCCAATCTATCATTGTTTCCGGGGTAACACTAACTAAGGTTTCCCACCATTGGCAAGCTTCTTCTTCAACTAATAACACATCACATTGAAGATTGTCTTCATGGTTACATTTTAGTTCCTTACTAACCCTACACAACCGAGACAACCACTTCTCAGCTATAGTAGGGGTCATCTCCCTTATCATCAAGGAATTCATTGGCGCTTCTTTTCTGAATCTCTTGGATAGGATCAACCTTAAGGGGAGTCGTAGCTAGCATAGGTGGGACAGGCTGAACCGAGCAAGCTTTTCAAGTTGTGGTTGAGGAGGGTGTTGTGGCTGTTTTTCTTGTTCATCTACCATGAATTGGTCAAACAACTGAGTCATCATTGTAAAGAACATATTTCTAAATGCATTTCTTGTATTTCCTGTGTTGTTGTTATTGGCAGTGGTAGCCTATTTTTGGGTAGGGACATGACTTTTCATTTCTTCACCAATGACTTCTTTAGATCTATCAGACATTATACATTTTGAAAACCATAAATACTTTACTGAAACTTCATTAAAATCATATTTTCGTAAGCACAAGTTTAAATATAAAATATGTTATTCGACTGTGGACATTTGACACCACCCCCATGTCATGCATAATACAAAATAAAGTCTCACGGCGATAGTTGTCCTCTGGCATAGTTTTAAGAAAATCCTTTACTTCGTCAGCACGCCTAAGAAGGAAAGGTAACTAAGTAAGTTGTAACACCCCAAACCCGGCCCAACCGTTATGGCCAAATTTGGAAAGCTACATCGGCCACCAAAATGGCCTAGAAAAAATTTCTTGATTTCAAACATACTTTTTTTAAACCATTTGCGCAATTCGTTCAAAACTAGTAAAATCTAGTGTTCAACTTTATTTTCAATCTCATTTCAAAAACCATTTTTCCATAAAAATGACCGAAATAAATTTTTAGAATTTTGAAAAAATATTTAACAACTATTCACTTATTTGATTTCAGCTTTGGTAAATAATCTTGAACGTTTTTTACCGCCTCAGCTTGGTATTTCTTTAATGCAACTTGCTGGTTTTTCTTTAAATTTTCCATTTCAGCACTGTGTCTTTCCTTCATCCCTTCTATATTTGTCTTACGAGAACCCTCTATTTCTTTCACATTCTCATCTAGCACCGACTTCTCTATTTTAAACCCATCAAGCTCTTCTTTCATCCTTTTCCCCTTCTCTTCCCGAGCAGTAACATCCCTCTCTAATTTCATATTTCTCTCCTCCAACTCCTTGTATAATTGATGACCTTTGTTCAAAGCATGTTGGTTGATCTCGCTGTCTTTCTTAAATTATTTTAACTTAAGCTTGTTGTAGACCACATGTAATTATCTCACTCTTAGCAATAATCATCTGCAAGGACTCCAACAACTCATTCAGAGAAGGTTTGTTCGCAAAAACTGACAATTAAGAAGGATATCCACTCTTCTTCACGAATTTCGAAATGTTTCTCTCCCACTTTTTCGTCACCTCACTGGAAGAGAAAGGATATTTCCCCACACTAAGATTTTCACACCACGGAAAGAAGGTTTTTACCTCGCCATCAAGAGACTTCACTTTCAACGAACAACCAAGAGCTCTACACTGCACATTGCAAATTATGCTGAAGCTCTCTCCTCTAAATAGGGGTCCTTGTGGAACACCACATGGGATGACAGGGGGAGCTGGTAGTAGCGTGATTTCCTCACCTCTAGGCATAGCATAATCCTTTCCCTTCTTATGGCGAGCTTCCCTCAACCTCTCCATTGTTTCGTCATTGCTGCTGCCTCTATACTCAGGGACATTTCAGTCACCATTTGATTCTTTTTAGCAGCACTGCTACCTTCACTAGCTGGAACAATGGGATTATTTTTACCTCATAAATTATTCATAAGAGATCCGATGTCCATGATACACCTAAGTTCGTGGAAACACGACAATATATCGACTTTTTCATGCCCTTTTTAACTCAAATTCATGTAGTTTCGGTGTAATTCTTATCGAATTATATATCATAATTATAAAAATAATTAAATTGTACTTAAATTATTAACATGTTGAATTTTAATTAATTTTATAATAAATTTTAATTAATTTTTATTTATTTTCAATAGATTCGCACAAAGGGCGAAAAAGGGCTCCGCAAACACTACTAGAAGCACAAAACCAAGAAACAATTTTGAAGAATCGAGGCAAATTAATTTTTCATCCTAAGACGGTCCAAATTATGAATATTATTTCATAATATAATTAATTTTAATTTTAATCCAATTTATTTTGGTCTAAATCATTATTATTAATTAAATTATGAAAAGATGCCCAATTGCGCTAAACCAAGAAGACCAATCCAACCGAGCAATGGGCTGCCCAAAATCATCCCACATACTGACCCAGTCATTTTATTTAGCTAATTATCTGGCTTGCAAAACAGCCCTTGAAGCTTCCTTGAAATTCCTTTCAAACTCCTCCACTTATCAAGCTTTTGTAGATTTGGCCTAGCTAAAATTAGCAAGTTTGAAAGCTTGAAACTTGCCACATGTGTGGCCGGCCATGGGGGGAGTAAATGGCTGCTAAATTTTTCTATTTTTAGCAGCATACTCAACCTATAAATACCCCCCTTTGCTGCTCACTTCAAACACACCACTCATCCTTTCATTCTACACTTCTTTCTAACTTTCTCTCTTCAAAACCCTTCCTTTGTTTTCAATTTTTTCCTTCCATTCCCTTATCGATTTCCCCTCTTGGAAAGGAGCCCTTCAACCACCATTGGGAGCAGCATTCAAGTGCTCGTAGAAGCCTTGGTTCAACAAGAACAAGCGGAGAAGGAGGAGCAGAGCAAACTAGTCAAGCTTCAGAGAAACACCGGATTTGATTCTACTTCCCTATTCTTTAATTTTTATTGTTGTTGTTATAAACATGTCTATGAATACTTATGATGTTAATATTAATTTAATTAAAATGGCTTATATTTAAGTCGTATTAGGTTGATTGCATTTCGTCAACTTAACTTATTCAAATTGTGTTTCTATTGTTATAGGCCTTGGTAAGTTGTTTTATTAAGTAAAATCATGATTAAGTTATTCTTGCATTATATTTGTAAGGTAACTAATGAATTAATTATTTAATCATGTTCAAATTGTAATTAATTGACACAATATTTAATGAGTGCATGTTTAATCTTCTAAGGTAGATGAGGGTTAAATTAGCGACGTTATTAGACGATACATTAGCCTTGCATAACTTGCAAGATTTTTTTGATTAAATTGTTTCAAGGTAGGAATACATTGTTACCACACTTAATCTTTTATATGCTTATGAAGATTGATTAATTGTTTGAATTGGCATTAGAAAATGTTTAAGAGATTAGTTAATTTAATAGGTATGTATGAGCAGTAGTTAGCAAGTTACCTAGTTGCCGTGAATTTATTCGTAACAACATGAACATGAGTTTAGTAATTGTAAGTTAAGAAATGTAATTCATCTAAAACAATTATGTCATCTTGATTAAAATCATCTTTTGAAACCGTGCATTGGAACTTTTATTTTTATTTTATTTTATTTTACTTAATTAAATTTTAGTTTCTAATCACTTCCTCAAAATCAATATATTTTTCTCACCAAAGTATTTTAATTGCATTCATAAATAAATTCCTTTCATAGTCTCTGTGGGTACGACAACTCGCCACTTACTTGTCACTTTATTACTTGTTGCAATTGTGTACACTTGCACATTTTCATCATTCCAAGTTTTTGGTGCTGTTGCCGAGGACTGTTTTAAAAGTCATTATTTGTGAATTTATTAATTTTGCATTTTGGTTTATTTTTCTGTTCAATTTTAACTTAATTAATTTTCTGTATTTGTTTCAGGTGTTTATGAGTTTTGATCAAATTATTGATTTACTCCTTGTAGACCATGAGATTGAAAGAAATTTTCAACAACGAATAAGACAAGCAAGTCAGAGAATGAACGAAGAGATGAACTTTGAAAATTTGAATCAAGGAAACAGAGCACACCCTGCTCAAAATCCTATCCTTATTGTTGATGATAGGGATAAAGCTCTAAGACAATATGCCATGTCAATGTCTCGTGATCTTAATCTGGGTGTTAAGAGACTCGAAGTCAAGGCACAACAATTTGAGCTGAAGCTAGTTATGTTCCAGATGCTTTAGACAGTGGGCCAATTCAGTGGAATGCCTACCGAAGATCCTCACCTTCACTTAAGACTGTTTATGGAAGTCAGCAATTCTTTCAAGCTAGTCGAAGTAACCGAAGATGCATTACAATTAAAGTTGCTCCCATATTCGCTAAGGGATGGAGCTCAAGTCTGGTTGCACTCGTTGCCACCAAATTCCATTTCCACATGGCAAGCGTTAGCAGAAATATTACACATGAAGTATTTCCCACCTAGCAAGAATGCTAAGTTGAGGAACAAGATCACTGCTTTCCAACAAATTGATGATGAGTCCTTGTATGAGGCACGGGAAAGGTACAAAGAATTATTACAGAAGTGCCCTCATCACGGAATCCCTCATTGCATCCAACTTGAGATGTTCTATAATGGTCTCAATGCTCACATGAGGATGGTAGTGGACATTTCTACTAATGGTGCTCTCCTTTCTAAGTCTTATAATGAGGCTTATGAAATCATCGAGAGAATTTCGAACAACAATTATCAACGACCAACCGATCGAGCAGTGTTAGGAAGATGAGTCGTTGGAGTACATGAAGTGGACGCTCTCACTTCACTTGCACTCAGGTATCTTCGATTTCCTCAATGCTTAAAAATTTTACCAATAATGGGTTTAATAATTTTGCAGCTCCACCACCTAATCACTTTGAAAATATAACCAGTGTTTATTGTGGGGAAGGAAATTTGTTCGAAGAGTGTCCACCAAACCCAGAATCCGTGTATTACATGGGTAATCAGAACCAGAACTGAGGAAGGAAACGACTGCAATCCAATTTTTATAAACCACCTTGGCGAAACCACCCTAACCTTTACTAGAGTAACCAAGGGGCTGGAACCAGTAACACTTACGCCCAACCTAGACCAACCCAGCGAGTTGTTTTTACCCAACAAGTCCAGAAACCAACTCAAGTTGAACCTTCCAATAGTTTAGAGAACCTATTGAAGGTGTATATGGCAAAGAATGATGTTATTTTAAGGAATTTGGAGAATCAAGTGGGTTACCTTGCCACTGAACTTAGAAACCATGCACAAGGTGATTTGCCTAGTGATACGAAGAATCATAGAAATCCAGGGAATAAGCATTGTAAAGTGTTAACATTGAGGAGCAAAAATACATTAGAGCCCAACATTGATGAAGTTGAAAGAGAGACAGATGACGCTCAAGACTTAGTGGAAGTTTAACCGAGTGTTGAAATTCCAGTTTCCCTGGAACCAAAATCTGTAAAATTCGATAAGGTAACTTCTGAACTAGTTAATTCTGATAAACTCACAACTTCGTTAGATGCAGAATTGCCACAGAAGATGAATCAACCAGTTCTAGTAAAGAATCCTCCACCACCCTACCGTCAAAGACTTCAGAAGCAGAAGCAGGAAGTCTAGTTCAAGAAATTTCTAGACGTACTCAAGCAACTTCATATCAACATTTCATTGGTAGAAGCACTTGAACAGATGTCGTATTACTTCAAATTCATAAAGGATATCCTGTCTAAGAAATGGAACTTAGGGAATTTGATACGGTAGCCTTAACAGAGGAATTTAGTTCACATCTTCAAGATAAACTACCCCCAAAAATGAAGGATCCTGGATGTTTTACCATACATTGCAACATTGGAGCAATATATTATGGTAAGGCACAATGCGATTTGGGTACGAACATTAACTTGATGCCCATGTCCATATTCAAAAAACTGGGGATAGGTGAAGTTACTACGGTTACACTTCAATCAGTAGATCGATCTTTAGCACATCCAGATGGAAAAATAAAGATGTATTGGTACGTGTAGATAAATTTATTTTCCCTACTGAATTTGTTATTCTAGACTTTAAAGCAGATAAAGAGGTGACAATCATCCAAGGAAGACCATTCCTAGCAACTGAAAGGACCCTTATTGATGTTTAGAAGGGCGAGCTTACTATACGTGTTCAGGACGATCAGGTAACAATTAATGTTTTTAAGTCTATGTGATTCCCTGACACACTTGATAATTGTTCTACAATGTCTGATTTAGAGGAATTAGTCATGGAAAAGGAACTTAACTATGTTGAGGACCCGTTGGAGAAAATTTTGACATCAGACGCTCCAAGTGATGAAAACAGAAAGGAATACTTAACTTTGTTAGAAGCTAATCAAATGGGATTTAATCCGTAATCCCGCTTTGAATCTTTGGAGTTAGAAAGTAGAGATTACATCCAACTGAAAGTGTCAATTTAGGAGCCACCTAAATTAGAA
Organism: Gossypium hirsutum; assembly: GCF_007990345.1. Lineage (NCBI taxonomy): Eukaryota > Viridiplantae > Streptophyta > Magnoliopsida > Malvales > Malvaceae > Gossypium > Gossypium hirsutum. Next base: position 34,516,539 of record NC_053446.1, on the reverse strand, counting down.
CGAAAGGTACTTCCCTCACATTTAAAATATGTTTATTTAGGTAAGGCTTCTACTTTGCCTATAATTGTTTCAGCGAAATTGACCGAAGAGCAGGAAGAGAAACTCATCTTAGTCTTGAAACAATTCAAGAAGGCTATCAGATGGACCATAGTCGATATTTGTGGCATTAGTCCATCTATATGCATGCACAAGATCATCTTGGAAGATGGAGAGAAAGGGACGATTGATGGACAATAAAGACTGAACCCCTTCTCAAACAGTTTGTGGGTAAGTCCTGTCTAGTGTGTGCCAAAGAAAGGAGGTATTACAGTCGTTGAGAATGACAATAACGAGTTAATACCAACTAGAACGGTTACGGGATAGAGAATTTGCATCGATTAGCAGAAGCTGAACAAGGCGACTAGGAAAGACCATTTTCCTTTGCTGTTCTTGGACCAGATGTTGGATAGACTCACGGGGTGACACTATTACCATGGAGTCCACTATTGAAGAGGGCAAGAAGCGATTCATGCAAAAACAAAGATGATGGAGTAAAAGATGAGTCAAATTCTGAGGGATCTACAAATAAATAAATAAATGGGGGATCTTTACCTTAAGTTATTTTCTTTCCTAGGTTATTTTAAGATTAAGATCAATTATAATTTTTACTGTTCGCATAATAAAACAAGAGATGGAAATAATGAATAAAAATGAACAAGTTTTAATATAATGAGTTTGGCAATAGATATATACATGTCTAGGATTAGATTTCGAAAGAGTTTGGTACTTAAGCAATCAAATTGACTCACCTCCTCTTTTCTAGAGTCCTACCTAGTGTATAGTATCTATTCACTTCTAACATGAGGACATTGTTCATCTTAAGTAGGCGGGACCGAAAAATTGAAATTATTTCCTCTCAGAATAAAATTTTCTTTTAATTATGGTTAGATTATATTTTGTTCAATAATTTGAAATTTTGTTAAGGAAGCTAAAATTTAATATGAATAAAGTTCTATTATTTCAATAATTATTATGTTAGCTGAATTATAACATAAATGTATTCTTAATAAAGTATGCAAATCATATCATAAAATTTTAGTTCTTTAGGAAAGCTAGGCATGCATGAAAGTTTAAGTGTCTAGAACTGACTTAGTAATTTCTTGAGGCGAAATCCTAGGAAGCATGGAATGTTGAAAATGATTTATGCAAACATTTGTTTGGACCGATTGAGCCTTTCAAGCCAACCTTGATGAATTTTTATCCCTTGAAACCCAACTTTGAGACTATATGGCCTAATTTTATTTGAACCCTTGCAATATTTAGCCACCATTTTTCTCTTAATTATCTTTAAATTGTCCCAAACACTAAACTTGGTACTATTCAGAATATTCTTTGAAAATAAGTGTGGGAGAGTTGGAAAGAAGTATCAAATTCTCAAAAAATTGTTGTACATACAGCAAAATGCTCGTTAAAAAGAAGAAAAATAGAGCATATGTACTCGAAAGAAATATATGTACAAAAGAGCAAGTGAAAGAAAAATAAGTTGGGGTACTAAAGGTAATTATTCCAAAAGTTTGATTCAAGCTGAGTCTACGATTTTTAGCCTAAATTTATCTATCTTTTACCCACCCCTAGCCTAGCCACGTTACAACCTATTTAAAAGACCTATTGATTCAAGTTTCTATGCTACCTACATTAGTGGAGAGAAATTGCTATGTTCAATATATGAAGGCATAAATTAAACTTAATGATTGTAGCTTAATCTTGAATAAGGGAATAAAATCAAATTGGTAGGGATTTAACATGTTTTTATTGAGAAGGCATTTAGTCTATTTTTGCTACATAATGATAATTGAGATTAATTTGAATGATATACATACTTAAGTAGCATAAATATCAAAATTCTTGTTCTTAAGCATAAGTATACAAAATTCATAATTTTGGGAAGAATGTTTTTCTGAAGGAATTTTTCAAAGGTGTTTCCAAGAAATTCTCTTTAATTTGTGAATTACTTGGGACAAGCAATTTTTATAGACTTTTTCATGCCATTTTTAACTCAAATTCATGCCCTTTTAAACTCAAATTCATGAAATTTCGGTGTAATTCTTGTCGAAAATATATCATAATTATAAAATAATTAAAGTGTACTTAAATTATTAACATGTTGAATTTTAATTAATTTTATAAAAAATTTTGATTAATTTTGATTTATTTTTTACAGATTCGCACAAATGGAGAAAAATAGCTCGGCAGACACTCCTAGAAGCATAAAATCGAGAAGCGATTTTAAAGCATCGAGGAAAATTAATTTTTTGGCCTAAGATGGTCCAAATTAGGAATATTATTTCATAATATAATTAATTTTAATTTTAATCCAATTTATTTTGGGTTAAATAATTATTATTAATTAAATTATGAAAAGATGCCTGATTGTGCTAAACCGAGAAGACCAATCCAACCGAGCAATGGGCTGCCCAAAACCATCCCACATGCTGACCCAATAAGTTTATTTAGCTGATTATTTGCCTTGCAAAACAACCCTTGAAGCTTCCTTGAAATTCCTTTCAAGCCCCTCCACTTATCAAGCTTTTGTAGATTTGGCCTAGCTAAAATTAGCAAGTTTGAAAGCTTCAAACTTGCCACATGTGTGGCCGACCATGGGGGGAGTAAATGGCTGCTAAATTTTTATATTTTTAGCAGCGTACTCAACCTATAAATACCCCTCTTTTCTGCTCATTTCAAACACACCACTCATCCTTTCATTCTACACTTCTCTCTAAATTTCTCTCTTCAAAACCCTTCCTTTGTTTTCAATTTTTTCCTTCCATTCCCTTATTGATTTCCCCTCTTGGAAATGGAGCCCTTCAACCACCATTGCAAGCAGCATTCAAGTGCTCGTAGAAGCCTCGATTCAACAAGAACAAGCGGAGAAGGAGGAGCAGAGCAAACTAGTCAAGCTTTAGAGAAACACCGGATTTGATTCTACTTCCCTATCCTTTAATTTTTATTGTTGTTGTTATAAACATGTCTATGAATACTTATGATTTTGATATGTTATATTTAATTAAAATGGCTTATATTTAATTCGTATTAGGTTGATTGCATTTCATCCACTTAACTTATTAAAATTGTGTTTGTATTGTTATAGGCCTTGGTAAGTTATTTTATTAAGTAAAATTATGATTAAGTTATTCTTGCATTATATCTGTAAGGTAACTAATGAATTAATTATTTAATCATGTTGAAATTGTAATTAATTGACACAATATTTAATGAGTGCATGTTTAATCTTCTAAGGTAGCTGAGGGTTAAATTAGCGACAGTATTAGATGATACATTAGCCTTGCATAACTTGCAAGATTTTTGTGACTAAACTGTTTTAAGGTAGGAATACATTGTTACCTCACTTAATTTTTTATGTCCTTATGAAGATTGATTAATTGTTTGAATTGGCATTGGAAAATGATCAAGTGATTAGTTAATTTAATAGGTACGTATGAGCAGTAGTTAGCAAGTTACCAAGTTTCCGTGAATTTATTTGTAACAACATAAGCATGAGTTTACTAATTCTAAGTTAAGAAATGTAATTAATCTAACACAATTATGTCATATTTAATAAAATCATCTTTTGAAATCGTACATTGGAACTTTTATTTTTATTTTATTTTATTTAGTTAAATTTTAGTTTCTAATCACTTCCTTAATATCAAAATATTTTCTTCACCAAAGTGTTTTAATTGCATTCATAAATAAATTCTTTTCACAATCCATATAGGTACGATAACTCGACATTTACTTGACATTTTATTACTTGTTGCGATTGTGTACACTTGCACATTTCCATCGTTCTAGTTCCTCTAATGAGTTACTAGCCTCTCTTGAATTTGAATTTGTTGCGCAAACACCTGCTGTTGTCATCATACAGAGCTCGTAGAACCTTCCTAATCATTGGTAGTCAAGAAAGACCATTTGCTAGGTCACAACTTACAATATGAATATAAAAAATTTACAGACTCCTCCTTCATTCCAATCAAAATCAACCCCAAATCATTAGAAACACCATGAGGTTATATGAGCTCTATAGGCAACATATGATCTGAATTTGTGCCTTTCCTAATATCGATCGTCTGCCACTCATTAGGGCTTTCTTCCACAAGGCAATATCTATAACACCCCTAACTCGTCTCCATCATCGAATTAGGGTTACAAAGCATTATCGTACAATCAGAAACATTTAACATCCAAACAATTTTATAAATTAAAATATGTCATAATACATTCATTCACATGCAATCCGTCCCTAAATCGAGCCTTCGAGAACCTAGAAATAATTTACAAACAATTCCGGACCAATTTGAAATAGTTTAGAAAGTTTAGGAAAAAAGATGCAAAATTTGCAAAACAAGAGTCACACAGCCGTGTGGCCAGGCTGTGTACCTTACACGGCTGAGACACATGCCCTTGTCTCGAGCCGTGTAACTTTCAAACTAAGGACACACGATTGTGACCCAGCTTGTGTCCCCACCCGTGTAACACTCTGAGTTGAGTCACACGGCCGTGTCACACGGCTGTGTGCCAGGCCATGTAATTCACTAACTTCCACCATAACGAAATCATCAGATGACACACAGCTGTGTTGCCAGGTCGTGTGCCTTACACGGCTGAGTCACACACCCGTGTCTCAGGCCGTGTGGACCCGAATTTACCTACAATCAAGCTATTTCAAAACCATTCCATGCATGAACATTTAGACCAATAATCCACACTTTCAAAGCATCAAAACCTCATCTAAACACACACATATATTTTCCATTTTTAAGGTATTAATTCAACTAACAAATATACCATTCAAGGCACTACAATTAGTATCCAAACATCACATACATAAACAAGTTCATATGACACATTTCATGCGTATAAATTTAGTCCATTTAGGTACTAAAACACACTACATTTAACAATTTCCAAACCATTCAACACATACCATAAGAGCCTTACCCTATTATGTGTCTAACCACATCATAATTGACCATTTTCAAGCCAACAAATTGTACCAATAAACCATACACATCCATTATCAAAAAGTGACCAAAAAGACTTACCTAAATAAACATTATAAGTTCATCAACCATACATAAACATCAAAGCACAAACATACCAAGTTACCATTTACATATTCGGCAAAAACACCATTATAAACCACCCTATACATTGCATTATAAACCTTGCCCAAAATGCTCAAAAACTATCAAAAAGCCTTTTGGATAGTGTGATAGATCTCTGGTGAGCTTCCAACCAACTCGAGCTTTCGGTAATCTATAAAACCAAGGAAAGGAACTACGTAAGCAACAATGCTTAGTAAGCTTATATCAACATAAACAAAACTTACCATTTTCATAATACATATCATAGTTTAAAATACAATTCAACACAAATGCCACAAGCTTGGAAATGCCTAGCCAACATCATCAACTCAGAAGTTAGTAAGTTTTTCCATGATATAATGAATCATTCGTATGTACAACATCATGTAATTCATCTTTCCATTCAATAAGTCATGATTCAATCCAATTGCATACTTACCTTTCTGTTCCCTTTTCATGCCCATTTAACCATCTAGAATTTCATTGGATACATGGGAAAGCTCACACAAAGTATGCCTTTACATATACCGTAACATTTCCTTATGACATGTTATTTGTATCCTAAGAATTCCTAAGGTTCAACTGGGACTTGATATATGTCAATTCATCATAGCATTGATACGTTCATATATCGATCCATTTACATTATAAATAACAAAATAACATTCAATTTAAATAAAATTAATACGATAATCGTTCATACGAACTTACCTCGATGACTAAAGGCGTAGAAATTAGGTCGAACTAATCTGAAGCTTTCATCTTTCCTCGATTTAGGTCCGGTTAAGGTTTATCTTGATCTAAATAGATAATTATATTCAATTAAATACTTAAATTAACCTCAAACATTCAATTCAATCCATAACTCACATTTATGCAAAATTACCAATTTACCCCTAACATTTTAATTTTTCACAATTTTGTCCTTAAGCTCGTAATTTGAAATCAAACCATTTTCATCCTCCATTCAAGCTAGTTAAAACCTATACCAACTCATTTAAACCAACATTTCATAATTTTAACATGAAATTTTACTATTTTCACAAATCAATCCCTAAATGCAATTTCATCAAAAATCACTTTACAAAACTTGTTCATTTTTCAACCAAGACTAATAATCTATCTACTATGATACAAACCCAATCAAAAACATTCATGGAAAGTCCCTCAACCTTTAAAATTGTTGCAAATTAACCCCCGTGCTAGCTAGATTAAGCTAAAACGGACTCAAAAACATAAAAATCATTAAAAACGAGGTTGAAATCACATACCATGCAAAGAAATAAGTTTGATCGATCCCTCAAACCCTAAAAATGGTGTTTTCTCCTTCAATTTATGGTAGTGAAGTTGAATGAGAATGATGATACCATTTTCTTTTAATTAATTTAAGCTTAATTGTTCAATTATCATTTTAACCTTTAAAAACTTTCATAATTTCACTAAAACCATGTCCATAAACATCCACTATCTCATTTATTGGTACAATTACCATTCAAGTCCATTAATTTGAGATTTCATAGCTATTGGACCATTTTTAACTAATAGAACTCAACTTTTACACTTTTATGATTTAGTCCTTTTCACTTAATTAACTATGTAAACTTTAAAATTTCTTAACGAAATTTTAATACAACCTTAGTTTAATCCCAATGACATTAAAATAGTAATAAAATAATAATTTACTTATCAAAATTGTGGTCCCAAAACAATTGCTTTGATATCACTAAAAACGGGTTGTTACAGTGTCATAATACATTTTGCACAATTAGCAAATACTCTAATTTTAGCACACGGCCCATACAAAGCCTTGTGTATTGAGCAGGGACGAGCTCAGAATCAAAGGGTAGGCATTGTGTACAACCATCTATAATTGGAAGAGACCATTTAATGGGGAAACCAAAATCATCACTAAATTTTTTCTTCACCATTATATATTCACTGATAATTTTTTTTGGAAAATACAAAGTAGGGGAGGCTCATCCCGAAGATAGCAATCAAGGAAGTACGCGACCAATATCCACCAAGAAAAGTAGGCAAGTTGTTCCGGTGTTATTCTGTACTCTTGAAAAACTGTGCAAAAAAAAAAGATGAAAAGGATGATGAAAACTCACCTCTAATAAATGTAAAGGCAACAAAAAAACCCTCTTCAGTATCACTTAACCTCTTTTCACCTTTGATAATCTTGAAGTCATAACCAAAGTTCAGCAACTTAATCCCCCAATAGCAAGATGTTGAACCATTTTGCGATCACCACCTTCACTCTCTACCCCAGACCCATGATCCTAGTTACCAGGTCGTTGCAACCACCGCCCCTGCCGCCCCAATCCATCCTTACTCTAGCCATATTAAATAAACAAATTTAAGACAAGAAAAAGAGTAGTCAAACAGTTTACTTATGAACAGATGATTCTCTTTTTCCGCCAAAAGCTATGATATTCTCAAATCAAAGTCTTTCAAACTCGCAGAAGAAAAAGAAGAATAGGGAAACCGAGGTAAAAATAAAAATATTAAAAAATTAAAATAAAAAGAAGACAAAATATGGAGAAAAAAATCGAGAGGCAATCCAGGGTTTATGCACAATTCCTTTTAAGGAAACGAATCGACTAAAATTTATTTCCCCAAAATTAATCCCTCAATAACCTTTTTACCTCTGTACTCCACTATCACAAAATAAAGCTTAGTAAGTTTTCAATTAAAATTTACATAACAAGCCCCTAATTGCACGATTCACGCATGTACGTTTGTCTTAGAAGGGTCACTTTATAACTCTTCTTTGACAAAATGGGGGACAAATTGTTATAGGATACTTTACAACTTGAAATTTGAACCGTCCCCTCACAACCCGAAATCTGACCCTCCTCACGAGCTGGAACTCCCCATCACTTCTTTCCACCTCATGATATGGAGTACAAGAGAGATGTGCGAGCCTGACCTAGAATCTGATCCTCCTCGCGAGGTGGAACACCCTACCGCTTCTCACCACCTTACGAGATGGAGTACAAGGAAGGTGAGCCACGAGACGAATTCCCCCATCGTATCTCACATCCCATCGATATGGCAACCTCGCGAGGTGATCCCATCGCATCTCTCCACCTCATAAGATGGAGCATAAAGGACATGTGGGTACTTCTCATTTCTATTATAATACCTGAGTGTGAATTCTGCCAAAGAGACATGTCTAGGGGTACGTGTCGAGTCTAATTACATCTTTTGTTAATTTCGCCTTTATTTTTTTAGTTAAATTTTACCCTCAATTTTTTAAAAAGAGTTAAATTTTACCATCAACGTTAAAAAATAGTTGAAGTGCTTTTTCTTTAATGGTTTTGACATTTTTATAATATTTTTTGAACTTCAAATTTTTATTTTTTTAATATTTTTTTTGTTGATGTGGCATATAAGACAGATAATACCATATCAACATGAAGTACATGTAGATTACCACGTAAGTTGCCACACCAACATCATTAAAAAATTAATAAAAATTAATACTTTAATCAGCATTTTCGTTAAAAAGCAATTTAACTCTTTTTGTAGACTAATAATCAAATTTAACTATAAAAAATAAAAAAAATCAATTAACAATATATATAAATATTGAAGGTAAAATTTATCATTATACCTGTTAAAAACGAACCAAAAGCATTGCACAAAATATGCGTATAAGCATCAACCATCAAAAGAGAGAAAAGGGAGGCACATTACAAATGTACAAAAGGTCAAGCTGAGAATTAGCATCCATAAAATTAAAATTAAAACTAAAACTACTTTCTGAATAGAGGTGTTCATGGGCCGGGCGCCCCGGCCCGGCCCGATGGCCCGCCTGAAATATGGGAGGGTTTGGGTAAAAATATAGGCCCGAAATATGGGCTTGGGCAAAAAAACGAGGCCCGATTAAAAAACGGGTCGGGCCTCGGGCACCACTTTTTTGGCCCGGGCCTGGCCCGGCCCGGCCCGACCCGAATAATAAATTTTTTTATTTTTTTTATTTTAAAATACTTTTAAAATACTATTTTTTTAATTTTTTTTAATTTTAAAATTTTTAAAATACTTTTTTTAATTTTTTAAATTTTAAAATACTTTTTTAATTTTTATTTTAATTTTTAAAATAAATTTTTGGTATTTATTTTAAAAACGGGCCGGGCCGGGCCCGAGCCGGGCCTGGGCAAATTTCTAGGCCCATATTTTGGGCCGGGCCGGGCTGGGCTCGGGCCTAGGACCAGGGCCAAAAAAAATTTTTGGGCCCAGCCCGACCCATGAATACCTCTATTTCTGAATAGGCAAGAGTATCCATAAATCTATTCTTCTTACCTAAGAACTGTTTTAAGTGTTTTTTCATTCAATTTTGATAGGAGCATCTTGCAATAAAAGTGAAGAGAAGATAACATATTATGCAGGGAAACATTAAGGCTAATGGCAACATTAGCATCAATCTCGATGGTTTTTTAAAGGTATAATGTCAATTTTAGTTCTTAACCTTTAAATTTTTTGTCAGTTTAATTTGTATCTTTTTTTAGCTAAATTTGATTTTTCAACTTTTAAAAAAATCAAATTATTTTTTAAATTAAAATATTGATTAAAATATTAATTTTTTTAGACCACGTGTATTTTTCTGCTACTGATATGACACTATATCTTATCTATCATGATAAATAAATTTAAAAAATATAAAAAAATCATAAATTTTCAAAAAAAAAAGTATGAAGTATACGTGGATAGCTCCATGTTTAAAATTTTTATTAATATTTTTATTAAAAAATAATAATTTAACTTTTCTTTTAAAAGTAAATGATGAAATTCAATTTAACTCATGGCAAGTTGAAGACCGTTTCTACGTGATGAATATGTCGGTAAAACCCTTGGTAAAATGACTAGTGATGAAGTAACCGCCCCCAATAGGTGAGAATAATGAGAAGAACCCGTGAATATATTAACCCTTGAAACGAGGACCACATAAAGGCCAAGCAGGCTGTCTCTGGTCCACGAGTAATCAGCAATCAGTGTATCACACACCACCACAGCGTGTGGTTCCAGTTCAATGCCGAATGGGGAGCTTTTAGTCCTTCAATCTTTGTGGCATTTCATTTCTGCAGTATGGGATTTTCTTTATTTGTTTGCAATGCTTTTGTTTAAATGAAATTCTGTTTGAGTTTCCTTTGGTGAATGATCAGCATCACCTCTACTTAGAGAGAGAGCAGAGTAATTTTGGGTCAAGTGTTTCTGGGTTTTCACAACCATGGCTTCTTCAATGCTTAGTGGAGCAGCCCCAACAGGGGTAGGCTTTGCGAGGTCCAATTTTCATTTTAGGAGCTTGCCCCTGAAGAGTTTATTTTGTTATACAAAAAATCAGAAGACTAGAATGGTGGTAGCACCCAGATGCAGTATATCATCCTCAAGGCCGGCTTCTCAGCCTAGGTTCATACAACACAAGAAAGAAGCGTTTTGGTTTTACAGGTTTTTATCAATAGTGTATGATCATATCATAAACCCTGGTCATTGGACTGAGGATATGCGGGATGAGGCGCTTGAGCCTGCTGATCTTTATTCTAGGAATATGGTAGTAGTCGATGTTGGCGGCGGAACTGGGTTCACTACACTTGGTATAGTGAAGCATGTGGACGCTAAGAATGTCACAATTCTTGATCAGTCCCCTCACCAGCTTGCTAAGGCCAAGCAGAAGGAGCCTTTGAAAGAATGTCAGATTATTGAAGGTGATGCGGAGGACCTACCATTCCCTACTGATTATGCCGACCGATATGTGTCTGCAGGGAGGTAATATCTCCATTTACCTTCCTTGATGCATAATTTTGCCGTGATCTTTTTTTTCAGTTATGCATAATCATTTTTACGAGTGTAAGCAAATTTACGGGAATTGCCAAATTTGGTGGCAAAAGTCATAAAGTCGAAATGGACAAATTAATCTCAGATAAAAGAGTAAATTGGTTATTTTTGTTAAAAATTCATCTTTTTTATTATTAAAAATTGGCATGGCTTATAGAATAACAAAATAGTGACCTTTTGTGTGCCACGTGTATTTCATGCTCACGCAGGACTATTTTTTTAATAGTAAAAATTGATGAAATTCATAATAGAAAGATTAGTTTACTCTTTAATTTAACGTACAAGAATTAATTTGTCAATTTTTAAGTAGAGGAGCCAAAACGCAATTTAACTCCTGACGCAGATGCCTCCACGATAGTTTTACCTAAATTGGTTCCATTCATAACATTCTTTTTGGTGTGCTTTGAATGGAAAATCAAGTACTTAGGCAATATGGCTGTTGTATAAGATGCGTTACATAAAAGTATGCCATTCTATGCTGGTATTAAGCTTTCTATGCGGATAGTCTAAGTTGTTTGTAAAGCTTATCTGTGATATTATTATGTGTTACGTTTATGATGTTCAGTATTGAGTACTGGCCAGACCCACAGCGGGGAATTAAGGAAGCTTACAGGGTACTGAAAATAGGAGGGAAAGCCTGTCTTATTGGTCCTGTACACCCAACATTCTGGTTATCACGGTTTTTTGCGGATGTATGGATGCTCTTTCCGAAAGAGGAAGAATATATTGAATGGTTTAAAAAGGCTGGTTTCAAAGATGTAAAGCTGAAAAGGATTGGTCCGAAATGGTACCGTGGTGTCCGAAGACATGGCTTGATCATGGGTTGCTCTGTCACTGGAGTGAAGCCCTTCGGCGGAGACTCTCCATTGAAGGTAGCTTACTTTCATATATAAGAACATAAAGTTGGCTGGGTCTTTTGGGTCCTTAGTACTAATGACATATAAATGTTATTGCAGATGGGTCCGAAGGCAGAAGATGTTCAGAAACCTGTTCATCCTTTGGTGTTCCTTTCACGATTTATTCTTGGGACATTAGCAGCAGCATACTTTGTACTAGTTCCAATTTACATGTGGCTCAAAGATCAAATTGTTCCCAAGGGTCAGCCTATTTGAAAATCAGAGAACTGTAAAATAGTGATCGAATTCTTCTTCTTTACCTCTTTGGTGATTTGCTTTATTTGACTGCTTATGTGTTTTTGCTTCTCTTTCCAAGATTTTGTAACTTAGCCTTGCTAAATGTGAAAGTGCTGAAGTTTATACCCTACCTTTACCCTTTAGCTGCCTCTGGGCCCAATCATAACACAATGTTATTCTCCTTCTTCCTTTGGTTCTGCATTTGTTACATTCTTAGTTATATTATGCATGACACAATTGTACTTTTAAGTCACAAACTTGATTTTGTTCAAAGATTTTATACTGAACAATCATACTGTTTAAGTTTGATTGTAAATAAAGATACGTGATTTAGATCACATTTTTTGTTGCTCTTTTTCAACCTCAAAACTAATGCCAAATTCTTGGTTTTTGAATAAAAAGTGCTATAAAAAATGTTTTTAGAAATAAATTAATGGCAAATAATATTTTAATATGCATCATATTAATTATTAATTGTTATTAACTTTGTGTGGAATTAGGATTTAGAATATTTTAATTATTAATTTGTTCTAAGAATTCTAATTGAACTCCTACCCTCTTCACTATAAATTCCACCCACCTTCTCCACTCTTTCACATCACCTTAACCAAACCACACCAACACCCACCATCGGCACACCAGCAGCCCCAATGAGCGCCAATTGCTGCTACCAGCTCCAGCTCGTGCGAGCCAATAATCCAACAGCTGCTCCAAATCGCCGCACCTGCCTGCACTCCAACTTCAAAGTTGTCATGCACCAGCCTGCTACTCCCTTGCACTTGCTCGCGCAAGCACCTACCCGATCGCACCACGCTGCTGTTGTTTACTGCCTATCCAACACACCTGTTCACACCAAGGCCGCACGCTGCTGTGCTTTTTTACTCCTAGCTCGTGCACACCTTTGCTAGTTGCTCACCCCTGTCACTTGTGCACTATAATTCCATCTTATTTCGCCACCAACCAATCACCCTTCCAACCAACCCTCAATAAAAATATTTTGCTTCTAATTTTATTTATTGAGTTCTTTAATACAAAGGTGGTTAACCATGCCTAGCAAAAGAACTCATGCCTTTATCCAAATTGACGAATCACAAAACAAATTCCACTATGAAGAAGCCAAAGCAAGATATGATAGCGTTTTCAAGAATCAACAAATGAACCCTGAAAAAGGCTTTACACTGAAAGAAAGAAACTATATCGATTTCATGGCATGCATTCGACAAATTGTTGAAGCTCTCAATTGGGAGTTATTTTGTAAGAAAAGACCTAGTGCAAATGAGGAATTAGTTCATGAATTTTATGCAAATTTGACCTCAAACGAATTAACGAAAGTTTCTGTCCAAGGAATCAAGGTACCAATAAGCTCAAATGTTATTAATGAATTCTTTGAATTACCTGATTTTGAAGACAACGAATATTCTTCCTTGATGAGAAATATTGAGGCTGAAAATCTGCAAGAAATTCTCGAGGAACTTACAGTTCTGGGTTCTAAGTGGACTGTGTCAAAGAATGGAACTCACACTTGCCACAGAGAATATTTGACACCAGTAGCGAAGGTATGGTTCTATTTCATTCGATTCAGCCTTATGTCTATTTCACATGGGACTACGATTTCATTAGAGCGGTTGGTCTTGTTATACTCGATTTTAACCGCAAAGAGTATTGATGTGGGAAAAATCATTCTGAGAGAAATGCAGAATTGTGCCGCTAGACATCCTGGCCCAGCTTATTTCCCCTTTACGATAACAAATATGTGCTTAAAAGCTAAAATTCTTGCAAACGTAAAGAATACAGGTTATAGCCAAGGCACAATCACAGATTGGGACCTCTACCAAATAGCCGGAGATTTTGTTCTACAGCGACTAGTTGAATAAAGAAAGGATCCCAAAGAAGAAGAAGAACAAGATCCCACAGACATCGAAACAATGCAGTCAGTTGAAATCCCTGATAAGGCAGAACCAATGGAACCCATAACCAAACCTGAAATGGCAACCTCAACATTCAGAGCTCAATTGCCTCGCCCAAATCTTCGAGATAAGCTGTCAAAATTGATCGACATAATGCAACATATGCAGTGGCATCAACAAGCTTACTGGAGATATTCAAAAATACAGGATGACTCAAAGAGAAACGCTCTTACGAAAATATTCAATGACCCATTTATTTTTGTGCCTGAGTTTCCAGATTTTATATTTGAACCATGGAGTCCACTCTCAAAGAGGAAACGAAGCGATTCATACAAAAACAAAGACGGTGAAGCAAAAGATGTGTCGGATTATAAGGGATCTATAAATAAATAAAAAATGGGGATCTCTACTTTATTTATTTTTCTTTCCTAAGTTATTTAATGTTTTAGAATTAAGTTCTATTAGGATTTTTATTTCTCGCACAATAAAACAAGAGATGGAAATCATAAATAAAAATGAACAAGTTACAAAGTACGAAGTGTGGAAATAGGTATGTACATGTCTAGGATTGGATTTAGAGAGAGTTTGGTACTTAAGCAGCCAAATTGACTCACCTCCTCTTTTCTCGAATCCTACTTAGTATATAGTATATATTCACTTCTAATAATGAGGACATTGTTCATCTTAAGTAGGGGGACTGAAAAATTGAAAGTATTTCCTCTCAGAATAGATCTTTCTTCTAATTATTATTAGGTTATATTTTGTTCAAAAATTTGAAATTTTGTTAAGTATGCTAAACTTCAGTATGAATAAAGTTCTATTATTTCAATAATTGTTATGTTAGCTGAATTATTACATAAATGTACTCTTAATAAAGTATGTAAATCATACCATAAAATTTTTAGTTCCTTAGGAAAGCTAGGCATGCATGAAAGTTTAAGTCTCTAGAATTAACTTAGTAAGTCCTTGAGGCGAAATCCTAGAAAGCATGGAATGTTGAAAATGATTTAGGCACTTTTGTTTGGACCGTTTGAGCCTTTCAAGCCAACCTTGATGAATTTTTATCCTTTGAAACCTAACTTTGAGACTATATAGCCTAATTTTATTTGAACCTATGCAATATTTAGACATCACTTTTCTCCTAATTATCTTTAAATTGTCTCAAACACTAGACTTGGTACTATTTAGAACATTCTTTGAAAATAAGTTTGGGGGAGTTGAAAAGAAGTATCAAATACTCAAAAAAATTGTAGTACATACAGCAAAATACTCGTGTTTAAAAAAAAGATAGCAAATGTACTTGAAAGAAATAGATGTACAAAAGAGCACATGAAAGCAAAATGAGTTGGTGTATTGAAGAGAATTATTTTGAAAGTCTGATTCAAGCTGAGTCTAGGGTTTTTAGCCTAAATTTATCTATATTTTACCTACCCTAGCCTAGCCACGTTACAACCTATTTAAAAGACCTATTGATTCAAGTTTCTATGCTACCTACATTAGTGGAGAGAAATTGCTATGTTCAACATATGAAGGCATAAATTAAACTTGATGATTGCAGCTTAATCTTAAATAAGGGAATAAAATCAAATTTGAAGGGATTTAACATGTTTTTATTGAGAAAGCATTTAGTCTATTTTTGCTATCATAATAATAATTTAGATTAATTTCAACGATATGTATACTTAAGTAGCATAAATATCAAAATTCTTGTCCTTGAGCATAACTATACTAAATTCATAATTTTAGGAAGAATGTTTTTCTGAAGTAATTTTTCAAAGGTGTTTCCAAGAAATTCTCTTTAATTTGTGCAATAATCAAGACGAGCAATGAATTAGATTTGGGGGTACAGAAACACGAAAATATATAGACTCTTTCATGCCTTTTTTAACTCAAATTAATGCACTTTCGGTTTAATTCTTGTCGAAAAATATATAATAATTATAAAATTAATTAAAATTCAACATGTTAATAATTTTTCATTTGTTTTTATTTATTTTCGATAGATTTGTAGAAAAGGTGAAAATTAGCTCGGCAGACACTACTAGAAGCACAAAACCGAGAAGCGATTTTTGAAGCATCGAGGTGAATTAATTTTTCAGTCTAGACGGTCCAATTTATGAATATTAATTCATAATATAATTAATTTTAATTTTAATCCAATTTATCTTGGGTTAAATCATTATTATTAATTAAATTATGAAAGGAGGTCTAGTTGTGCTAAATCGAGAAGACCGATCCAACTGAGCAATAGGCTGCCCAAAACCGTCCCATATGCTAACCCAATCAGTTTATTTAGTTGATTATTTGGCTAGCAAAATAGCCCTTGAAGTTTCCTTGAAATCGCATTCAAACCCCTCCACTTATCAAGCTTTTGTAGATTTTCCCCTAGCTAAATTTAGCAAGTTTGAAAGCTTCAAACTTGCCACATGTGTGGCCGGCCATTGGAAGAGTTAATGGCTTCTAATTTTTTCAATTTTTAACAACCTATCCAACCTATAAATACCCCATTGGCTGCTCATTTCAAACACACCTCTCACACATTCATTCTTCACGTTTCTCTCTCACGTTTCTCTCTCACGTTTCTCTCTTCAAAACCCTTCCTTTGTTCTCCATTTTCCCATTCCATTCCCTTGTCGATTTCCTATTTTGGAAAAGATCCCTTGAACCACCGTTGGTATCAGCATTCAAGTGTTTGTAGAAGCATCGGTTCAACAAGAACAAGCGGAGATGGAGGAGCAGAGCAAACTAGTCAAGCTTCGGAAAAACACTAGATTATTCTAGTTCCCTATCCTTTAATTTTTATTGTTGTTGTTATGAACACACATATGAATACTTGTTATGTTGATATGTTTAATTTAAGTAACATGGCTTAAATTTAATTCGTGTTAGGTTGAATGCATTTCATCCACTTAAGTTATTAAAATTATGTTTGTGTTGTTATAAGTCTTGGTAAATTGTTTAACTAAGTAAAACCATGATTATGTTATTCTTGCATTACAATTGTAAGGTAACTAATGAATTAATTTAAATCGTATTGAAATTGTAATTAATGAACACAATACCTAATCAGTGCATGTTTGTTTATCTAAGGTAGCTGAGGGTTAAATTAGCGACGGTATTAAACAGTACATTAGCCTTTCATAACTAGGACGATTATTGTGATTAAACTATTTCAAGGTAGGAATACATTGTTACCACAATTAATCTTTTCCGTGCTTATGAAGATTGATTAATTTTTTGAATTGGCATTGGAAAATGATGAAGAGATTAGTTAATTTAATAGGTACGTATGAACAGTAGTTAGCAAGTTACCAAGTTACCAAGTTGCCGTGAATTTATTCGTAACAACATGAACATGAGTTTAGTAATTCTAAGTTAAAAAATATAATTAATGAAAGAAAATCATGTCATCTTGACTAAAATCATCTTTTGAAATCATGCATTGGAACGCTATTTTTATTTTCTTTTATTTTACTTAATTAAACTTTAGTTTAAACCACTTCCTCAAAATCAAAATATTTTTCTTCACCAAAGTGTTTTTAATTGCATTCATATATAATTCTTTTCACAGTCCCTATGGGCACGATAACTTGACATTTAC
Source organism: Gossypium hirsutum (assembly GCF_007990345.1). Classification (NCBI taxonomy): domain Eukaryota; kingdom Viridiplantae; phylum Streptophyta; class Magnoliopsida; order Malvales; family Malvaceae; genus Gossypium; species Gossypium hirsutum. Next base: position 34,498,937 of record NC_053446.1, on the reverse strand, counting down.
TTGTCACTTTATTTCTTGCTACGATTGCGTACACTTGCACATTTCCATCGTTCCACAAACACTATGCAGACATCTCAGCCCAAAAATGTTTTAATGTTATTCAAAAATTTGTCACAAGAAGACTGGTCTTCCAAACTTGAAAATTGACAGCTTTGTTGAATTGACTTTAATAAATTTCACCACATCCTTGTATGTATCAGTTTCACATAATGAATTTATAGTTGTTTGGCCCCAATTCCTTTTGTCCACTACTTTAGCTTTACACCCCTAAGGATTTTCCAATTCACTAATATAATTAATAGCTTTCAAGGAGATGGCATAACCTTTACAACACTATCTTTTCTTAAGGCTTAGATAGAACCTTTTCTATCCGGCTTTTATTGTTAAACTAGAATCCTTCTTAATTTCAATGGCTCAACTAAAATCTTCCCAATTTACAATTAATGATATGGAAAAAAATTTAAATAAAGGGACTTCTACAAAAATTAAGCTCTCAAAGAAATAAAAATGAGGGTGATAATACATATGTACAAGAGAAAATGAAAGAACAAAGAATTTGAAGCTTTTCTCTTGACTTTGATGCTTAGATGCGATAAAAATGTGATAGATAATGATGAATCCAGCTTAGATTCATTGATAAAAATTATGTATAAAGTTAGGGTCTTATTCGCAAAAGATAGAAAATTTGAGGTTTCATAGTAAATAATAATATCATGAAATACCTATTGGATTTGGCGCCCTAAGTGTAGTATATTCGTCTTATATTAGTAATTTTTTTCGAATAGATTGGTTAATAAAATTATTCATGAATTACATTAATATCTTTTGTATAATGTACTCGTGTGTTTTTTGCATGCAAAGCAAAATAGATGTAAATACTAAGCGGTATTATATGGCCAAATCGTAATAGAAAAAGACAACTTATATTAGTAGACGAACCTATACATGTCCTTAGTCTAATCAGAAATAAGAAAACCAATTAAAAGACTAATATGTTATCTATCAAGTCCAATTAGGGAGATACTTTGTCTTGGGCATCAGAGCGGATGACTCCCAAAAGATAGAGACATAGATATGACTGACTGGATTGACAGTACATCGGACTGGATCCAAATAGAATAGATCTTAAATATGTTTTTGGATTTATTGATTGTGTGGCATACCTTAATCCTAAGTGGATGATAGATTATGTATGCATGACACATATACTTTAATGTAAGTAAAAGTCTAAGTTCAAATAGATACGGAACCGTAAGTTGTTGTGTTGGGTATACGACTTTTACAGTATGTAGCATCATTCACAATAGTGGAATTCATAGCTCAAGACATGGGTAAATGATATTCTCTCTTTGGTATTACATGATAGATGAAAAGTAAGCATAGCCACGGGTTGTTCGTCTTTACTTAATTACTATTTGATAGTAGTTGACTTTGTGACAGCCCAAAGTTGACCCTAGTCGGGAAGTGGTTTCGGGACCGCTAAACCGAGTCACCGAAATGTTTGAATGTGATACTTATTGTGTAGAATATGTAATTATGAATGTGTGAAAATTTCAAGCTTCGATTTGGTTGATTGCATGTGAATTTAGTCAATAGGACTTATGTGAGAAAATTCAAAAATGTGATAGGTCAATGTGTGAGGACCTATTAGTGCATGTGGACAAAGGGGGGACTTGCATGTCAAATTTCCCCCCCCCTAATGAGTAGTGGCCGGCCATGACAAGGAATGATGGGCAAAACATGTCATGAAACATGTTTTGTTAATGGAAGAATAAAATAAGGAGTATGGGTAATAAAGAAATGGAAAACAAAAGAAAAAAAAATGTGTGTGTAGTGTTTGTCCCCCCCATTGTCGTGAGCTAAAGAAGAGAAAGGGGGAATTTTGTTCATCCTTTTCTCATCTTCATGCTTGCCAAAACTAGAAAGAAAAACAAAGAAAAATTTTCTCATCCTTTGGTTCATCCTTGGCCAAAAATTTTAAGGAGGAAAGAAGAAGAAAGGTGAAGAGATTCGGCCATGCATGTAGCTAGGCTAAGGTATGTTTGATGATGTTCCATGAGAGGCATGCATGTTTTAGTTGTTAGCTTGAGTTCTACCTAACCCATGGTCTAAATCTTGCTATGTGATGGAAATGGCACTTGACCATGGATGCATCACTCTTGGTTGATGTTTGATGTTGTGGTGATGAGGCATGAGGATGAGTTAAGATTCGGCCTAGGTGGAGGTTGTGTTAATGCCATTGCATGCAAAATATGAAGCTTGTTAATGATGCATGTGATGATGGCTTGATGATTCTTGAACCTCCTTTTTAGCATTTTTTGTGTGAGCACATATGTGCATTGGTTGCTAAATGGAGAAGAATCGGCTAGCAAGATGTGTGCTAAGGCCGAATGTAACTTTGCATGTTAATGAGCAATGCATGTGTTAAATTGATGAAAAGGGGGAGGATGCTTTACTAGTGTGTATATGTGTGTATTAAGTGTTGAAATCGACCCCAAAAATGGACATGCATATTCGGCCAAGGGGAAAGAAATTAGCTAATATGTTGTGTTGATGCATGATTTTTGCATGTATGAGACTTTAATGTCTAATGTATAAATATGGGCTAAGTGCCTTGTGTTCATCTTTTGATGCCTAAATGATGAAATCAATTTATTTGTTTGATTAAGCTCAAGAGCAAAGGGGAAATAAAACCGATAAAGGGAAGGAAAAAGTGGTTGAATAGCTAGCGGAATCGTTCGACAACACCCGAGGTAAGTTCTTGAGTAAGAGAGCTTAAATTTCGATGTGATTAAATCATGCTCTATGTGTGGCTATTGAGCCGAATGTGCAAGGACAATATGTGCCTTGTGTTTGAGTTTCGTAAACGAAAATGAAATATGAATGTGCCATGAATTATTGTTAGATGTGCATGATTAATTGAATGCTGTCCGGGCTAAGTCCCGAAGGCTTTGTGCTAAGTGAATATATCCGGATTAAGATCCGAAGGCCTTTGTGCGAGATACTAAATCCGGGTTAAGTCCCGAAGGCATTCGTGCGAGTTGTTAAATCCGGGTTAAGTCCCGAAGGCATTCGTGCGAATTGTTAAATCCGGGTTATGTCCCGAAGGCATTGTGTGAGTTACCAAATCCGGGCTATGTCCCGAAGGCATTTGAACGAGGAGCTATATCCGGTTAAATCCCGAAGGTACGTGATTTGGTAATGAATGAGCTTGCTGTAAAATTCCAGCGAATACTCGAAAAACATCCCAATATGGGGATATGTTACGTATGTGTTGAATTTAATCGAGCCCTTACAAATAAATGTTCGCTCAGTTGATAAACGAGCTATCGGCCTTCGGCTAAGTTAGTCTATTGTGTATGTGCATAAGGGTTGTTAATGTTGTGAAGCAAGTTTAATATCGATAAATTGCGTATTATGAAATATTCCGTTTAGCTAAATGTGTGATATTCTTTGTTTATGCTGGAATTCCTTGCTCAAACTTACTAAGCATAAATTGCTTACTCGTTACATTGCTCCTCTGTTTTATAGATTTTTGGTTCTCCAGCTATCGGACTCGGGATCTTGAAGTCGAAGTCGCCCACACTATCAAAGGCTCTTTTGGGTACTATTTTGGTTGAATCTTGATATGGCATGTATAGGACTACCCATTGTTGTTTTTCGAGTACTTTATGAAATGTATAAGTGTACAGCCATGCGAAAATGGCTTGTAGAAGTGGAGTATGGCATTAGACCATTCGTGTTTATGAATGTATAGATGGTTTCATGATGTAACTATAGTTGGAATGGAAGTGTTGAGCAAATGATCAGCCACTGGAATGGCTAAGTATGATCATATGTGGGCTTATGTATGACAAGGCCCTAGTTGGTCCATGAAACCCCAAATTAGGTAAGGTTTACTTTGAAAACAGAAGCTGATAGCAGCAGTGGTGTGGATTGGAAAAATCACAAGAATTCGTAGGAGTGGAATTAAATAGTGAATAAATTATGTAATCGAACCTTGATGAATCTACTTTCATATGGAAGTAACGAAACAATCATAGGAACAGTACAGTAAGAGATATTCGGGTTCTTGTGGAACAGGGCCAGAACAGTTTCTGGATTCCCTGTTCCAACTTTGGAAATTCACTATAAATTGACCAGAGATAATTAGGGGTCATACCATATATGTATGGATTCCTCTCTGAGTCTAGTTTCCATAGAAACAAACGGCATCAGTATTGAAGCTCTGTGCAGAGAGATATCCAAGTCGTAATGGGAAAAGGTCAGTGTAGTCGATTCCTGTAACATGGGAGACTTTGACTAATAAACTGTACTAATTGGCCCGACCAAAAATTCTAGAAAAAAATACATAGGTGGGGACATGAGTCTAGTTTCAGGGAAAAATCACAAAACTGATTTTCGAGTTGTGAAACTCAAGATATGATTTTTGAAGCGACTAGTACTCAGACTAGGCAGTGTCTGGAAAAATTTTTCAAAGTTTGTTAACATCTCGTGTCCGACTCCGGTGTCGGTCTCGGGTTCGGGGTGTTACAGACTTGTTATGAAAGAAAATGTAATGATTACCATGAGATCAAATGAGATCATTTTGGGAGAAAGAATTCATCCCAAAGATATTAAGGATATCCTTTGAGGGTAACACACTTATGACAATGTCATTGGACGAGCATTAATCGAGTAGCTTGCCTAATAATATGTTATTAGGGAGAGCTCAGTCACGATACTATACTGGATTGGCTTTATGACTAAATGAGCTTATAATTAATAGGTAAAAAGTTGGAACTTAATTATAAATCATTTGAGCCCTAATTACATATGTTCAATCAGTCCCTCCACTAGCTCCTTGAAATAACATAAATGAATTGCATGTTGAATCAAACGAACAAAAATGGATAGAAATAATAAAGTTAGAGAAATGAGTTACATTCGAAAATGAATGTGGTTTCTCACTAAGTATGGAAATAACCTGAGAATTAATTTAAGTTTTTAGAATTATTATTTAATTAATTGAGGTTCAAAAATAGAATTATATTAATTGGCCATTGTGAATCAGTTGAATGTAGAAACTAAATATATTTTTCATAGATTCTTTTACTGTAAAGTTGTCATGATTTTACTGGAATTAGAATTGAGTTGAGAAAATTATTTAATTGAAAAACTAATTTAATAAATAATTTCAATTTTGAGAAATAGAAAAATATGTACTAGGTTGAATTAAATTATAAAGTGTTGGGTTAAAAGTTCAGGAAGCAAATATAAGTGGACATAATACAGGAGAGGCCCAAACCTCTATCATAATACATATTAGGGGAAGCACATCCTATTAGCCACTTTCTCTCCTAGTTCAACTAGGGGACTATTTTTCTATTAAATAAGCATTAAATGCATTCGACTAATTTAATTAGGGTTTCATTCCTCTCCCTATAAATAGATGATAGTAGTAGGACTAAAAACGCAATAAGTTATATACAACTTTGAGATATTGTTATTTTGCCCAAAAATAGTGAGAATTTATTTCTAAGTATAAATTATATTTTTTGAGAATATCAATTCTATCGGTTTCTACTTAAGAGAAAGTTTTACTTTCCCACTAAAAGTAAAGTAAATATTTTTTGTCGTGATTAATTCAAATTGTTTGAGCCCACACTCGACAAAGTTCGTGGTATGAGAACAGCGAAAAAGGTCATTTGCTTAAAAACCGGGAATGAAAAGGATCCGTCTAGCCTAAAACACAGGTGTAATTTTGGGAAAACTTTTTCACTTTAAATATCACAAACTGACTCGGTTTTCAAAATTATATTTTTCCACTGTACAAGAAAACTATTTTCGAACTAGTTCTTTCCAATAGTTGGTACCAAAACCAGATTGTGCTATGTTTATAAATTTTTTTCAAAATTTTATTTTTCCACTGTACATGAAATTTTTCTCTCTTCTTCATGTGTGATTAATTTTTGATAAGATATGTCATTTTTATATGTATTTTATTATTTTATTATTTATATGATAAAGTAATTTTGCCAAGGTTGTGATACCTAGAAATTTAAATGTATTTACTATTAATTTTAAGGTATGTAATTAGATCTTGGACTATCATCTCCAAGTAAGATTTATTTAATTATTATTTTAGAATAATTTATTTGAGCCAAAAACAGACAAAAGACTTATGTAACCAATAATTTCGACATAACTCAAAAAATTGAGACGTATCCAGGCTGATTGAGACGATGCAAACCCGACCCAACCAAACCGGCAAAAGTCCGACGATTGTTCGATGGCAGAGGCTACTAGTAGTTCGAAGGTGGTGATTGACAATAGGGACCGATAGCAAAGATCGATGATAATGGCCGGTGGCGACCGACGATAGCCCAACAATGGTAACAGTGACGTGAACCAGTACAACAACAGAAGTCTGTGGTGGAAAAATAGAAGACCCAAAGTATATTTTAGGGTGACTTTTGTAATTTTATTATTTTTCTAAGATGAAATCATGGAAACTTTGGCTGGTGAGGGTCATTTCAATATTTTGTTTTTATTTGTGATTACATGATGATATTTATTTAACTGCGAATGTATGTTCATGCATATATATGATAACCATGCCATATAGTTTAGGGAAAGAATGTCACGTGTACTTATCATGCATTTTTTAACCATTTATGATTGAAACTAGACTTTAAAGTCTTGCATGTTTTTAAAATATTGAGTGGGAGAAGGTTCTTAAACAAGACGTTCAATCTCCATCAATGGTCTATTGTGATGGCATGGAAATTTAACTACCCCATAGCAGGATTGCCATGTGGATCTCACTAAGGAGATTTCCTGAAAGTAAAAAGAATTATCTTGTAATCGTATAATAGTTGGTCAGCCCTGTTGTAGGTATTATCATGTGATATAAAAAGAAGTTTATCTTCAAAGAGAACAATTACTCACAGCATGTCACTTAGTGAGATTGTCCCACAATGACTCATTTGTGGTACATGATGTGATAGGTGTTGAGTTAATGGTTGAACACTCAAGATCTTCTAGTTAAGTAACATCCCACGAAGCTTTACATAAGTTAGAATGATGGCCAAACATTAAAAAATTATTAGTATGTAGCACCTCATACCCGACCCAATCGGCGGGTCTGAACTAAATGATGATGCATTCCAATTTAAATTTAACTTATACTTTCAGCATTATTATCTGTAATAATAAAGAATGAAGACAAGAATATATTTGATATTACTACTAAGCAAATTAAAAACTTTCAAGAATATATGTTGATAAAATTTTAATTTACTGCACAGCAATTTCACATAGGAAACTTTAGCATGTTAAAGATAGTCATTTAGTATTAAATATTTGTATTATGATGACTTAATTTTATTTACAACAAAGACCCTAAGTCTCTGCCTCTAAGTCACCCCGTTGTATGTATATTACATCTAAGAAATGAATTTGCCGGCATCCAAGGCAATATAACGGTTCTTTCATTCTACTCCCTATGTTGTGACATCAATATCCCCGTGTTGCAACATAATGACCAACTTTGAGTTCCTATGCCTTTGAATGGTCTCCTACACACTCACTAAGTACGTTAGCTCGACTTTAGGCCTCATTCGGCCCCTAAGGTCAATAAAAGACTCAAAATGCACTCTTTGTTGAATTTAAACTAAACTAAGAAAACATAAATAAAACATACTAAAATTACTCATATTCAAGCTCCTCAAGTAAAAATATTAGTTTAATCTACTACACTAAATTACGAAAAATCAGCAGGATATTACAAAAACCATAGGGTGTAAGTGGATCTAAAAGAAAAAAAAGAAATACTGATGGAAAAGTGGAAACTTACAAGGATCAGACTTGTAGCAAAGGGTTATATTCAGAAAGAAGTATCGATTATGAAAAAACCTTTTATCTGATTTTCATACTCAAGTTAATTTGCATATTTTTATCCATTACGATGAAGCTCGATTACGAGATTTGACAAATGAATGTCAAGGTAGTACTCTTGAATGACTATCTTAAAGAGAGCATCTACATGATGCAACCACCATATATACAACTAAATGAAATAAGCATAAAGTTTACAAACGGCTTAGATCCATATATGGACTTAAGTGAGCATCCCACTCATAGGATCAAAGATTTGATCAAGCAATCAAAACTTTTGGATCTGAGCAACATGTGGATGAACCTTGTCTTTATAAATGTATGGGGGATGGAAAGATGATCTTTCTCGTTTTATATGTCGATGACTTTCTACTCATTGGAACTGATGTAGGGACACTATCATCAGTTAAATTGTGTTTAACCTAATAGTTTAGCATAAAAAACTTGGGATGTAACATCCCAAAAATCGATGGTTAGTAAAATCGGGTTTATGAATCAGTAGAGAGATGTCATGCCTTAATTTTTAAGATTATCTATGAATTTTAAGAAAAATGAGATATTGGTTTGTTGGATAAGTGTTAGTGAAAGGTTCCCTGAAACCCAAGTTCAAATCTCTTCTCTCTCACCATTTTTATTATTTTGCAAATTTTGCCTTAAACCCTAGTATGTGACATGCCTTATTTTTAAAATAAATATAGCAAAATTATTTCAAGAATGAGGAAAAATCCTAATTGTTAAAAGAAATATGAGAAAGCATAGAAATTAAATGAGGTCCCAAGTTCAAATCATTTCCCTTATAAAATAATTAAATTTTGTAAAATCTCTTTTTTTTCATGTGTTTGTCATCCATACCGTTGAACCCTAAGTATAAATACAACTTTTTATTGTATTTTTCATCATTTAATTCAATTTTTCCCTACCCTAGTCGTGCACCCTCTTTCTCTCCTCTTTTCTCTTCTATTTTCTTTCTTTCTCTCATTGTTCTCGTCGTCAATACCTCATATTTTACCATCTCTTTCTTCTTCTTTTTGTATCAAGATTGGGCACCATATCCTTTACTCTATTACTTCCATTTATCCTCAACTAAATTAGCCCCAAATCTAAAATCTTAAACCCCAAGATCGGTCCTGAGCATTGCCAAGAAAGTGTCATTGTCGTTTTTCTATACTAGCTTGAGTAAGATTTATTTTCTCTTCAATTTCATGATTAATCTTGTCAATTAAAAACCAAAATTTCCAGATCTGGAATTTTGGGGATTTTAAATGATTGCAAAGGTATTTTTTCAAATTTTAATGAGATCTCAAACCGTTTTAAAATTTAGCCCCAATTTTGGCCACCATGTGTGGTGGTGTGTGTGCCTATGTGCAAGAAAGGGGGCCATTTTGTTTCTTGTGTCTTGCCCATATTTTTCTAGAATTAAATTGTGTTATTGAACCCTCCTAATTGGCCTTCAATCACATGTTAATTAGGGATAGATGTTCTTGATCAATTAGTCAATCGAATCCCACAAATCGTGAAACATAAATGCAATTACAGATAACTAGTTTGTTATTTCGACACAGTTGTTGGGTAAAGGTTATGAATTAATTAAATGAAGGAATTTAATCATTAATTACCTATTGATTTCCTAGTATATTATTTGATTAGGTGCTAACCCAAACGCCCCAACTTATTCGTAAAGGCGAAGAACGATTGTACATACAGTTCGCATCGATACAGTGTAAGGAATCTAACTAGTTTGGATTCATAAAATAGTTATAATTTTCAACGATTAGTTTGAACTCATAAGTGGGTGTTTGCAGGCTAGTTTAATGATAAATTAATTGAATTTATACTAAATTTTGGTTTAGGTTCGTTTAAGGAATTATTAAGAAAAATTGGAAGATTCGTTAATAAGGTTTGGGTCCTAAACTTATAAAATCGTTTGAAAATATTAAATATCATGTTATCTTTGATAAATTAGCTTGCTGATTGGATTGACTTAATAGCCAAATTATTGATTTTGTGAGTGGCCGAACCAGGTATGTTTCAAGCATTAAAAGATTGACATGTTGGCAAAATTGTTAGTTAGATAGTGTGAATGTTTGATTGAGTTTGTAATTACATATTTGAATTATGATATATGAGAATGTTTGACTGAATGATATAATGTGTTGATAAATTAAGCTTATGTATGATTTAAACACGAGATATTAGTTATATTGTGTAGTGAAAAGGGTGCTATTTATGCACAATGAAAATCTGTAAAGTATGTGAAATTGAACAATATTGATTGATACCAACACAATGGTAATTTGAAAGATTGGAACACTGTTTCCACTTACTGAAAGTGTAACGCCTTGACTTAATAAATTTTGTTTTTATGAATTTCGTAATAATTGAGTCTTTGCATCAGTATTTAAGTACTTTAATTTTGTGTCTAAGGTATTGGGTTCGAGTCTCAGTTCAATCGTTTTGTTCCTAGGTCTATCAAAATAAAAATAAAATATGTTTGTTTCCAAAATTTTTGAGTTGATTTTTAAATGAGTTTGCTTGATTTTAGAGTAATTAATAAATAAATAAAACATAATCAAGTATTTAATATATATGGTATTATCTTTTGGGTTTTGTTTTGAAAATAAAAAAAAAAAGTGGTTAGTATATGTGTTTTTATCATTTCTTTCTTTTAAAATAAAGCTCATTTTATTTTTGTTTTATTTATTTTATTAGAAAACAAAAACCCACGTTTTGCACCTCCATTGTTTCCCCTAATTCACGTCGCAATTCCAATTCCAAATTTTGGCACTTTGCTTTTCTTCTTTTTTCTTCTTTCTTTTCTTCTTCGTTCTTCTGTCTTTTGTTTCTTGTTTTGCTGGGCTAGTGTTAGTGCTTGAAGCAATAGCTTGTGATTCCTTGACTTCTAATCCAAGGGTAAGGTATTTAAGTTCAGTATTTTATGCACTATTTGTAGTCATGTTGGAATATGCTTGCAATAATTAGTTTAGTGATGTTGTGTTATTTTTAAAGCAATTTAGGAGTAGTACAAGAGGAAGTTGGCAACCCTCCAACAATTTAGAATTTGCGTAATAGTTGTTCTTGCCCCGGTAAGGACGTGGTTGTGTTATGAAGGGTTGTTTTATTAGATTAGGTTCAATTTTTAGTCACGATTTCATGATTCATTTAATTGTCAATTAGGTTCTGGGATTATTCGTATTTGAATCGGCATTAGAAATATACCAGGTGTGTAATGAGAAACCCGAAAAATATCAAAAGGCGAAAGCCAAAATTAGGGCTTGTTGACGCCATACTGCTGTGTGCAGTAGGACATGTGCGACACACGGTCGTGCGATAAGCCGTGTGCGAGGCCGTGTGAGACACACGGTCTAGGCCATTTTAGGCGTGTGTGAGCCATGTGCCAGGCCATGTGGGCCCAAATTTCAAAATATTTCCCTAGGGTCATACATATCGTCCCGATCGACTGTGGGCTTTCCGTGGGGTCGGTATGTGTTATATAAGCATTAAAGCATGAAATTTGCCATGTTCTTTGTATGAATTCGACGTAAATAATTCCTAAATGCATGTAATGTGATGCGATATGTTTGATATGTTATGTATAAGCATGTTCAATATTTGTTAGACGAGCATGCATGATATATATATATATATTCTAGTATTTGTTATTCTGTTGTATTTGGTATTCTATTTGTATCTGGCTATGGGGTGGGTAATATATTATGTGGAGGAAGTGTTCTGTGTGAGACGTTAACTTGCCATTCTACTAGTTGTACTGCTGCGATTTTTCTGAAAAGTGTCATAAGGACACAAAGTGGTGTGTAGGGCTGGGTGGGTGTTTTATACCCCAGATGATGTGTTGGGATGGTTGGAGATGGTGTGTAGCGAATGAGGGTAGGATTGTAATTTGCATGTGACTCTGATTTTGCATAAGACATTCGTCAGTAACTGTTCGATTATGTATTCAATCTGTGATTTTGTTTCTATTAGTTACACACTGAGTTATAAAGCTCACTCTTTATTTATCTGTTACTTTCAGGTAACTCTCAGACTCAGGCGGGTCGGTGTGATAGGAGCTCAGATATGTCCACACTTTCATAAAACTTTATTTACATAAATTTGGCTTATTTAAATTTCTATTTTGAGAGTTTTTTTAATTTTTGAACTCTCTGGACATTTTGGTTTATTTCTGGATTTGGACTTTTAATTTGGGTTTGACATGACATTTGATAAAACGATTTTTCAGAAAATGACTAGGTTTCTACGGTTAACTATTTTTAAGAAAACAAACTCGATTTTTCAAAATGTAACGTCTTAGGAACTTCCGCTGCAAATTATTCAATTTATTTAGAAAATAAAAATAATTAATGATTTTAACTATTAAGCATGACAAACGTTTTCATATAAAATGGCTTTTTAATTAGCAAAGATACACGAAGTTTTTCAATAAGCGAAAGCCAGATTTATAACTATTTTACATAACATTTCCAGATTTGGCCATAACGTCTAGGCTGAGTTTGGGGTGTTACAAAAAGTATATGATTATTGAAGACATGCTGAGCATGTCAAATGAATGTGAAAAGTAATGAGATATGATTATGTATGTGATTGTGTGACATATTAAGTCTGCATTATTCGTAGTCAATACACTACACCTAGAGTATCAAAGGGAATGGTGATTTATCACATTTTTACTGGCAGCTTGTCTACATTTTTATTGGCAGAATTTTCTGCATACTGTTATCAGTGGTTTTCACCACAACAGGATTAAGCTTATAATGTTTTGGAGTTCTAATGACAGGTTCTGGGGAACTCGTGGTGTGTAACGGATGGTATGGGTAGGAACCATTTTGCTTTGTATCATGCTCACGATATATTTGAATGTTATTGATTTATGCTATGTATTGTGTTGTGTTGTATTGTATTGAATGGTATCGAAATTAATGATTATTACTAGAATGAATGATGACCGATGCTCATACACCATTTGACATCAATTTGATAACGGTTATGTAATGATCTGAAATTTCAAAGATGGTTTTGTGTTCTTCTATTAAAGCAAATATGTTTCACTGTATTCGATATTTATGTATGTTTAAATAAATGTTCGACTCATACTGAGCTTTCATGAGCTCGCCCCCCATAGTGTTTAACTTTTCAGGTAAACCTCGAAACTAAGACCAAACCCGGCACACGGAGAATCACTTTGGACCTCGGACTATTTTTAATAAGTATTAATCAATTTCTATTGGTTTTGGTCTGTAATTTTTTTTAATTATTTCTGGTCTGTGGCTTGGTAACTTTTCATTTGAGGATTTTTGTATGCATAGATTACTCAAGCATAAAAATGGGGAATGCCTGATATCTGACTTAAGTAAAATTTGACATTGTTCCCTGATTTTCGCTGCATTTCAAATGACATTGTTCCCTAAGCTTCCAAAATGACTTAAAATGGTTTTTCCGCTGCACTAGTTTAACATCGAGTTTTTACAAAAAAGAGTGACAAGCAAACAATTTTTTTCCTAATCAACACTATCAATAATAAAATGAGCCTTAAGTATTGATTATCTAATAAATGAATTATTTTAAACTAAATTAAAGCGCAAATACAATTTTTCTCTAAAATGAGTTTATTTAAAGTCTTCAAAAGTAACGTAAGTTAGCTTAGCCATTTCGGTGGCTAATATAGCCTTCTCAATCTAGCCATAACGTCTAGGCCGGGTTAGGAAGGTTACATGGGAGCAACTAATTTTTTTCTAGGAATTCGAATACTAAGGGTTCAAAACAACAAAGTGATAACATTATCACAACCTTTATACATAGACAAAATAGTGGAATGTTATGTAATGGCCAATTCGAATAAGGGAACTAAACCTTTTATATCGAGGTTTCATCTTTCTTTAGAGGATTATCCTAAGATAGCAAAAGAAAGTGAAAACATAAAAAAGGTTATTTATGCTTCTGCAGTAAGAAATCTCATGAATACTATGTTGCGCACACGTCTAGATATTTGTTTCACAGTGGGGTTGGTGAGTCGATATCAAGTGAGTCTAGGTCCACGACACTGGCAAGTGTTAAGCATATACTAAAGTATTTATGGAGAATGAGGTATTATATGATTCTGTATTCTGAAGTAGATCTTACTCCTATTGCATATTGTGTTTAACTTGTTCCTTCTAAGACAAATGTGTTGGTGACGAACCCCTTTGGTCAAAGTACGATGGTTAGTAGAGTAATCAAAGATTGTCCACTGACTTTTGGCGAACACATCTTTTTGGCAAATTTATTATTGCTAAATTTTCATGAGTTTTGTAACATCCTAAAAATTGAGGGTTAGTAGAATCGGGTTTGTGAATTGAGAGAGAGTGATCATGCCTTAATTTTTTAAGTTATCTATGCATTTTTAGGAAATAAATAAGGTATTGGTTTGTTGGTTAAGTGTTAGTGTAACATTTCTTGAAACCCAAGTTCAAATCTCCTCTCGCATCAGTTTTATTATTTTGCAAATTTTGACTTAAACCCTGGTATGTGACATGCCTTGTTTTTTAAAATAAATATTTCAAAATTATATCAAGAATGAAAATTATATCAAGAATGAGTTATTTGATTGATGGTTAAACATTAGTGAATTTATCCTTGAGGTCCTAACTTCAATTCCATTCTCATGCAAATAATTTAATTTTTTGACAAAAACCCCTTGTTTTAATGTGTGGGTCATCCAAGTCTAGCTAACCTAGGTATAAATATTAATTTTTCACTAATAATCAGTCTTTAATTCTTCTTCTCATTCCCTAGTCGTTCCTCTCCTCCTCTCATTCCCTTTGATTTTAATTTTTTTCCTTTTCCTCCATTGTTGTCGTCACCTTTACCTAGTTTTACCATCTCTTTTTTTTCTTTTTCTTTTTCTTTTTTATTTTTGCCACAAGATTTGTTAACATATTCTCCACCATATTTCTTTCATCTTTCCTCATTAAAATCAACCCCAAATCTGAAACCTTGAACTCCAAGATCGATCCCAAACATTGCCAAGAAAGTGTCATTGTCGTTTCTCTTGACTAGCTTGGGTAAGGTCTCTTCTCTCTTCAATTTCTTAATTAATCTTGTCCATTCAAAACCTAAATTTTTAGATCTGGAATTTGGGGGATTTTAAATGATTTCAAAGGTATTTTTCCAGAATTTAATGAGATCTCAAACAGTTTTAAAATTTAGCCCCAATTCTGGCCACCATGGGTGGTAGTGCGTGCGCTAAAGGGAGTTGTTTTGTTTCTTGGTTCTTGCCTATATTTTTCCAGCATTAATTTGAGTTCTTAAACCTTTCTAATCAGATTTTAAACCCATTTCAATTAGGAAAAAATGTTTTTGATCGATTGGCCATTCGGATTCCACAAATCGTGAAGTGTAAGTGCAATTAAAGGTAACTAGTTTGTTATTTCGACATAGTTGTTGGGTAAAGGTTATGAATTAATTAAATTAATGAATTTAATAATTAATTAGATACTGATTTTCAAGTACATTATTGAATTAGGTGCTGACCCCAACACCCCGAATCATTCGTAAAGGCGAAGAATGATTGTACGTACAGTTTGCATCGATACAGTGTAAGGAATCTAACTAGTTTGGATTCATAAAATAGTTATAATTTCAACGATTGGTTTGACCTCATAAGTGGGTGTTTGGGGGTTGGTTTAATGGTAATTTATTTAATTTATACTGAATTTTGGTTTAGGTTCGTTTAAGGAATTATTAAAGAAAATTGAAAGATTCGCTAGTGTGCTGCGAGAAAGCGAAAAATAAGGTGTGGGTCCTAAACTCATAAATTTGTTTGAAAATGTTAAATATCATGTTATATATGATAAATTAGTTTACTGATTGGATTGTCTTAATAGCCAAATTTTTAATTTTGTGAGTGGCCGAACCAGGTATGTTTCGAGCCTTAAAAGATTAACATGTTGGCAAAATTGCTAGTTTGATAGTATGAATGTTTGATTGAGTTTGTAATTACATATTTGAGTTATGAGATATAAGAATATTTGATTGAATGATATAATGTATTAAGATATTAAGCTTATGTATGATTTAAACGCATGAGATATTTGTTATATTGTGTACTGAAAAAGGTGTTATATATGCACAATGAAAATCCGTAAAGTATGTAAAATTGAATGATATTGATTGATACCAACACAATGGTAATTTGAAAGATCGGAACATTGTTTCCATTTACTGAAAGTATGTGATTATTGAGGACATGCTGAGTATGTCAAATGAATGTGAAAAGTATTGAGATATGATTATGTATGAGATTGTGTGACATATTGCATATGCATTGGGTTTGGATTTTGTGGTTGACGGAGGAGTTCCGTGGAGTACCAGCCGCATATTAAGTTCGCATTATTTGTAGTCAGTGCACTGCACCTGGAGTATCGAGAGGATTGGCGATTTTATCGCATATTATATGTTATTTGCGATTGTATCGCACTATTTGATATTCGGCAGATTTTGTGCATTATTAATTATTCGGTGGTTTTACCACATCGAGCAATGCTCATAATATTTTGGAGTTTGGCAGACGGGTTCTGGGGAACTCTTGATGTGTAGTGGATGGTATGGGTAGGAACCTTTTTGCATTGTATCATGTACACGACATATTCGAATGTTATTGATTTATGCTACACATTATATTTGTTATATTGAATGGTATCGAAATTAATGATTGTTACTCAAATGAATGATGACCTATGTTCATACACCGTTTGACATCAATTTGATAATGGCTATGCAATGACATGAAATTGCTATGATGTTTCTATTTTCTTCTGTTAATGCTAATATGTTTCATTGTATTTGATGTTTTTGCCCGTTTAAATAATTATTCGACTCACACTGAGCTTTTCATAACCTCACTTTTCAGGTAAACCTCAAAATTAGGACCGGACTCGACATTCAGAGAATCAACTTGGACCTCGGATTATTATTATTTTTTAATTAACTATTATTAAGTCTTTATTGGTTTTGGCCTATAATTTTTAACTATTTCTGGTCTGTGGCTTGGTAACTTTTCTTTTGGGAATTTTTGCATGCATGAATTACTCAAGCATAATAACTGGATAATGCATGATATCAGGCTTAAGTAAAATTTGATATTGTTCCCTAGTTTCCACTACATTGCAAATGAACTGTTTTTGAAAAAAAAATCGATAAGGTAACTAATTTTCCAAAATGACTTGAAAAATGGTTTTTCCGCTACATTAGTTTAACTTCGAGTTTTTTTTTTTAAGAAGAGCGACAAGCAAACGATTTTTCTAAAACAACACTATTAACAATAAAATGAATCCTAAGCATACACGACCTAATGAATGAATGCTTTTAAACTAACTCAAAGTACAACTACGGTTTTCTTTAAAATGAGTTTATTTAAAGTCTTAAAAAGTAACGTAAGTTAGCTTAGCCATTTCAGTGGCTAATGTAGCCTTCTCAATCTAGCCATAACGTCTAGGTCGGGTTTGAGAGGTTACAAGTTCGATGATATCCTTAGGCTGGATTGGTTAACTAGACACAACGTTATAATAGACTGTCGAGCCAGAGGCGTACATCTTTTAACTGCAGAAAGAGAGGAAGTGTTACTGCCTGGCATACAGACTAGTTTGGTGGGTAGTGTAATTTCGGCAATATCCACTAGAAAGTTTATAATTAAGGGCACAAACACATACTTGGTGTATATTATGGATTCGACTGAGGCGATGAAGGACATTAGCCAAGTACCGGTTGTGAAGGAGTTCTCTGATGTGTTTCCAAAAGAACTCTTAGGCAAGTGGCCAGACCAAGAGGTGAATAAAGGAATTGAAGAAGCAGCCAAATATTGCGCCCATATCTTGTGCTCCATACAGTATGGCACAGTTGGAGTTAAAGGAATTTAAGAAGCAGCTACAAGATCTCTTGGATAAAGGAATTATTCGACCAAGTGTTTCACCTTGGGGTGCGCCAATCTTGTTCATGAAAAAGAAGGATGAGACTCTCCACTTATGCATTGATTACCACCAATTGAACAAGGTAATCATGAAGAATAAGTATCTATTGCCACGGATAGAAGATTTTTTTGATCGACTAAGTAGAGTTATTGTTTTCTCCAAAAAATTAACTTGTAGTTTGGCTATTATCAAGTGAAGATTAAAGGTGACGACATTCCGAAGACTGCATTCACTCATGTTATGAACATTATGAGTTTTTAGTGATGTCATTCAGATTAACGAATGCTCCAATAGTATTCATGGATTTGATGAATAGAGTCTTCCAACCCTATTTGGACCGTTTTGTAGTTGTCTTTATCGACAATATTTTGGTCTACTCTAAAAGCGTGGAGGATCATAAGAACATCTAGAGATTGTACTTAGGACTCTGCGAGAAAACAAGTTATACACCAAATTCAGTAAGTGCAAATTTTGATTGAGAGAACCCAAAGATGAATTCTATTATTTGATTTCTAGTTTTATGCAATAAAATCTTAGTTTCTTTTTTTTCAACTATGAATTCTGAATTGTTCTTGGGTTATTATTTCTAGGATTTTAATCCATACTTGATGTGCATGAATTTGAGGTTGAATAGACTCGTCTTATGATTAGATCTTGCATAGTTAAATGGAGTTTCATGCAATCCTAGAAATAGGACGGCATAAATCTACAGGATTAGAATCAAATCTAATAGGGAAATCCATATAAACGAATTAATGCGACAATAGGGGTTTTAATTAGAAAGAAATTTCAATTAATCAACTTAGAGTTAGTTGCTTTTATATTCGAAAGAGATTAACATAAGTTTGGGATTTCTAAAAATTAGGGAAACTAAGGAAATAAATTGAATAAATTGGATTGAGAATTTTAGATGAATTTTAGGTGGATTCTTACATGGGTATTATTTAGTCAATTGGTTGATATTTGATTATTTTTATGTTTTATTTCTTTGTCGCATTCGTAGTTAATTTAGCCAGTTAATTTTAGTTTTAATTAATTCTTTGAATTATTAGGTACTAGGAAATGTAATCCTCAAGGGAACGATATTTGTGCTCAACATAGTTATACTATTAATTGATAGGTGCACTTAACTTAGTCAAATTTTTAGTTAATTTAGTGGACATCACGTCTTATAAATGCTCATAGACCGGAAGTTCTAGATTTATAATGTTGACACTATGCTTTAGAAAACCCTCGTAAAAAGGCTTCAAGCGTTGACCATTTACTTTAAGAATCTTTTTGGTATCTGTTTTTTTTTTCAACTGTTGAAACGTTAATAACAACAAATGACCCCATCCATTTAAAGCACAATTTTTTGGGGAATAATTTCAAACGAGAATTATATAACAAAACTTTCTGTCCAATTATGAAAATCTTTCGATGAATGCACTTATCATGAAAGGTCGTAGTCTTATCTTTTTTATATTTGCAAGTTCTCATAGGCGTCATTTCAGATTTCCTCCAATTCTTACGATTCCAACTTTCTATTTTCTCCAGTTTCGTTCATGTTGCATTGTTGAATGGCCTAATATGCTTGGTGTTATAGCTCGAGAGGAAAGTGCAATGGATTGTCAAAAACCAATCAATAAGGGGACATACCTATAGGCGTTTTACAGGCCATTTGATAGGCCCATAATGCATCTTTAAGGTGCAAGCTCCAATCCTTTCGATTGGGTTGTCAGCTTTCTCAAGTATATTCTTGACCTCCCTATTTGAAATGTGATGTGATCTTGAGTATCAATTATGAATTATGAGTGCTTATAAGGGATTGATAAAGAATTGAAATTGAAAACAATATGAAGTTGTATCTAGTTCAAATATATAAGTAATTGGTATGAGATTAGGACTGGATTCATTATTGAGATTTGTGGCCTAAAACCCTGTGGACAGTGTCTTGTGGACAATGCCAGGTGTATACAGATCTTACCTTTGAATGAGTGCAACTTGTAACTCCTAATAATCTTCGAACTAGATGGGTGAATATACAAATTTCACCTTCGAGTGAGTGTGTAATTCCTAATATTCCCCGGGCTGGATGGGTACATTATTATTCTATATTTCTCTTTAATTGGTAACTGTAATAGTGATCATTGTTGAACTTATATTTATGTTGGTTTGTAAGCAATTGTTGAAATTGAATGAAGTGAGTTGAGCGAAGGAAATTCAAATCCTAGCGTGGAGACATTCAAAATAAAATATAGGACTATGAAACGCATTGGTTTTCACTATTAACTACAAACCGGCGGGTTTGCAGTTGCAAGTTGTTTGGTGGGTTTATATGAAAAGAATATTAGGGAAAAGGAAGAAGAATTGGATGGTTTAGATTGGAACTTTGAAAAAGTGATAAAAGTTGAGCTTAGAAAAAGAATAAATACATTAGTCAATGGGATATATTTAGATGATATTTATTGTCACCAAGTTCCAATTCTAAACAATATTCATACAAACATTGATGAAACTTGAATTTATCAGATCTGATGAGTTTTATATCTAATATTCATCTGAAAAGCCCCAATAGGTAAACTCCTTAACTCACTGCACTATTTTATTGGTAAGTTGATTATATTCCAAGTTTTTAATTACTCGACATTTCAGTGTACAACCATACTCAAGGTTACCGTTTCTGTTCCTATTCAGAAATAAAAACAAATAGAGCTAGTTTCAATAGTATCCACTCACTCCTTGAATTCCAAAACATAGTATCAATCAGATTTTTCCATATTAGCCTAGTTGTTAGTTTGGACGTTGAATATGGCATAGAGTATATTTAAAACACGTAGATCAAATTATAAACACGTGTGTACTTTCTATATGAATAAGTTGATCTAACATATTAAGAAAACAACCCTTTTAATTTCTATTTACAATGTCATTTTTTAAACACCTCAACAAATTGTCTATACAATATGCATCAGGGGCGAAGGCAGAACAATTTTTTAGGGAGGGCCGAATAAAATTTTAATTTTTTATAATCTATATCTTTATAATTTTTAAATGATTAAATCAAATTTTTATAATTTTAGAGGAGGCAAAGTACAATTTTATTTTACTAATTTAAAATTTTAAAAAAATTTAAAAAACTTAAATAACAATTTTTCATTTTAGGGAGAGCCGGATTCCATACTAGCCCCTCTAAATTTACCTCTGATAAGTATATACATGGTCACAATTTACATGTTTTAAATATGTTGTACATTAAATCTAAACCAACATTTAATGCCAAAATTAACATGTAGCCTAACAAAAGACATAATTAATATAATATTAATATTTTAAAATTTCAATTAGACTGCTTTAAAATTTTTAGAAGAATTTAAAATTTAAAGATGTTTGGAGTAATTATCTCAAAAAATAATAGTAAGACCGGGCGCAGCCATGCACATGTAGACTTCCCTTTCTTTATTTATCGACATTTTATAATTTACTAGATCCCTACTTAATTATATATAAAATCACACAATTTATAATTTTCATATTAATAATATTATTATATTTCATGTCTTAACCTAAAAGAAATGTTTGTTTTTTTGGTTTCAAAGGCAAATGGTTATGTTTTTCAAATATTGGAGTATTGTGCGGTTTTTAGGGTTAAACAGAGTACACAGTTCCGTATACTTTGTCTCTTGGAATGCTTTACTAGTTTAATTCAATCCCTCACAGCTGTCTTTAAATTTTAATGCCCCACTATTCTACAAGTAGAATCCAGCCTACCATTTTAATTAATCTCAAACCTTTCTTTTCTTTTTATTATTAAACCAATGTCCTTTTCAGAAGAGAAAATATTTAAATACATATTTTATCATTTTATTTTTTAGTTTAATTATTGTAAGTGAATTTTTTTAAAATTTTATATGTGACAAATAGCGTATTTATTTATATAATTAATTTTTTTTATTTTTTATTAAATTTTATAATACACTTTTCATACTCTTAACTTGCCTGTAAAGTGTAAGAACTTTTTCTGACTGTATATCAAATTCTCCTTGAATAAATTAAAATATGTCACAGCTTGTACTTTTTATAGATTTGAAATTTAGTTTTTATATTTTATTTTTATAAATTTAGTTACTTTACTTTTTAAATTTCAAAATTCGGGTTCAATTATTAAATTTATTTTTTTTAATTTATTAGTGTAACATTTTAAAATTAAAAAAACTCACTTTATAGTAATATAACAAAAATACTTAATCATAAATCTAAATTTAATAAAATAATTTTAAAATTTTAACATAAATTTTAAAATTTTAAAAATAAAAAATTAAATTCTTAAAATTAAAAATATAAAAATTAAATTTCCAATCTCTCAACCACTACTATGTATATAAACAAGACAATACGATTTGTTTTAATTAAAAACGGTATTGTTGGAGAAGAGAGAGATAGAAGTTAGAAGTAGCGTGAGAACAACTTAGGTCATAATCTCTTTCAAAAAGATCAAAGAAAACTTAGGTCATAAGCCTGATTTGACTTATAAAATATAAACTACTTCTTTTAAGGGTATAATAATATATTTAGTTACTAATATTTATTTATTTTATTATTTTAACTTTTATTGTTTTTAAGGTCATTTTAATCCTTAATTTTTAAAATTTAATTTAATTACTTTATTTTAACATAAAATTGACTAAACTATTAAAATTTTAACTATATTAATGTGGTCACTCACAATACAGTTTACATCTAATTTATAAAAATTTAAAAAATCTATTTAAAAATAAATAAAATCAAAAAGAGTTGCTAAAAGTTTTAATAAATTTATCCATATTAATAATGAAATATATTTAAAATGCCACATGAGTTCACGTATCAATACAATTAAAATTTTAATAGTTTTACCTAAAGCTTAAAAGTTAAAATGACTTTTAAAAAAATAGACGAAATGATAAAATGAGTATAGACTAAATTTATATTTATGAAGAAAAAAACAAAAAACAATTCCTTGCATTGGAATTCTACATAAACCCCGCTAAGCTTGAGCTATACTCAACAACATACTCCTTTCTCTCTCACACTCTCTTAAACCTCCCAAGTTTTCTCGACGGTTTTTTCTTTTTTTTTCTTCTTCCCGGGAACCAAACAAACAATCATGAGAGATATTCTAAGTGAAGAACAGATTGTTGAGTTCAAAGAAGCCTTCTGTCTGTTTGACAAAGATGGGAATGGTTAGTTCATCCTTTTCATTTTTCCCTTCGTACTTCATGCTTATATTTAATTACTGTTGCTGCATGTTTATTAGGTTGCGTTACCGTTGAAGAATTGGCAATGGTGATTGGTTCACTGGACCGATATCCCACAGAAGAAGAACTCCACGACATGATCACTGAATTTGATGCTGATGGCGATGGAGCTGTTGAGTTTGCAGAGTTCTTCAACTTGATGGCCAAGAAAATGAAGGTAAATAAAATTATGAGAAAAAAGAAAATTAAAAACTAGAAAAATAAGCAAAACAACTGAAAAAGATTGAACTTGATTGGTTTCCCTCAAAAAACCAGGAAACTGATGCAGAAGAAGAACTTCAAGAGGCTTTCAAGGTTTTTGACAAAGATCAAAATGGGTACATCTCAGCTAATGAGGTAAATTATAATATATTTTTCTTGGTTTTTTGTTTTAATTAATGCAATATTTTCCTGCTTTTCTTTTAAATGCCACATTACTCCTTTCAAGTTATAACCCAACATTTGAATGCTAATGTATGGTATATTGATTGTGGAAGTTTATAAATTCAGTGGATAAATATCATGCATCATCAGTGTCTAATAACATAATAAATCATCATTAAATAAAAAAGTAGTGGACGACTTATAAATAAAAAATTAATAACTTTATTTAAATATAATTAAATAATAATTAATTATAAAATAAATGTTAAAGACCTTAAATCTTATACCCAATATTCTAGCTCTAAACCCTTAAATTTAAGATTTAAGATTTTAAATTACAGAAATATTAATATTTATTTATAATAGTTAAGTTTAATGTTTAATTATATTTAAATAAAATTATTAGCATTTATAATTTATTAATGGTACATAAAATTTATGTACCAAAATGCATCAAATATTATTATTTTTATTAAAAAACACTATAATTTAAAGGAGAACTTTTGACTTGGGTTACAATACTGTTGCACACATATCACATGAAAATCTATTTGACTATAAAAGAAAATCTAATTAAATAATAGTGTTGCACTCATATCACATGGCAAAGGCAAAGGGAGCTTTTGCTTTGCTATTTGACTATTCAAACATTACATTGATAGCTGGCATATGGTAGAATAAAGAAGAGAGACAAAAATGACCAAAGTAGGATACAAATGAAAGAAATCATATGTCAAATGAGACGTTATTTTTGCAATGTTTTACATCCGAATAATTTTGTTTGAATAAATCTAATTGGCAGGTGGTATATATTATGCAATTTCCAGTATATAAATATACCTGTGTTATATCTTTTTTATTCACACGTTTTCAATCATTTCAAATTATTTGTTTTTTTATCGTCGAATTTGGTGTCTTTTTTTATGTGGTGTAATTAATAATAATAATAATAACTACGAGTTTGAACTTCTGAAAATAATTGAAAAACTTCATAATCATATGTATTATTCGCTTGAGAAATTAATGAAAATTTCTCTTGTTTTATGGATACAGACCAGTTTATTTTATCTTATTCTTATTTTGGTATAATCACCTTTTTGGCCCCTCAATTTTACAAAAGAATCAAGTTTACCTTTGAATTTGTGTTTTTATCAAATCACCTCAAAATGAAAGGAAAAGTTAACGTTTGTGAACTTTGTTGATGCGGATACACAAGTTAACATTTAATTAATTTTTAAATTTTTTAAAAATATATATATTTTATACTTTTTAATAATTTTAATAATTTTTAATTTATAAAATATTTTTTAAATTTTTTAAAATTTTAAAAAATTTATTAAAACTTGTCAATACACATAAATAAAGTTAAAAAAATGTTAAATTTTGCATTCATTTTAGGTTATTTGATGAAAAATACAATTCTAAAAAATAAAAAATAAAAAATTTATTAAAAAGTTAAAATAATTTTTTTTATAAATTAAAAGATGGCTTTTATTTTTCCTTATTTCTCTTTTACTATTTTTATTCACTACATAAAAATTCTTTTTTGGTTATTATATATAGCTAAGGCATGTGATGATCAATCTTGGTGAGAAATTAAGCGACGAAGAGGTGGAGCAGAAGATCAAAGAAGCTGATTTGGACGGTGATGGTCAGGTCAACTATGATGACTTTGTCAAAATGATGACAACCGTTGGATGAAAAGAAGTTTCTTCATCCACGATTGTTAATTATTAATCTAGTTTTGTCTTGGAAAATTCGTTTAGTTTCTATCTCGATGAAGAAATTGTTATTGTTTTTTTCCCTCTTATTTGTATTAAGGGAGTTGTTTTTTTTTTATTGATATTGGTATATATCAGTATCAGTTGTATGTTTTTATTTATCATTATTTTTATATGTAATGGTTACTACTATATATTTTTGAAAGATATCATACTATTATTTTTTACTATTAATAATATTTTTACAATAATTAATTTTATTTTTTATTAGCATTTTTAAACTATTATCAATATAAATAATTTTTAAAAATATATTATAATTCTTATTTAATTAGATTTGTATATTAAATTAATATTTTTTTCGAATCATGTGAAAACCCAAAACTAGTGCATATGATGTGTTTAACCTTATGCTTTTTTTACTATTTCTTTTAACTTTTTGAATGTCAATTTCTTTCCTTTCCTCAAATTTTGAGTTTTTAATGATTTTTTTATTCTCTTTATTTTCTTTACTTTCCCCTCTCTTCCTCGCAACTTAGTCTTCTTCTTCATCTTTTCGAAATTTAGAGTGAATTTAGATGGACAGTGGAGATGCGTTGCGTTTAGCTTACATTTTGTCTCACATTACAATATGTAATTTCACTGTTACCGCTGTTTTTACACTAACTGCAGGTAAATGCACCACCCATCCAAACTCACCATTAATCTTCTTCTTCTGCAAGTTTTTTTTCTTCTACAAGTTTCAACTTCAACTTCATCAAACAGAAAAACAAGCCAAAAAAGTTAGAATTTAAGCCAAAACGAAACTTATGCTATATACCTCTAGTTTATGTTTGAAATGAAGTATACTGACCGATACAACTTATATGGAGCGAAATCGACCATCATGGTTTGTATTGTAGATAATAATGTCCAAAATTAATTAGAATTTCCTTTCCCAATAAAGAATGAACTATATTCCAACAATAGAGGAAAAAAAATTAATTAGAATTTCCTTTCCCAATAAAGAATGAATTGTATTCCAACAATAGAGGAAAACATGTGTGTTTACAACAATCTTACAATCCAACATATTACAAACAGATAAGGATGAAAGGAATTAAACTTGTTTATGGGTTGTTTATGGGTTAAGTAGTTTGTTTGACAGAATTCAATTTAAAAAAATTAAATTTAAATTTAATTATAAAAATATATAAAATACTAATATAACAATCTTATTAATATTTTATTAATTTTAAATAGTGAACGAGTTTTTGGATAGACCAAGGTCTAAGCTTCAATTTTTTTTAGAACCATGCTGCAGCTCAACCATGGGCAAGTCTAGGAAGAATAGAAGTACTGATAATTGGAGAATTTAAAGATATACTATATAGACACAAGATTTTTCAAAATGGAAAATTTAATACGATTAAGATAGAGTTGTTCATGGGTCAGATTTGATATATGTGAAGCATTAACTCCATGCTTGTTTAAGCTCAGTTAAGCTCACACTTTTTACTTCAAATGTAATTTTTTTTTTATTTTTTGAAACTTTGTCCAAGTGTATCTATAATGACCAATACAAACCCATTTAAGCTCGTGATATTATTTTTAATTTTTTTAATGAAAAAAAATGATATTTTAAGTTTATTATTTGATAATTTAATTTGTTTCTTGTTTGAATAAAATATGAAATATAGACAACTTATCATCTTATTAGCGTTTACATTATAGCTTTATTATATATTATTTTAGATTTTATTTTTATGTGAAATAAATTACATAATATATAAAAATAATATAATATATAAGTAAAACATAAGTCAGGTCGAATTGGGTCAAACTCAAGACTTAAATGTTAGAGATTAAGACCGATTCATATTTTAAACCTACCTACTTTTTCATCCAAATCAATTTTTTGATTTTTTTTTTTGCTCTTTTTTATGCTTAATACTTTTTTTCCAAATATCTAAATATCAAACATGATTTCAATTCGAGTGGATGAACTAACTCTTATACATGTCTTAGGTTAAAAAAAAAGTAAAAAATGGTGCAAGGAAAGAGGTCAACATACCTCAAAATTATAAAAGTAAGACATGACTATCTTAAAAATAGTCATTTTCTTAGAATGATCAAGAAATTCTCTTCCAATTTTCAGTCATATCATGTCTCATGTTTTCCACAATGTTTTCCACAAAGAATAGAAAAACATACATTGCTAAAAAATAGTTATATACTTGAATTTTGTTTATGGGTATTTGTTAAGTATGACTTCTATTTCAGTCAAAAATGAGAAATAATCTTCCAGTTAAACTTTGTTTATTTGTTTCAATCAAACTCCGGTTAGTCCAGATTATTTTATTATTACTTGACCTATGAATTTAGCCTATAAATAAACTCTTTTACAACATTAGAAAATACATCCATTAGAGATTAGAGCTCATAACACTTTTAGAGAATTTTGTGTTTACGTTTTGAGGGTTCTTTGTTTTCGGGTTTTTGGGGTTTAGTTTTTATCTCTATTTTTGTACTCATCGTTCTTTTTCCATTATAGTAAATTTATCTTTGCCCGTGGTTTTTTATCCTCTTTGGAGGGGTTTTTCCACGTTAAATTTGTGTGTTCAATTTCTCAATTTCTTCTGCTATTTTTTACTTGTTGCTTAATCGGGTCGATCCCCAACAAGTGATATCAGATCAAGTTTAATTTTCATACCAGCCCATTTAGAGATGACAGCAACAATGTTTAAAATTGAGAAGTTCGATGGTGTCAGAAATTTCAAACCAGCCTAAAAAAGGTTGTTATCAGGAAAAAGTCTGAGAATCTAAATTAAACAGAATGGGAAGAGCTTGATGAAAAGGCCTTGTCTGCAATGTAATACCCTGAAAGTTACTACAGTAAAAAAGTGAAATATTGTCCTGGATATAATAAAATAAGGAGATAAAGTGACAAAAAGAGAAATTTTGAGTTATGTCAACAAAATTTGTTTAGGAAGTATATTATGATATATTAATTCAAGAAATGACTAAATCGCAAAGGTGAGAAAAGTTTTGTGGCCCAAGAGTAAATACTTAAAATTTGAGGAGTTAGAGTGTAAATATGAAAAAGTTGAAGGACCAATAGTGTAAATATTTTAAGGGTGGAATGATCTATAAACTAAGAAAAATGGATGAATTAGGACCAAATTGATTAAGTGGAAAAAGTATGAGGGGTTAAATTATAATTTTACCAAAATAAGTGATGAGTCAATAGAGGAATTTTGAAGAATCATAAGGGCCAAAATGGTCATTTAGCAAGGAAGATAATTTTGAAGAGTAATGATGATGTTGGTGATATTTTAAAATAAATAAATAAATAAATAAATATTAGTTTATTAATATTTTGATTTGATTTTTAATTGTATTTTATTATTATTATTTTATTTAGTATATTAGGGAAATGCAACCAATGTGAGAAGAGAAAAGAAAGAAAGAAATTTTCTTTTCTTTACAATTTGGTCTTTTTACCAAAAATTCACCATTTTCACTTTAAAATCAAAAGAACTTTCATAGCTACCAAGAGAGAAAAATAATAAGAAGACTATGGGGAGCTAGAATATCAAGTTGGATACAAGAAATAGAAGCTGGAGAAGAGAGAAAATCAAGTTAAATATTGAAATCAATAGGAAAAGGGAAGAACATCAATATTTCAATATATTTTTAAGTTTGATATTATTGAAAAAACATGAAAATGATATTAAAGTAGAGTTTTCTTATATAATGTTCTATGTTCTTGATATGTTAGTGAAGGGAAATAAGAGGAAGTGATGGGAAATATTGTAGAGAAAGGAAAGGAGGGTGTTATAAACTTAGTTATCAACATTTTGCACAAAAAGCAGTTTTGGACAGCAGCAGTAGTTTGACTTTGAAAATTCACCAAAAATTGTAGAAATTGAATTAGAGGTTAATTAAAGTATTAAATTAAATCCTATTGAGTCTAGTTTTACATAGAAGAAACGCTGTAAGAAAAAAAAAATTCATATTATGAGATATATGAATTTTTGTGAGACAAGGTCAGATTAATTTCGGGTTCTCCTATTCTGACTTTGGAAAATCATCAAAAATTGTAAAAAAAATTAGGGGTTTAAATTTATATTTTTAAATTATTAATGAGTTTATTTTCAAAAGAAACAAACAGAAACATCATCCAAATACCGTACTAAGAGATAATTAATTTTTAGTAAAGAAAGGTTGAAGTTGTCAACCAGCGAAACAAGGATAAATTTGAAGATTTTACTATACTTATTGCTTAAATTATAAATTTTGAAATTTTTATGGTAGAAACATATTTGAGTCTAGTTTCAAAAAAATCAAGAAGATCTTAATTTAGAATTCTGTAGCTCAAGATATAAATAATAGTGACTATGACTCAAGTGGACAACTTTGATATGAACATATAAGTAAATAATGAAATTATATATACATTAAGGATGTGGAATGGAGAGGAGGGAAATATATATATTAATATTCATCTAGCATGGGTTTACATTAAAAATAGTTAATTTTCATGTTTTAGGCTCAGGGACTAAATTGAATAAAAGTAAAATTTTAGGGGCAATTTTGTAAAAATGTCAAAAATGACCAAATTGAATGAAATAAATTATTTTATTATCTGAATTAATATATTGAAATATCAAGTGAGTTTAGAGCTTTAATTTTGTTGTATGATGATATTATAAAGTGATTTTGTTAAATATTAATGTTAGTATCAAATGGTGAAAATAGTTAAAATATTAGGGTTTGGTATTAAATTTATGTTTTATTAAGGGATGTATGATAGCCTAGAATATTTAAATAAATTATTAACTGAGAAATATTAGTTGATTTGATAAATTAATTAGTTAAGGGACTAAATTGTAAAAGTTGTAAAAGTTGGGATAATTGTGTAAATTCAAAAAATTGAAGGGTATAAATTGTGAAATAAATTGGAACTGAAATATATGTTAATGAATGAATAATTTTATATTTTAGATCAAGATTCTGTAAATACTCGTGAAAACAGAAATGTACAAGCCCAATTTTGCCCAGCCCAAACTAACCCTACCCAAATACAACCCAAACCCCAATTACAACCCAAACCGAGGCTTTATCTGGAAAAGTGTTGATTTCGACCAGAAAGGATAGCAATGACTTGCCTGATCCTACGAGTGCGAATTCAATCAAAAAATGTTCAAATAAAAAAACAAACAAAAAGAAGAAAAGAAAAAAGAAAAAAAAGAAAAGAAAAAAAAAAGAAAAAAGAAAAGAGAAAAAAGAAAAGAAAAGAAGAAAAAAGAAAAGAAAAGAAGAAAAAGGAGAGGCCAAGGTGAAAACCCGCAAAGGGCGCCTTGAGACCAAAGGGGCTTTGAATTGAAAACCCATGAAAAGGGCAATTCAAATTTTTTATCAAAGGTGGGGCATGCAGTGGCCTTGTCCTCTCTGAATTAGCAAGAAGGTGAGAAGCTACATCTCGGGGCATCAAAAAAGTCTTTTAGGACTTCGAAAACACATATCAAGTTCAAAAGGGTCTTCAAGAAGCTTATGCAAAGAAGCTCATGCTGCGATATCTGGGGCACCTATTTTCATCTTATTCATCTTATCTTAACAAAATTTGCTATCTTGATTAATTTATTCATTTTGAGCCTTGTTCTCAATAAAATTTCATCTTATCTATTGTGATAATCTTTTTCATCTTATTCATCTTATCTTAGCAAAATTTGCTATCTTGATTAATTTATTTTGAGCCTTGTTCTCAATAAAACTTCATCTTATCCATTGTGATAATCTTTTTCATCTTATCCAGTTCGTATCTTAGCAAGATTTGCTATCTTGATTGATTTATTCATTTTGAGCATTGTTCTCAATAAAATTTCATCTTGTCCATTTTGATAATCTTTTTGAAGCATTTTTCATTGAAATAATGATTAATGGACTGATAATATTCAAGCGAAAGGAGTTTTGCATATTACTCTGAAAGCTTCTAAATAATATAGGAACCTGAAATAGGACTATTGTTTAGAACACACCAAGGATGAAATGTCTAAGAAGGAAAAGTCTAAATTAAGACTATCATTTCAGATTTTGTTGTTCAAGCATGGGTTGAACAAAACGATAAAATGACAAGATGTCATGTTAATGACAAAGCTTAAATAAACAAACAAACAATGATCACCAGGCACTAGGAAGAGGTTACCTCGGAGAAGAGAGCCTTCATTTGCGCATGAGTCTTTGGTACAGCACCCTAAAAATGGTGTAAAGGGACCAGGAAGATTAAGATCCTATATCCTTGAATTGTGATAAAAGAGGATTAAGGAAAGCCATATATCTCTACCCTTGGATTACAATGGGAGAATGATGGTATAAATTTTACGCCCTAATGGATTAAACTTTAAGGTTTACAGTGGGGGCAACCTGGAAAAATATTTCTTCGGAAAAGCCAGCCAAGCAAGAAGGCGTCGTAGTACGTCAGTCACAAAGCCTTAATAAACTTCGAGTAATGACAACCTAAGCAGGATCATTCTCGGAAAGATAAAATTCTGCATCCATGCAAACACCATTCACACATGTCTAGTTAGGAGCATTTGATTCATTTTGATCATGCCATCCTAATCATTAAGCATAATTAGGTTCATTATACAGGTTATGTTCCCCAGAGAATAGATCAGTTAAAGATTACACATCTTGCCTTCCTGCATTGACAGCGAAGCAGATCGAAGACATGAGCCTTTCCTCCACCGGTTGTAGTGGAGCAGGTCAAAGATAGCAGATCTTGCCTTCCTGCGTTAACAGCGAAGCAGATCGAAAACAAAGCCTTGCCTCTATTGGTTGCAGTGGAGCTGGTTAAAAAAGCAGATCTTGTCTTCCTGCGTTAACAGCGAAGCAGATCGAAAACAAAGCCTTACCTCCACCGGTTGCAGTGGAGCTGGTTAAAGAAGCAGATCTTGCCTTCCTGCGTTAATAGCGAAGCAGATCGAAAACAAAACATTGCCTCCATCGGTTGCAGTGGAGCTGGTTGAAGACCACAGATCTTGCCTTCCTACCTTGACAGCGAAGCAGATCGAAGACACAAATCTTGCCTCTCGGTTGTAGTGGAGCTGGTTGAAGACAACAGATCTTGCCTTCCTGCCTTGACAGCAAAGTAGATCGAAGACACAAACCTTGCCTCTCTTGGTTATAGTGCAGCTGGTTGAAGACAACAGATCTTGTCTTCTTGCCTTGACAGCGAAGCAGATTGAAGATACAAACTTTGCCTCTTTCGGTTGTAGTGGAGCTGGTTGAAGACAACAGATCTCGCCTTCCTGCCTTGACAGCGAAGCAGATCGAAGACACAAACCTTGCCTCTCTGGGTTATAGTAGAGCTGGTTGAAGATAGCAGATCTTGTCTTCCTGTATTTGGCAGCGAAGTAGATCGAAGATTGCAGATCTTGTCTTCTTGTATTTGGCAGCGAAGTAGGTCGAAGATTACAGATCTTGTCTTCCTGTATTTGGCAGCAGAGTAGATCGAAGATAGCAGATCTTGTCTTCCTGTATTTGGCAGCGAAGTAGATCGAAGATAGCAGATCTTGTCTTCCTGTCTTTGGCAATGAAGTAGATCGAAGATAGTAGATCTTGTCTTCCTGTATTTGGCAGCGGAGCAGATCAAAGATAGTAGATCTTGTCTTCCTGTATTTGGCAGCGAAGTAGATCGAAGATTGCAGATTCTGTCACCCTAAGTAGTAGTGGATCAGATCAAAGATTGTAAATCTTATCTTCTCAAGATAGTGGAGAAGCAGATTTAAGCCATTAGTCCTATCTCCCTAAGCAGTAGTGGAGTAGGTTGAAAATCGTAGATCTTGTCTCCCTAAGCAGTAGTGGAACAAATCAAAGACGGTGGACCTTATCTTCCCAAGGTAGTAAGGAAGCAAATTGAAGCTATTAATCCCATCTCCCTGAAGTTACAGTGGAGCATATTAAAGATAGCAAATCGCATTTCCCTGAAGTTGCAGTGGAATAGATTAAATCTATCATAACAGATCTCGTCTCTCTAAGGTTGCAGTAGAGCAGATCATTTCAAACTTTGTCTCTCTGAAGTTGTAGTAGAGCAGGTTGAAATAACAAGCCTTATCCCCATGAAGTTGCAATGGGGCAAGTTGAAGATCATTTCAAACTTTGTCTCTCTGAAGTTGTAGTAGAGCAGGTTAAAATAGCAAACCTTATCCCCATGAAGTTGTAGTAGGCAAGTTGAAGATACAAATTCCACCTCCCTGAAGTTGCAGTGGAACGGATTAAAATGATGGATCCTATCTCCCTGAAGTTGCAGTGGGGCAAGTCGAAGATAGCAAGTCTTATTCCCCTGAAGTTGTAGTGGAATAGATGGAAGCTATAAATTACAAACCTTGTCTCTCTGAAGTTGCAGTAGAGCAGGTTGAAGTCACGAATCTTATCCCCCTGAAGTTGCAGTAGGGCAAGTTGAAGATATGAGTCCGATTTCCCTGAAGTTGCAGTAGAGAGGGTCAAAATGATGGATCTTATCTCTCTAAAGTTGTAGAAGATCGGATCGCGTCAGACATTATTGAAGCTACTAATCCTATCTCCCCGAAGTTGTAGTGGAGCGGATTAAAACGATGAATCATATACCTCTGAAGTTGCAGTAGGTCGAATTAGATCTTATCATATCAAACCTTATCTCCCTGAAGTTGTGGTGGAGCAGGTAGAGATACAAGTCTTATCTCCCTGATGTAGCAGTGGAGTAGACTAAAACCACGAATCTTGTCCCCCTGAAGTTGCTGCAAAGAAGATTGAAGTTACAAGTCGGATCTTTTTGAAGTGCAGTAGAGTTGATTAAAGCGACAAGACACAGTGGACTGGAGTGAAGCTACTTGAAGAGAAGCATCAAAAGAAGTCAAGACGCGGTGAGACCAGACAAAATTGGTCTTTCTTAGTCTTTACTCTGTTCTCGTTACACGACAACGAGCAAAGAGGGCAGCTGTACAAGCCCAATTTTACCTAGCCCAAACTAAGCCTACCCAAATACAACCCAAACCCCAATTACAACCCAAACCGAAGCCCAAAAGCACCGGCCCAATTTCCCTAAAAAAATATCTGCCTACGGTTTCAGAGACTGAAACCCTAGGTGCCGCCTCCCCCTTAGCCTTTTGACTCTTGGCCTTCTGCCAGTCGCCGTCACCGTCACTGGACGTCCCATCCGCGTCCATCACTGCCATACCCACTTGTGCCGTCACCTGCAAACAACAAAACAAAGAAAAAAGAAAAAAAACTAAAAATGAAAACGATAGCCAAAATCGGCTATAAAAAGCCCAATATGTACCCTTTTTTTCAGCTGGCAATCTTATGTATCAAAAAAGATTAGCAAAGAAATAAAAATTAAGTTTCGAGGGTGATTTCTAGTGTCCTTATATTCTGTTTCTCTTGATAGTCTAATCCTTTTCCTATTTTATTTTATTTTCTTTTATTTTTTTGTTTATCTATTTGCGTATATACAATATAATAAATAAAAAAGGAGAGGTGCTCACCGGGAAGGGGTTTTTCGCGCTGATTTGGTGCTTTGTCAGCCGTCGGAGTGGTGACGGTGCGGCGAGCCGAGCGGCGGTGCAACAGGAACCCCACATGGCCGGACTTCTTTGAAAGAAAAGGGATTCCCCTTTTAGTTTTTTAGAAAAACGGCTGAAATGTTTTTGTAAAGCAAAAAAATGGGTTTAAATACCCTGTAAAATGACGTCGTTTGGGCTTAGGGTTCAGAGACCAAAAACGGCGTCGTTTTGGTCTCTGACCCACGCAGTGACCCGACCCAAGGGGGAGGATCCGCCTGTTTTCTTCGAATGGATTATTTGCGCGCGCAGTCCCTCTGACTTTGAATTGCGTCGCAATTTGGTCCTTTTCGCTATTTTCTTTTATTTTTTATTTGGCCACAAAGTTTTATTTTTCTCTCAATTCGGTCCATCACAGCGCAGCGTTTTGAGGCTATGGTTTATTTTCATTTTTGGTCCCCCCTCTTTTAGTGCGTGTAGTGATTTAGTTTTTTTTATTCCGAATTCACCCTGTATTTTTGTTTATATTTTGATTCAGTCCCCTTTTTAGTAATTTTATTATTTCGTACATTACCTTCATTATTATTATTACTATTATTATTATTATCCTCACTATTATTATTAGTATTAGTATTAATATTATTGTTATTATTATTATGTTTTCGCTTATATTTACATATATAGATTTTAGATATACGTGTTTATTATATTATTATTATATAATTGTTTATACATATATATTTTTTAAAATTTATTTAATATATGTGAATACTCATTTTTTATATACATACCTATATACACTTATATCAATATTTTTCTCACAAATGTGTAAATACATACTCATATATATATTTATATATTGAAACATTTTATATATATATATATATATTTATCCTTTTTTATATATTTCATATATACATTCTTCCTATATATTTTCTTTAGGTTATAATATTTATACATATATATGTTTCATCTTCTTAAATGAATATATATATACTCTTACGTATTCTTTATATTTTCGAAATATATTGTTTATATTCTTTATACTTTGTGATTATTATATATACTTATATGTACTTTTATATATTTGGTGATGGTTCTATACGTATACACGTATGTGCATATATGCTTACATGTATTTTCGTGTATAATAATTTTGAATATGTGTACATGCGAATGTTTTTCATATTTTCATAATTTTACGTATATATATATTAATAAAGGCATCATTTTGTATTTAAATTTGAGAAAGTCGTGCCCTAATTTATTGGGTTTCGACTTTCACAATAAATCTAAACACGTGAATATTTTCAAACTCAAGTTTTAAAGGATATCGGGAATTAAAAAAGGATCGTGTCCTAACTTACTGGTCGTGATCCCTTTTTTAATCCAAGATAGTTAAATATCTTTTAAATAAGCATTTTTCATTCGCGTATCGGGAATTCGAGAGATTGTGTCCTAACTTACTAGATATGATTCTCTTTCTCGAATAACGTGAAATATCCCATTTTTCCTGAAAATTTTCAACGTTTTAATACAAGGATCGTATTTTTAAAATTCTTCAAGGTTCTCAATTTTCGACATTAAGACATTAAGTAATCAACTAGGTACCAATTTTGGGCGTATCGAGGGTGTTAATCCTTCCTCGTGCGTAACCGACTCCCGAACCTGTTTTTCTGAATTTCGTGGACCAAACTTGTTGTTTTAATAAAATCAAACCGTTTATTAAAAATAACCCCTTTTCGAGGTGATCCAATCACACCTCATAAAAAAAGGATTGGTGGCGACTCCCGTTTCTTTTTTCAAAGCCCAAGTCGACCCCATTTTTCATCCAAAAAATGGTGTCAACAAGAAAAATAGTGGAATAGTCCCTGAACTCTTGTAATTATTACAATTCAAATTTCAGGTAAATTCGTGTAACTAAATTATGTATATTTATATGTTTGAATTGAATGTTTCATTTGTGAATTGTGTAAATGTCATATACATGAAATTTACCATATATCCAACAATATCTGATAAATAATAAGTCCCGATTGGATAAATGAAATTCGATGGATACAAGGCTCCCGTATTGGTTGTGGTCTTGCATATGTTACGGACACACCACAACTCGAAAGAGCGTCCTGTTATTATCCCTCTCGAGCTTCCCGTTATATAGTTCTTGCGAGCTTCCTGTTAATAGCTCTTCGGAGCATCCCGATCGGTTGTGATCATGTATGTGTTGTGGACACACCGCAGCTCTTATAAGTGCCCTGATATATGGCTCTTCATGAACTTCCCGTTGATTGGCTCTTTGTGAGCTTCTTAATTAATGGTTTTCTGGAGCTTCCCGTTATTAGCTCGCTTGAACTTCTCGATATATGGCTATCCAGAGCTTTCCGTTAATGGCTATAAAAAGCTACCCGTTATTGGTTCGCATGAGCTTCCTGGTTATGACTCTTATGAGCTTCCCGTTATACAGCCCGGATAAGATTCCCGTTACATAGCTCACATGAGCTTCCCATTATATGGCTCGAGAGAGTGCTTCCAGATTATGTGCTCTAATGAGCATTCCTGAATATGAATTGACGGATTACAGTTGTGTACACTTGTGTGTACTACCCGTGTATCCATCGACATTTTAAATGATTCAACGGACAAAATTCTGATATGAAACAATATGAGTACGAAATGAATTATTACCCGTATATGCTTGAAATATATATAATGATTTGTACATGGTTATATGGACACATGATGTGGAAAGTATATGTACATGGAATTTGATTAATGTTGAGTTCGGTATAAACTATTACCGGAATAAATGTACATGAAATACATGGAAATGATAGTATATAAAATATTGATATAATGAAATGAATGATATATGTTTATGAAAAAATGGTAAGAGAATGATATGTATCATGACATGTACATATATGATTATCTTTGATATGTTGATACAAGGAAATTGTGTAAGTTGAGACGAGTAATAAACTCCAGTATGACATGTCGAGAAAATAAGTATATCAATGTTGAATTTATATGAAATATGTGCAAGTACACTAACAAGTGTTGTTGTTTGATGCTTAGGCAAGTGTCAAGCTATTGGTTGAATGGTAAAATGTTTATTTATATGATGCATTGAAGTGGTAAGTACTCAAAAGAAAATATGTTAGTGCTCATGAAAAAGTGGTAAGTTTTAAATTGTGCAATTTCCTACGAAACGACTTATCATGTGATCAATTCGAAAAAGGCTTTGTTTAAATGCACTAGCTTGTGACCATGGTTGAATGGTATGTTTATGACTTGATTGTCATGCATATGGAATAAGTGTGGAAAGTAAAGAAATGCAAATGAAAATAATTGAAGAGTTAAATTTATTTAAATCTTACTAAACTTGGGATAATATGTATAAGTGATGTTGTGAATTTATTCACCTTGTGTGTGGATGAATATAGCTTCATGAGTATTGTGGTACCAATTTTGAATTATTATTGATATATATAAATTTCACATTTGAAAGAAATATTATGATTAAAGTTTATACTAGCTTACTATGCATTCATTACTTATGTATTTGTTTTCCTTTACTTTTTAGATTATCGAAAACTCAATTGGGTTGGAAGCTTGTCGGATTTGTATCACACTATCCATCGATTTTATTGGTACTTTCGAATATTTTGATTTTGGTTATAATGGCATGTATAGGTATTTTGCTTAATGATGGTCTATATGTAATTTGTTGGGTTTAGTCACTTATTTTGGCTTGTTGATATGTGTAATGTTGATTGTAGATTGACATAAAATTTAGGTGAGAAATATGGCTTGTAAAATGCCCTATTTTCGTCCACACAGGGTAGAGACACAGGTGTGTGTCTCAACCTTGTGTGACACATGGCCGTGTGTCCTTGCATCTTAAATTTGCACAAAATAAAATGCTCACACGGTCTTGCAGACGGGCATGTGACTTGGCCATGTGACCCAAGCCAGTATACTCACACAGGCACGGACACAGGCTGAGACACGACCGTGTGTCCTTTGCAATGTTGAAAATTTTAAATATTTTTGAAAAATTTTTTAAGTTTTCGACTTAGTCTCTGTTTGTTTCTAATGCGTAATTTGGGCTTCGATGGCTCGTTTAAGAGACAATATTTATGATTTTAATTGGTTTCTAATATGAATGGTAGATAAAATGAAACATTTGGAAATTAATTTGTAAACTTCCGTAATACTCCGTAACCTTGTTTCAGCGAAGGATTCGGGTTAGGAGTGTTATATGCAATCTAGTTGTGCCTCGCGAATACAGTATTGCAAGAGGTATTGATGGAGAAGACCTCATCCGCCTTGTGGAAAAGGTTAGAAACTCTTTATGTGACAAAGTCTCTGACTAACCGTTTAGTGTTGAAATAACGTCTATTTACATTTCGCATGAAAGAAGGTGAGCTTCTTACAGATCACATCAGTCAATTTATTATTCTTTTAAATGATTTAAAGAAAGTTGAAGTGACAATGAATATCAAGTTATGCTATTATTGTGCTCTTTACACCCTTCATACCAGTCTTTCAGAGATACCCTGATTTATGGCAGAGACAAACTCTCGTTCGAATATGTGAAGGGTCAATTGTTGAGTAGAGACAAACTCGACAATGAGTTTGGTTCGGATAGCAAGGCAGATTAGCAAGCTTCCATTTTGGTAGCATCAAAGAAGCGAGACAAAAGGTGTCGCTATTGTAAAAAGTTAAGTCATGTCAATGCAGATTGTTATAAACTGCGTAATAAAAAAGCTGCTGTAAGTAACTAGGAAGATGTAGCTAGTGCTAATTTGGCAGATGAAAGCGGTGATGATTTCTTGTTAGTGTCAATGAGAGATAACTCCAAGCTTACGTCCAAGTGGATCCTAAATTCAGAATGTTTTTTCCACATGTGTCCCAATGTGTCCCAATAGAGAATGGTTCTCCACATACAGTTCGGTTGAAGGTGGAGTTGTGCGCATGGGAAATGGTTCATCCAATAAGGTAATTGGTATTGATACTATTAAAATTAGGGTATAGGATGGGACGATTAGGACACTCTCAGATGTCAAATATGTACCATATTTATGAAAAAATCACATCTCATTGAGTATTTTAGACTTGAAAGGATGCAGAATCAACACCGAGTTAAGCAGCATTAAAGTGTCTCGTAGAGCTCTCATTTTGTTAAAAGGTAAAAGAACCAACAGTCTTTATATTCTGGAAGGTTCTATAGTGATTGGTGAAATCGGACATCCATCATCCGTTAAGGAGTCGAAGTCAACTCGTTTGGAGCGGAGGCAACTTGGTCATAGGAAGGAAAAACGTATGACCATTTCGTTGAAGAGAGGTTCTCTTTTGGATGCAGATTTTGAAAAGCTAGGGCACTGTGTTCGTAAAAATTAGACTCGAGTTAATTTTGATTTGGTAATGTACAGGTCGAAGGCTAGAAGTCTTCCAGTTTCTAAGCACAGATTCGACTCAGTTAATTCCTACATAGTTCAAGATAGGCCCGTGGCGGGTTTTGGCAAAGATGGCGTTGTGGAAATATGAGCTAAAGTGGAGATTTGTTAAGTATGACTCCTATTTCAGTCAAATTTGATAAATAATCTTCCAATTAAACTTTGTTTATTTGCTTCAATCAAACTCTGATTAGTCTAAATTATTTTATTATTACTTGACTTATGAATTTAGCCTATAAATAGGCTCTTTTACAATATTAGAAAATATACCCATTAGAGATTAGAACTCATAACACTTTTAGAGAATTTCGTATTTACGTTTTGATGGTTCTTTTTTTTCAGGTTTTCGGAGTTTAGTTTTTATCTCCATTTTTGTACCCTTTGTTCTTTTGCCATTATAGTAAAATTATCTTTGCCAGTAGTTTTTTATCCTTTTTGGAGAGGTTTTTCCACATTAAATTTGTGTGTTCAATTTCGAAATTCCACTATTTTTTACTTGTTACTTAATTAGTCAATCTCCAACAGTATTTTGGAGACAAAAATGTTGTTATTTGGTGACCCCCACCACTAAATTTCTTCTTCATAGAATATAAAGCATGATACCATTTTGTCTTGTTAATGATTTGGTGAAGCAAAAAAGGGATTGACTTAGCGCATGGAACAAAAGACTGAATGAAATTGTCATTCTACTGAACTAAGTATTATTGGGACAATGTTATGCAGTGATCTAGAATTACTTACTAGTTGTGGCTTTAAGAAATAGCTAACTACTCAATGATTAAAACATTTGTAATTTTGCATTTCTTTTCATTTGTTACATGCACTAAAAGATTATCATTATCTAGGCTTTACGGTACTCAAGAAATCAGTTGATGCCTGAAGGAATAACACAAACAGTAGATGGGGTGTTGGCTTTTATTGGAAGCTACTGCAAGGAGATTAGTGGATTTAGTACCCTAAGTGTAATACTTTTATCTATGTACACTTGTATTTTTTGAATAAATTTATTTTAAGAAAAATATACATAAATTGGAGTTAACACTCCATTAACCCAAGTCATTAACTCAATCAGAATTTTATAATAAATATTGATATAGTTTTTTTTTTCAAAGTAATTAACTTTCAAGATATATCTAAGGTAGTGTTTAGAAAGCCCCCTAATAATTAGATTTGGGTGTAATTGTTTGTTATTATATAGTGGTGACATGTTTCGGTAACTAATTTATTTGATGGGTTCCACTAAATTGGATGCAATTAAAGCACCCAAATTACAATTTTCAATTCTTAGAGGGAGGGTAAGAATTAGACTAATTACGCATAAAGGTGTAAATGAGACACTGGTGTTCACAAGCTACTCAAGTTAGACCAAAAAAAATTAGAATTCAATTTGGTGATTATCAAGTTGAGCTCGAGCTCGAGCAGCTCAAGCTATTGATCGAGCCAAATTTCAGCTTAGTGATATTTGTCTCAAATAGGTCATGAATGTAACATCCCGTTTTGAGTGAAATCGGAATAGTG
This sequence comes from Gossypium hirsutum, assembly GCF_007990345.1. Lineage (NCBI taxonomy): Eukaryota > Viridiplantae > Streptophyta > Magnoliopsida > Malvales > Malvaceae > Gossypium > Gossypium hirsutum. The sequence goes on along the minus strand of NC_053446.1, from coordinate 34,457,242 downwards.
GTTTTGGGACCACAAATTCGAGTCTGAAAAGAAAATTATTTCAATATTATTTTATGGTTTGAATTATGATAGGAATATTGTATAAAAATTATGTTAAGAAAATTTTATCAATTACATGTTTAATTATAGAAAGGACCAAATTGCATAAAATGCACAATTTGAGTTCTAGTAGCTATAAGTATCAAATAGCTATGGAATTCAAAATTTGAGGTCCTTATTTGGTAATTAAACCATTAAAAAAGTTGGTATATATTTTTGATGATTCATCCATGGAAAATTAGAAAAAAAAGTACTAAATTGGAATTTGGAATAAATAAAGATGATAATAGCCTAATATCACCTTACTTCATCATCTTCCCCAAATTTTCTATGGAAACCCTAGGAAAGAGAAAGAAAATCAAGCAAGCTTAAATAGGTAAGTAATCATGTCCCATTTTTAGTAATTTTTATATTTTTGAGATCGGAATAACCTAATCTATCTATTTTGGGAATCAATTTGTAAAGATGTTAAAGTACTGAAAATTTGTCATGGATGAATATGCTGAAAATTTGAAATTTATGGTAGAAAATGAAAGGTTGTTGATAGATAAACAACTTTTGTAAAGTGAATTTTCATGAAATTGTGATTTAGGGACTAAATTGTAAAGATGTAAATTCATGGAAAATTTCTAATTTTTATGAAATATGTGCTGTAAATGTTATATGTAAAAATTGGTTAGGCTTGGAATAAGGATTAAATTGTATGAATTTCATTTTCCGAGCCCAGGGATGAAATCGTTATTCATGAAAAGTATAAGGGCAAAATGGTAATTTTTCCTAGGATGTGAATTGAATTAAATTGTGTATGAAATGGATTAAATTGACGTTGAATTCATTTATATAGATCCGAAAAGACTTAATACTGAGTTGGATCGAGAAAAACAAAAAGTATCGGATTAGTAGATCATTGTGTACGAACGTTTATCAAGGTAAGTTCGTGTAACTTAATTGTGTAATTATATGTTTGAATTGGTTTGAATGATTTGTATGTGAATTATGTATCGGCCATGTATATGAAATCTGATTGCATATCCGGAAAATACCCGATAAATGTTAAATCTTGTTGGAATGAATAAAATTCGATTGGATACAGAGTTCTGTTTTCTGAAATGGTAGTGATTCTGCATATGTTGCGGACATATCCTAGCTCGAAAGAGCATCCCGATATAAGCCCTCTCAAGCTTCCTGTTATAGTGTTCTTGCGAGCATCCCGTTAAATGTTTTTCGGAGCATCTCGATCGGTTGTGACCCTACATGTGTTCTGGGCACACCGCAGCTCTTATGAGCATCCCGTTATATGGCTCTTTGTGAGCTTCCCAATTAAAGGCTCTTTGTGAGCTTCCCGTTAGTGATCGCTTGAACTTCCCGTTATATGGCTATCCGGTGCTTCCTGTTAAGTGCTCTTTGGAGCTACCCGTTAAGTGCTCTTCAGAGCTACTCGTTATAGGCTCTTTATGAGCTTCCTGTTATATTGCCCGGATAAACTTCCCATTACAAGGCTCAATGAGCTTCCCATTATAGTGCTTGAGAGAGAGTTTTTTGTTTAAGTGCTCATAAAAGCACTCCCGGATATATAGTATTTTACACTTCAGGTGTACTACCCAAGTATCCATCGAGATTTCAAATGATTCAATGGGTGAATTTCTGACATAAGAACATGTGAAATCAAAATGAAACTATTATCTGTATATGCATGAAATATTTGAAAACTCGATACATGATAAGCTCATCCTTATTCTTGATATTTACATGAAATACATGACTAACATGCTTGGTGAAGTTAAGTGTTAGGCAAATGGCCAATTTGCTTTTGATGCACTTTATATGCTTACTTTATGTATGAATGTATGATAAGTTAATTTTTGCTATACGAACTTACTAAGCATTAAGTGCTTACTCTATCTTATTTCCTCTGTTTTATAGTTCTCGGAGGCTCATTGGGTTGGAAGCTTGGTGGAGATCACTCACACTATCCATCGGCCCATTTCGATATATTTATAAAACTAATTCTGGTTATAATGGCATGTATAAGTTAACTTGGCCATTGATGGCATATAAATATTTTGGGTTGTAAATAGCCATTTGAATGGCTTATATTTGGTATGTTTTGATGTGTAAATAATCTAAATATTGCTTGATGTGTGTTTGAAATGTCAAATGATGGTAAGTATATGGATGAATTTGATCAATTAGGTAAAAATAGAGTTTACGAATACAAGTAATTAAATTATCATGTATATGACTTGGTTTTGGCTTGATTTAAATGTCTTGTATTGAATTGGGAATGTGTTAAAGTGTTGATGTAGGTGGAAGACAAATTTGGGTGAGAAATAAGGCTTAGAAATGACCTTATTTTGTCCATACGGGCAGAGACACGGGCTTGTGTCTCAACCGTTTGTGACACACGGCCTAGTACATGGGCATGTGACATGGCCGTGTGTTCCCTGCATCTTAAAAATTTAAAACAAAATGCCCAGGTATTTTCACACGACCTGACACACGGGTGTATGGCTTGGCCGTGTGACCACTGTACTTAAATATATTACAAGTCAGAGAGTTACACGGGCTGGGAACACAACCGTGTGCCCTACTTCAAATACCACAAGTGCGTCACTTGCACGGCCTGACCGCACGGGCGTGTGTCCCTTGCACCTTGGAAAAATTTTGAAATTTTGTGAAAAATTCTCTGAGAATCTGATTTAGTCCCAACTTGTTTCTAATGTATGTTTTGGGCCTCGATGGCTCATACAATGGACGATATGATTAATTTCTTATAAAAATGTTAAGTAATATAAAATATCTGAGATTGATCTATAAATTTTGGTAATGCTCCTAAACCCTGTTTCGACGACGAATACGGGTTAGGGGTGTTACAATGAACCTTATCGAGCTTTTCATATTTTTATATTATTAAATTACATTATTGACCTTAATATATATAATTAACCCTAAGCTTCATTATTGAGCCGAGTTTGAGCTTAACTATAAAAATTGGTAAACGAGCTCAATCGAGTTAGAATAGCTTGAATATATCTCGAGCTTAAAAATAAATGCTCAATTAAGCTCGAGCCGAGTATCGAGCTATAGTATTCGAGCTTGACTCTACTCGATTACACCCTTAATTACGCAAGTAATTACATACAAATCCAATTAATCTATGTCTTTCCAAACACTAATATATGATTTAGCTTTTAAAAAATATTTTTATACAAGTCATGAAAATTATATTATAAGCATGAACACGTATGAGTGCTTAGAATGGTTATGACAGAAAAATTCTAAAGTTATATTATAAATCTTAGAAATTTATATTATAACAATAATTTATGTGTTTTTTATAAAGTTCTAACAAAAAATTATATTATTCAAATCTTATAAAATTTCTAAAGTTATGGCACAAAAGTATATTATAAAAATAATTTAAATGTTATAAAAGTGTTATAACATACTTATTTATAAAAAGTTATTGTCAAAAAGTATAGATGTAATTTATTTACGTGTCCATGTTAGATACTATAAAAATTAATGTTCTTATTTATTAAAAAATGTGTTGTATGAAGGATATGATGATTCAATTGGGTTTCAATGGGATGAAAGTTGATTTGATTATGCAATCTTTCACTACAATAGCATATTTGGTTGTGCTCAGTGGAATGATAGGGGAGGAGTTTCACCCCTCGAGAGGGCTTCGACAAAGGGATCCGTTAAGTCCCTATCTATTTTTTATTTTTAGTGTTATAAGATATTTACAAAAAGTTATTGTCAAAAAGTATAGATGTAACTTATTTATGTGTCTGTGTTATATACTATAAAAATTAATATTCTTATTTATTAAAAAAATGTGCTATATGAAGGATATGATTATTCATTTGGGTTTCAATGGGATGAAAGTTGATTTGATTATGCAATGTCTCACTACAATGGTGTATTCGGTTGTGCTTAATGGAATGATAAAGGAGGAGTTTCACCCCTCGAGAGGGTTTCAAAAAAGGGATCCGTTAAGTCTCTATCTATTTTTTTTATTTTAGTGAGGGCTTTTCTACATTCTATACTCTTAATCTAACCCGTGTGAATGGTAGAATGTTGGGAACCCGAGTTTGTCATGGCGGCCTAAGTTTGACTATTTTATTTTTTGTTGATGATAGTGTTGTGTTTGGTAAAGCCATAGTCCAAGTGGCTTTAACGATTAAAAGTATTATTCAAAATTATCAGAATTGTTCTAGATAATGTGTTAATAGTTCAAATAAACATGAATTGTAAATCCTTTCCGAAATCAAAGATAAATAGGGTTATGCATTTCCAAAGAAAATGAAAAACTTAGAAGTTCTCAAAAACCATATTTGGCATAAACATATTTCTAACTATCGCGTCGTATACATATACATATAATTAGGAAAACATTAAAAATTCAAAGTAAATAAGTCGATACTTTGCAAAAACATAATCATTTTAGTGAGGTTTAATTGAAATAACAATTTCAAGAGAATAGCTTTAAAATACAAAATTCATTCTTCGAATGACACCAATTTGACACCACGCCCATGCCATGCATAATACAAAATACTTAGAAATCTCACAAAACAGATGTCCTCTGAAGTAGTCTTTGAGAAGTCCTTTACTTCGTCAGCGATCCTGATAAGGAAATGTAACTCAATAAGTTCAAAGAACTTAGTGAGTTCCAGAGCAAACATCTCAATTGCTATATATATAATACCAATAAATCTTTCCAACTCAGCAAGTCATAAAGTTCGCCAATTGGAGAATACCATTCACAAATAGACTTTACTACAAGCATTATTCCTTTAGCGCATACACTATGCCCATACAACCATGCAGACAACCTTCTTAGTGCTAGCCACACCCAAGTCCATAATCAAGCCTTAGCATTTACTTCATTCGTTCCATCATGATTTGCCAATTTGGTTTCAATAACTCGTGCCCTACCAAAGGCTACATGATCCCTTTTTCATGTATCGTGACCTCACAATTCAATGTTCATTTTATTGAAAACATCGCCATGATTTCATTTTCATAACTCAATCCATATTGTTCATCCCAAAAATAATGGGTGATGGCTTAAACAAGAAGAAAGGCCCTTACTCCATTTACACAGACAACTAACGAACCTTTATTACTCATACACAAACATATCATCTTATGGGATAAGAGTGTTTACCTCAATCAAACATATAAGAGAACATAATGCACACAAACATGGAAATAAGAAGAAACTCACCAGAAAAATGCAGTAAGATCAAACAGCAGGACTCTTGCCCTTATCACAAGAGTTCTCCGAAGTTTCTTAAGCTATAATATAAAGAGCTAACTTATCAGATCATTTTACCAGCAAAACTAAACAATTTAAATATGAACATTACCAGGAAACTCAAAATCTGAAAGTTTCTTTCCCTACACCTCAAAATGACCCTAAAGCATAAAACCCTAGGGCCCTATAAATAAAAATGAACATAACTTGAGTTTCATCGATATTTTCCAGGTACCAAATGACGGTGGAGTTGGCTGAGTACAGTGAAACCAAGTCGTTAAGTAAGTCTTAAGTCTAGAGTTTTCTGGGAGAAAAATTGCAGAGAAAGCTTTAAAGGAAAATATGGTTGCCAAAGAAAGCATAAAACTTGCTTAGGAAGCCAAAACTTGTTTTATACATATACATAGAAGGAAAAAATTAGTGGATAAGTCTGATTTCCCTCCAAACCCCTCGTTCCTTATGACTAAGCACTTCTATCTCTTCATAAATATGGGTTTAACAGGTTACAGAAACTTAATCCTATACAAACCAAATTCTCGTTCGTCTAACCAAATTGTTCAACCAGGATAAATGAAATAATAAAGCATATAGTTTTTTTTCAAAATAAGGTCTTAACACTAAGGGCTTAACGTTTCGCCTAACAGCTTAGGTGGCGTATACTCTTCAGAAGAGCCTGCCAAACCACCAAGCTCGCCTAACGCAAACTTCACCCAAAGGGGCACTCAAAGAGTTCTTATACTTAGTCAAATTTAATACATTCCTACTCAGAACTTACTCTATATGTCTTACTTCTATACACAGTATCCAAACACTATGGCTTCAATGGGCGAGATGTTGCAGACACATTGGGACAATACCTCCACCGTTTAAGGGTTCGATCAGCTACTCGGTAGACATGAAATACCCACAATTTTTAAATGGATATTATTTTAAATGCCCAATTAATTATGTGGTCCATTAGCCCATTTTTTATTAAGCCCAACTTTATTACTATTTTATAGGTTTTTTTATAAAAGAATGGAATAGGGGAAAAATATAATCACTTACGATAGTTTTTTAGAAGTGGTTTTGGAAATTTTGGAAAAGCTAACCATAAGGATTAGGAAGTCAAAATCGATCTTGGATTTTAGCAATTAAGGTAAGTTTCAGTTTAGATTTCTTGAATTTTTTTTGTTTTAATCTATTTTTCTTAAAACCCATGTATTTTATTTGGGTTAGTTTTATAATTTGCTAAATTTCGAGAACTTTCCAGTGAGGTTCCGATGACATTGTTGGTGCCAAATGAAAGTTCTCTTCACAATCTTTCAAATGGTATGTGTACAATCCATTTTGATCAGGTAATTTAGGAGAAAATAATTTTTTAAGTTTTTGTCGTATATGTTTTGACAATTTTTAGTAGCCAACTTTGACACACTAGAAATCCATCTATAGGCGTTCATTTGTTTCGAATTTTAGATGTCTTTCGCAGTAAGATATTTTTACTTTCATTTGGCATTGCTATCTCGATCATATGACTCCCGTTCTAAGAAATATGAGGCCTCAAAGTAGACTAATTGAAACTATTAACCCAAAAAAATATAGGCAGATGGTGATGATTTCTAATGTTTTGGCTTACAAAACTTAAGTTTTTGGTAACCGATTTTGACAAAACAAGTTTCAATGTTTTAGTATTACATTTATTCCTTAAATTTATGTTTTTACATTGTCGAAATACCAAGTAAATTGTCAGTTTTAACGGCTTCAAGTAAGCCAAACGATCATGAAGTTTAAATTTTCAAATTTTTAAAATTTTGATTTTTAATTATTTTTAAAAATATTTTCAGTTCAAATACATATTATTTGATTTAAAACCACACAAAATTCAGTTTTGTTAATTTCATTAAATTTATTATATATATATAAATGTATTTTAATAAATTCGCTTTACTTTTGAGTTAACACAAGTAATAATTTTATATTTTTAAATTGATTATCCTTGTTGGCTCTAATTTTATATTTTTAGTATTAATTTATTATTATATTTTTTTTAAATGCTTTTTTATTTCTAAAAGGATAGTTTAATTAAATTATACAATTGTATCTTTGTTTGTTAGATGGATTTCACAATCGAAATGTCTTAGGATTACCACGGAAAGTCGTATCTTTTAAGTTTCTAATATATCAATCAACTTCAAATGTTCTATGTTATTTTTGCAATATATATATATATATGATATTTTAACCATGTTTTATGAAAATTTAGGATAAACATGGTACTATGGTTTTAAATTTACGATGTATAATTTTGAACTATCTAAGTACAATTTTTTTTCTATACTTAAATTGGATTATTTAATTATTTTTGAGAAATATGCTATTGGATTTTGCTTTTGATGTATATATGGTATTTAATTATATTTTGGTATATAGTTAGTTTTGAAAAAGTATAGGAATATATTTTGCATTGAGTTATGAAATTTTGAGTAATCAAATTTTTATGAATTTTTTAATTTGCTTCTAATATGCTATGTTCCAACCCTGCGTTAAACATTGGCCATTTCAACATGTATTTTGTTCTTAGCAGCTGGTTTCACCTATGCTACCGATTTAGAATAGTGGTTTTTGACTCACTTCTACTAAGGTGAATTGTATGGGTAAGCAAAATTTGATTTAATTCGAAAAGCTTGATAAAAAATTTAAATTTTAAATTAAATAGTTCGAGTTTTTTGAGTTAATCAAATTATTCAAATCAACTCAGATAAAAAATTAAGTTTTTTTGTTTAACTCGAATATGAATGTGTTATACGAAAATCCGATTAAGAAAAGGCAAAACTACGTCATTTTGATAAATGTTTATCTTTTCTAAAGTTAAAAGTCAAAACCATTAAGTTAAAAGGCAAAATTACATCGTTTTGATAAATGTTTACTCATTAAGTTAAAAGGCAAAATCATTATATTGTTTATATAGTTAAATAATCTTGTACTTCATCTACTGATTAAATAATCGGTCCATGTAAACGCAACATTGAGTACAAATAATAGGATTCGTTAACTCGACTCGAAATTTTTTTACTCGATTCAATTCGATTCGAAAAAAATTTAAATTGAGTTCGGATGCTAAAATAGAATTCGTCAACTCAACTAACTTGAATTTTTTTTACTCGATTCAACTCGACTCGATCAAATGCTCACTTCTAGTGAATTGTGATTTTCGTTTTAACCCATTACTACTGGGGTGAATTGTGATTTTTGTTCTGACCCACTACCGTTAGGGTGAATTGTGGTTTTCAACTTTTGCCACTGAAGTTAAGGGTGACCATAGCGAAAAAAGAAATTTACTTTTATATTATGATATTTCAAAAATTAGTAATTTATCTTTATTATAGTTTTATCATGGAATATGCTTTGAATTATTTGTTGCAGATTACCCATAAATTTTGCAATTATGTATTTTCAATAAGATATTCGGCCTAAATGTTTCCTTGCTTGCTTAACCCAACAAAAGAAAATGCCAATTACTTACTTTTTTAATATTTTTACAAGTTCTGAATTTGCTCGTGATACGGGAAGTTTGGTGAATGACACTTTTAGATATTATTGAATTTCTTTAGAACTTCTAAGATGTTTCTATAATTTACATTTTCGATACTACTAAAAAAGTTTTTTTTTGAACTTTCTTCGTAAAACGACACATTTTAAAATTTATTTTCAAAGCAAATCTATAAAAAAATTATGAGATTATAACCTTATGATTTTTATATTAAATGTTTTGGCTTACTTGAATTTAAACTAGTTTGTGATGGTGTTGCATATTCGTGAGATTCTATCTCACAAGTTTGCGACATTTGTTATACCTCAATTTAGACGTGATAGGACGACACTTTAAAGGCTTTTCCTAAGAGAGTCAATGTCTTTTTGTTGAGAGGGGATTGGCTCTTTGGGGCAATCTTGGACCCTCAATGGAGCTATTGTTCCCGAAGTGTCTATGCTCGATTTTAACCTTAAGTTTTTGTTTCTTGACTTTAAGGAGAGCCCAAAGAAGTTCATGGAATTTGATAGAATTGTCTAACCCACCAAAGAAATGTTTAGCACTTGGTCTTAGAGGGGTTCTAACCCATGTTTTAAGGGTTTTAGTGGGTTAGAACCCCACTAAGGCCAAATGCTAAACATTTCCTTGGTAGGCTAGGCATTCTTGCCAAATTTCGTGAACCCCTTTGGGTTCTCCTTGAAATCGAGAGACAAATGCTCAAAGCTAAAATTAAGCATAAACACTCCGAGAATAATACCTTCGTTGAAAATCCTAGACTGACCCAGAGAATCGATCCCCCCTCAACAATACTTTATAATAATTAATTATTATTATTTGAATATATATAATTTATACTTACAATTATAATTGTACTTATAACTCAAAAAATATTAAACCAGTAAAAAATATTTGGTATCTTATCAAAATTATGCTTCAAAGACTAGCAATCATCAACAAAATTTTAAGCATTGCTTTCTTTCTTTATTTCTAGTAATAATAAGCTTTGGTGGGCTTTTCCTCATACGAGTACATGGTTGATTAAGTGTGAGAGATGGTGAAAGTACAATTGTATACTTTTAGCTTTAAATGACCAGTTTTCTTTTGTGAAGTGATTTGACGAAAGGTGGTTGATGGGTAGATCGATCTATGGCACCGACAAATTCGAGGTGTTTAGAATGCAAGAAAACCCAATTATCCATGCTAATTATATATACATGGATTCAGCATTTGAGATAATAATTAAAAGGTACCCATAGAAAAAAAAATTGTAAACATTAATGTGACAAGCAATGTCAACCCAGTCTTTGTTTGCAAATTGCAAATAGTTTTTTTGTACTAAATTCCTTTTCTGAATCCACAACCTCCAAAACCCCACCTTTGCTATCAACTTTTACAGTTCACACTCAAAAAGCATTCAACATTTTCTTTTCTTTTTCCACGAGAAAAATAAAAGAACAAAATACATGTGCTTTAAAAAACCTATTATCCACTGCATATATACATCAGCCACGCCACCCCAAATCTACAACGGATTAAGTTCATATCAAAATTACCGAGCAAACCAGTGGTGAGCGGGAGACGGACTGACGGACAACGGGGCTGGAGCGGTGAGCGGCAGGGATTTTGTTTTTAGGAAGTAGGAATTGATTAGGTATTGGGAATAAGGGAAATAATAAGGTATTCTAATGACAGTAACTCAGTCTACTTAAAAGAATAGTTAAAAAATTCTAGTGGGTCAGGCTTAGATTAAAGAAGTTTTATTCGGAATCCAATTCATTTTCTAAATACGTCTTATTTTTTAATTCAAGTTCATTTTGATCTAAACTTTTTCGCTGTTGGAGCAAGTCTTCACGCCGGATCACTTGAACTGATGGGTTGTTTGCTTTTGCACTTTGAAGACAAAACTGATCATTCTTCGTTTCTTTCTTCTAACGCCTCGACTTTCCGGCACCCATAGCTCAGGGTTCTGTTCTGCGGTATCATTTTAATTAGTTACCTGAAACTAAAAAGCATATGCCTTATTCTTTAGATTTATCTCATCAAAATTTTTTACGTAATAAAGTTGTATAACTATGTGGTGTTTATATATATATTTTATTGTATTATATTTAAGATATTTATGGCTCTATCCTCTAACTGCATCAAAATTAATGGCTAATATTGCTAGCCTAATTCAAAGTTTGTGAAGGGATGCTTAGGTGTTAAAAGCTCAAAATATTATTTTAAATAAAATACATTCACTTACACTTTAAGTTTTGACTCGTAGAGTAAATGGTTTTTTTTATAAAATTAGAAGGTGAAATAGTGGGAGTGAAAAGCATTGGCAATTATTTGTGTGGAAGAAAAGGAAATGGGTCGTAGAGAAGTGAGGGTGCATTTTAACAGGCTTTGTCTAATAATAACAACCCTTTTAGGTAATCAATGAAAAAGCTTTAAAGTTAAACTGGGTCCTCTTTGTGGTTGCCCAAGTCGGCTGGCCGTCAAGGAGGCTCTGCTACAATGGGCCTTCTCTGCCTCCACTTAACCTTGTTTCTGTCGGTGGCTCTCCCAATCCTCATAGCCTAATAAATGGATTCCCGAAAGTATAAAATTATTACAAGACTTCTTTATTTAATTTTAATTGTAAAACCAACTACAAATAATCAACCGTGTACTCTCACAACCTTCCTAACTAAGGCTTAGTTTGGGTGCATTTAAACTTTTTAAAGTTTAATCATTCTTTTTAAAATTTTAGTTATTCTTTTAAATTTTATGTTAAACGTTATCAACAAAAAAAAACTTAACTAAATTTTATTCTATTATGAATATATAAATTTGTGCACCGAAAATGTCTTAAATATTTAAAAAGAACATGATGAAAGGAAGGAGATGCATTGCACGCATGCATTACCACAACCCAAAAAAAAACTTTATAAAACAACAATAATCTTTTCATGGATCAACCCTACAAAATTAATAATAAAATGTTAAAGCATATGCCTTGCTTCATGTTGGGAAGAACCTTATATCAATATTTATTTAATTTCTTCAACCATGCCCCACATCATGGCTACCACATCTTCAGTTTTGACCTGCATTTCCAACACCCACATTGCCTCTATTAATCTTCCTATTACAAAAACAAAAGCTTATTACATTTATTTTATATACATTATAGCAATGCAGGTGGGATGGGATGATTCCAAAACTTTTGTAGCTGCATTACTCTCGATTCTTGTTTTATAAAGAAAGCTGCAATTTGATTTTTTTTCTAATAAAATATATTTTATATTACAATTCTATTTTATTCCTAATGCCTCCTATAGTAGAAAGTAGTGGATACATTTGTCTCTTATATTAAGAGTCAGATTGCATTTTATCTCTTTTACTTAAAAATGGGTAAATTAGTTCTTATACATTAGATCAAAGAGTAAATTGATCCTTTTTGTTAAAATTTTCATCTATTCCTACTGTTAAAAACTGGTCTCTGTACATCAGAATGAGGTACACGTGGCATGCCACATGTAACTGTCTGGCTATTCTATCAACGACACTAGTTTTTAACAGTGAAATGGATGAATTTTTTAATAAAAAGGGTCAGTTTGGTTTTTGATCTAATGTATAAGGACCGATTTGTCCATTTTCTAAGTAAATAGAGCAAAATGCATTCTGATTCTTAATATAGGGACCTTCATGATACTTTTACATCCAAATGGCTCTAACAATGGAAAAGAAAAGTGAGAAAGTGTTCGTTTCATCCACTTAACCAAAGCTTATTCCAAAAGTAACTTTTCCCCTCCTTAGAATTGATCGACATGCTTGTGTACAACACAATGTAGTCAATTTCACACCGGTTTCTGTTGTATTGAACGGTGTGCACCATTCCTGTAATAAATTAGAATAATTACTACTCTTTTCCGCACCGATATAAATTTCAGCCTGTACCGATTGCACTGGCTCATTCCGACTAATTTCAATTGCACCACCGAAACATTGTGCATCAACCAGTGTATGAATAATGTTAAAAAATAGATAGAATTATTTTTTTACTAAGCAAATTTAAAATTTAAACTTTAACCAAGGCAAATAGATAACTTTAAAATTTAAAGTACAAAATTAATAAATAATAAAGACTTTATATAATACACAAACTAAAGAAAAAAGACAATTTCTGTTAACTTTTGTGTTTTTATAAAATTTTCATTTATATATTTAGTATGAGATGATTTTATTGTATTTTTAAAAAAATAATGTTGTGGATAATTTTATTATTTAATGTGTGAGATGTTTATTTATTTATTTTAGATTTGTTAAATGATAATTTTTATTTATGAAATTTATTGATAAGTATGTTATATAACTAATTAATATTTTTATATTTAAAATTATTTAATATAATTCATTTGATATATTTAATATTAAATATATTAAATATTTAAAAAAATCAATAAATCTAAAATCATACGCTAAAACATACCAGTTTTAATAGGAAAAGGATACCCACAATCTTAATACAACACTGCACTTTCTCAAACTTGGAAACGTGGTGACCAAAAGATAATATATAATAATAATAAAAAGAAAGTGGTGCACGCTGTTTTTGGGCACTCAATTCGTGGATGTTTTGAAACACAAAATTGTGTTTTTTTTTCCTCCAAGAAAAGAATAAGAAGCTACGTGATCAGTAAAGTGGAGTCATTTTTTAATATGTTCGGTATTGATTTGAGTTTCTAACTAATTCTTTTTTATATCAAATAAATGTTACTCTCAAAATTATTATTTTTATTTTAGATTAGCTTTTAAATTTTAAAGAGTTGTAATTATATTTTTAAATTATTAATGTCATATTAATTAATTTCTTTTGTTATTACAACCGACATGTTAAATTTTATATAATTAAATTTAAAATAAAAAATTATTATCGCATAATTTTTAAAACCATTAAACTAAAAATAAAATAAAATTTAAAAAAAATCAACAATAAAATTTATATAAAAGTTTTGAAACCTCAAACTAACACTTCGTTTAGATTCCAAATATATTTTTCTATTTTCATTTTCAAAATATAGTTTACATTTTTTATTTTTTAAAAAGTTAAAAAACACATTTAGTAAATAGAAATAAAAATTATTTTTACTAATGAAAAATGAAAGAAAAAATATTTTGTACGTTACTAGTGGAGTTTTTAGACTCCACAAGCAGAGTTGAAAGGTTAATAAGTGTCCTATAGAGCTATAGTAAAATATTTAAAAAATAATGTTTTTAAAAAAAAGACACGTAATAATTTTTTAAGACTACTTGTAGAATAAAAAAGGTACATTGTCAGTGTATCAAATACTAACCAAACATAAAAACAAGTTTGATAACTATTTTCTCTAACATAAATAAAATAAAATTTTTACATTTATATGAATTTAAATTAGGGTATCAGATTTAATTTTAAAAAGGTTTTTGAAAAAAGAGGGAATATTTTTACATTTATATGGATTTGAACCAGTACCAATTCATCTAAAGTTGAAAATTGTTGTTTTCATCATTTTCATGTTTACAACACATTTTTAGTGAAAACTATTTTTTTTTATTTTCTAATTTTTCACATATTTCTATTTTCATTTTCCAAAAATCATTTTAAAAATTTCAACCAAATACATTTTCTTCGATATTTTCCATTTTTCAAGAAAACGAAAATGAAAATGACCTATTAGTTTTTAAAACATCTATTTCTACAATATTCTTTTTTTTTATTTTAAATTATGTCACATAATATTCGACATGTCATTTAATAGTTAAATTAACGATTTTAGTAACGAAATGACCTAATTAATATAACATCGATAGCTTAGGAATGTAATTAGAATGAATTGAAGTTTAAGGACCAATTAAGAACGAGAGTCATAATTTGAAGATGTTTGACGCAATTAACTCTAAAACTTTTTTTTGAAGGGTAAAACCGTGATTTCCATAAAACCAAATCCAAAAAACAAAGTGCTGCTTTAATAAAAAAAAACAAATCCATCTGAAATCAACAAAGAAAAATAGGAAACCCGGTAGAAAAAACTTCAGTGCACCCTTGAATCTTCTTCGGTGAACTGAAACATAGCCTCCAATGAAAAAATTAGGCCAGTCCGAATGAACCCATCCAAATCAATCATCCGTTTGGGGAACATCTCTCGTCTCTTCTGCAATCACCATATCTCTCACCGCTGACGGGAAGTCCTCCATCCAAAAGGTATCCTTGCAATAAAATGTGCCACCCGATTAGCTTCCCTTCTTACATGTTTAAAACTAAGTTGATGAAAAAACTGCCCCATCGATTTGATATCTAAAATGACAGAATCCAAATCTGCTCGACCAAAACCTTCCTGGTTAATTTTCTCAATTACCGTCCTAGAGTCTCCTTCAACCTCCACTATGGTAAACCCCGTCTCTTTAGCAAAAAGGAGCCCTTGAAAGCATGCAACAGCTTCTGCCATAAACGCGTCTGAGATATTGCCATGATGAGTAACTCCACTTCCCATTACCTTTCCTCTTCCATTTCTAATAATAAAACCGGAGCATGATTTGTTTGTTTGGATTTTGTAGGCCGCATCAAAGTTCAGTTTAACCCACGGATCTTGAGGTGGTCTCCATCAGTCTGAACCCACCGCCTTTATTACAGGTAATTTCTCATTTAACACTCTCAATTCTTCAACCATGCTTAGGATTTTTTCTATTGAACTCTGCTTTGTAATTGAGATACCTTCCATCACTTGTTTGTTACGAGCCCACCATATTGCCCAAATCGCTATGACCACCTTTTCCCATATCCTCTCTTCCTTGTGTTGAACTAGGTAAATAAACCAGTGCCAAAAAGTCACCAAATTCAAATTACTATCCTAGGAAATACCAATACCATCCCATATATCTTTTACACTGTTACATTCTGCGACCACATGTAACAAAGATTCTGAACCCATATTGCATCGAGAGTAAATTGCAGAGTTTCTAATCCTTCGATTAAAAAGTACTTGGCCTGTTGGCAAAAATCCTCTTAGAGCTCGCCACATCGTTATTTTGATCTTAGCAGGTATAGATAAAGACCACAATTTTTTGAACACCATTTAGATATCCTCTGATATTTTTGTAGTGTCTCTTTGATACATGAGCTCTTTATAACCACTACGTACAGTATACTGACCTATTTTCTCCCCACGCCACACTTGACAAACTTCACATCTAGTTTTAGATAGAGGAATACACTTGATCGCCTCCACCTCCTTATTAGAAAAAAGACTGGAAATTAGCTCTTCTTTCCATATCCGATTTTCCTGATCAATTAGTTGACTCACTGTTTGGACTGAAACATGAACGGGTCGTGTATTAAACTTGTTCCCCACCAATTGCGGTACCCATCAATCTTGCCAAATCGAGATGTTCTCACCTGTTCCAACCCTCCATCCCAACTGACGTTCCAACAACCCTCGTGCCGCATATATACTTTTCCAAGTATACGACGGGTGAGTCCCAAGTCTTGCTTCCCAAAAACTTGATCGAGGGTACTATTTAGCCTTATAAATTCTAACTAACAATGAATCCGGATTAACCACTAATCGCCAACCTTGTTTAGCTAACAAAGCAATACTAAATTTCCCCATGTCACGAAAATTTAAACCACCCCTCTTTAGCTTTACATAATTCAGACCAACAGCTCCAATGTAAACCTCGGCGGTTACCTCCCTTGCTCCATCAGAATCTATTCAGAACTTTTTCCATATCGACATATAACGACTTCGGAAGAAGAAAATAGGACATGGCATAAATCGGGATAGCCTGTAACACTGCTTTGATGAAAACTTCTTTACCCCCTTGAGAAAGCATCTGACTTCCCCACCCATTCACCCTTTTCCTCAACCTGTCAATGATATTTTGAAAGGCCTCTTTCTTCTTTCTCCCCACCATAGTAGGCAACCCCAAGTACTTTTCCATACTCGAAACTATTCTAACACCCATCCTATTAGTTAAAAGATCTAGACTTTCAATAGAGCAATTAGAACTAAAGAAAATTTGAGACTTTTCCATGTTAATCTTTTGACCTGACGCTTTCTCGTAAGCCTCAATGAAGCCCATCACCCGTCGACATCCATCTTCATTCGCATCACCAAAGATTATGCTATCATCCTCAAAAAATAAGTGAGTTACCCTCGGACCTCCCCTACACACACGGGCTCCCTTAAACAAACCAGTCTGCATGGCTTTCTCAAGAATAGTTGAAAAACCTTCCGTACAGATAAGAAACAAATAGGGACTCAATGGATCCCCTTGTCTAAGACCACGTCCTGGTTGGAAATACTCACTCAATCTTCCGTTAACTGTAACCGCATACTGGACCGAAAAGATACAACGGTAAATCAAATCCACCCACTTTTCAGCAAACCCCATATTTTTCATCATCCCTACTATAAAATCCCACTCGACTCTGTCATATGCTTTACTCATGTCTAATTTTAAAGCAAAAGAACCATTCTTCCCTTTTCGTCTGTTTTTGAAAGAGTGAAGGATTTCATAAGCTGTAAGAATGTTATTCGGTAATAAGCCGACCAGGAACAAATGCTCCTTGGGCATCGTCAATACATACTTCCAAAACTCTTTTAAACCTGTTTGCAATAACTTTCGCGATAATTTTGTAAAGTACCATACATAGACTGATAGGCCGGAAGGACGTCATACAATCTGGCGCTGAGACTTTGGAGATTAAAATAATAATTGTGGAATTTACCTCGTTTAAACTGTCCTTCCTATTAAGCACCCCAATACAAAATTTTGTGACATCCTCACTAACAATTGCCCAAAATTTTTGAAAGAACACCGCTTGAAAGCCATCAAAACCTGGTGCTTTAGTTCCTCCCATTTCCATAACAGCCTTGCTAATTTCTTCAGCTCGAAAATTTTCCAATAGCCTACTGTTTATCTCTTTTGTTATTGTTTTCTGCACCCCTTCGAAAATTCCTCGTGCCCCCCTGCATCCCTCACTGGAAAATAACCCTTTAAAGTAATCGGTAGCAATCCGCATCAAATCATCTTCCTTGTCTTTCATTGACCCATCTGCATCCTTTAGTCCAATAATCTTGTTTTTACGACGTCTACATGAAGCACAATTATGGAAAAATCTAGTATTTCGATCTCCATATCGTAACCAATTCGCTCTACCCCGATGTTCCCAATATAATTCATCCTTATCCATTTCTAAATTCAGCTCTAATTTGGTTTGAATTGTCACCTCAATGATCTCATCTGAAGGTTCTTCCACCGTTAAATTATGCAGATGCCTTGTTAATATCTCCATGACCTCCCCTCTCTCTTTCTTCAACCTACTTATCCACCTATTCAGTCCCTCCCCCACCATATTAAGCCTTTCAGGTACAGTCACATTTTTATTAGAATCCCACAAAGTTTAAACTTGTTCAAAACATGAGTCTTCTAATAACCACGCCGTTTCAAACAAAAAATAACCTCCTAACCTGGATGAAGTGCCTGAACCAGATGATAACTCTGTATTCAATAGCAAAGGGCAATGGTCTGAAATTGTATTATCTATATGAGAAAGACTATAGGATGGGAAAATCTCCGACCAAGCTCGGTTTGCCACTCCCCTATCAAGGCGTTCCTTTATATTATTAACCCTAAAATTTCCTCTTTCCCACGTATACCAGCGACCAGTATATCCTAGATCCACTAGATCACAATCTTCCAAAACAGTCCGAAAAACCTCCATCTGCCTATCATTCCTTAACCGTCCTCCCTGTTTTTTGTGAACTAAACATAATTTCGTTGAAATCCCCTATAACAACCCAAGGCAAGTCGCTATTCACACTCAACTGTCTTAACATGTTCAACTTTTTATTGAACTAGTGTCATATAATACAAATATATGAAGGGATAAATATCAAAACTATATGTGAACTTTGGCTTCATGTGCAATTTGATACATGGACTTTGATTTAGTGCAATTATGCACATGAAACTTTGATCGTGATTCATAAACACGCATGAAACTTTGATTTTGATTCAATTGTACACATTTAAAGAAATAAATACATCAATTTATTTTCATATTGAATTAATATAATTATTTGTGTATATAATATATAAACGTAAAATGATGCTATGTTGATAATGTTGTTAGTGGTTTGTGAAAATTGAATTAAATTAAAATTTTATGTATAAAATTGTACAAAATCTAAATTTGTGTATGACATTATACGTTGGACTAAAGTTGGTATATGATTTTGATATTTGTCTCAAATACGACTATTTCAAAATAATATTTGAAACACATTGGTTAGGTAAAAGTACCATGTAGGCCCATGTACTAGGAGTTGGATAACATTTTTACCCATTTATTAAAAAATGGACAAATTAGTTCTTGTATGTTAGATTAAAGAGTAAATTTGTCTTTCTGTTAAAAAATTGATCTATTTCCGCTACTAAAACTGGCCCATGAAGTACATATGACACACCATGTGTCACTGTCTAGTTATTCTGTTAACCACACTAATTTTTAACAGTACAAATTGATGAAAATTTTAAAAGTAATAATCTTAATTATTTATTTAAAATGGTATTTGAATGTTGGTAGATGGTAATTTTACCCGCTGGTTATGCGTTTGGGGGTAAGTGGTGGAATTGTTTAATTGCTCATTAGAAAGCGGAAAACACAGTCGCCAACAAAGCAAAGCACCCAACAAAACATTGAGATGGGTGGAATGATAGCAGCAATGGAGCAGTGCAGATTGTTCATTGAAACCCACAACCCACCTTTGTATGCTTTGTGTGGAAAGACCCACTCACTTCTCATTTGTGAATTAAAATTTACTTGGGAAAGGGAAATTCTTCCCCCACTTCCTCTACTTATCCCTCCTTATTGTCTATAAGCCTACGACCCTGTGCATCATCCGAATACCCTTCATTATTGTATACTATTTTGTGACAAAAACAAACAAGCCTTGCCCATCTTTACTCTCACTTGTGTCTCTTAAACTATTATATCTTGGTATACAGTTTGTATGCAAAAACAAAATCAGCCCATACCCCACAAAATAACCCCTCCTTTTTATTTTTATATGCTGTAGATTTTACCCTTCTTTTCTCTCCTTTTTGGCCATCTTGTGGGGGGTAATGATTTGGTGCATTTATAGTTTGATGGAGTTTTGTGGGCATGCCACCAAAAAATTTGAGTGAATATGGACCATCATCGCTCACATCACAAGATCCTCTAATGATCTTACTTTTTTTAAGAATATTATAAAGAAATTATAAATATTGACAACATTAATGTTGTTTTCTTAAAAAATTTAGGGTAAATTACATTATTAATTATTTAATTAAAAATATTATAATTTGGTCATTGAAGTATACGAAAGTTTTTTTTAAGTCATTAAGCGGTTAAGATTTTTTTTTTAAGTTTCATCAATGACTTCCAAGCAGCAAATCAACAATTGTATGGTGAATTAATATCCATCAACAAGTAGAACATACCTTAGATCCAAGTCGATCTAAAGTTAGTGTCGGAGATCAAAGAAAAAAGCTGTTTAAATTTTAGTTTGCAGATTTGTGACGTTCAAATTTGTTTTATGAAAAAAAATTGAATGTAGGAGAGAAAATGAAATAAAACTTTCAATTGATGCAGGCAATGCGAATATAGAAAATCATATAATATATTTTTAATAATCCAATGACTTAAATGAAAACTTTTGAATAGTTCAGTAACTAAATTGTAAATTTTTTAGTTAAATAACCAAAAAAAAAACTTTATCCATAATTTAGTAACTAATGATATAGTTTACCTGAAAAATTATTGCTTAAATCGTTCAAAATTATTGGATTGGAACCTTGAATTTGTCCTCTTTTCCCTTTAGTCCTTTGACATTTTTCATATGTCTCATTGGCTGATTGAAGTAAAAACTATGAAATGAAACAGTTATCTATGAAAATAGTCTAATTTACACAGTAAAAAAAAACACATGAAGGAAAAAGAAAATGGAATCCTATAAACCTAAAGCAATGATGTTTATTTGGAGGAAAAATGCCAAAGCATGGGCAACAAAACACACATATCATTTCAAACAATCTTGCAGTAGTCAACAAGGCAATGATCTGATCTTCAAAGCAGTAGTCAGCAAATGAGAAGCATCCAAAGGACCTTTCCCTTTGCATCAAAACTGAAAATTGATGAATAAAATTTCACTACACAACATTGTTATTAAAAGATCATGGGACCCAAAATCTCGTCCAAAGTCCAGAATGTGATAATAACATGGCCACAACTCTCTCCCCCTCTGCCTGCTCATTTGTCCTTTAACTCTCAACAGTCCAAGGATTCATCATAAGGTATAATGTACATCCCTACCCCACTCTAAACTCAGTGAAATGACCACATCACTGCCATTTGATCTCTGATTATGGACCCTTTTCCTCAACCTCTCTTATCAACTTCATTCCATTGCACTCACAACTATATTTACACATCTTATTATTCATATGTACATAAGTGAACCATGAGTGGTTACTGATTTCAGGGTTTTTTACTTAAATATATTAAAAAAATTAAATACCTAAATAGGCAGCTAGATTAATTACCGAAATGGTACGTTTTCTTTAATTGCGTCTATCTGACAGGCGAGAATCAATTTTTTTATATTAAAATATATTTTTTATTTAAATAAAATATTAACTTTTTATTTTTATTAAAAATATTTAAATATATATATAGGTAAAGATACGGTCAACGGGTAAAAATACGGGTAAAAAACGGGTCGCGTTTGTCAGATAGGCGCGACTAATCGAGCCTGACAGTTAGGCGCGAATGGTCTACCCGCACAGTCCCCTCTCCAGCAGCATCTGCTGCTGCATGCCCCCCACCCGCTGCCCCCTCTGCCCGCAAAGTACCCCTCCTGCTGCATCTATTGCTCTATGCATGCCCCCCTCCCTCACTTCATCTGCTAGCAGCTGTTGCTGCATCATGCTGCTGCTGTGTCTAGTCCCTTCAATGGGAAAAAGTTGCAAATGGGTGACCTTATAAGCATAATCCCCCAAACCCCATCCACTGGAAGAGAGAAAGAAAAAAGAGAAAGGAGAAGAAGAAGAAGAAAGAAAAAAAAAAGGTAATGTATTATTTTAGTAAATAATTTTGTTTATAATTTAAAGAGTTTAATTAAGATATTGTGATTTTTTTTGTTATTAATTATTAATTATTAATTATTTATGTTTAGTGTTTATAGTTTTGGATTAATATTTTGTATGAATGTATTTTTTTTTGCTTTTTATAATTATTTTAAAATTAATTTGTTAGTAATTTAGGATTATGTTATAATCTTTTGTGTTTGTAATTATTTTAAAATTAATTTATTAGTAATTTAGGATTAAGTTATAAATTGTTGTGTTTAGTTTAGTATTTGGTGAGTTTAACATATAAGTTTATAAAAAAGTTAAAAAATCATTTCATTTTGAAAATGAATTTGGACAAATGATGTTTAAGCTCATTTAATTTTTTTAAGTTACTATTAAGTATTGGTACGTTAATAGTTGCTGTTAACTCATTTAATTTTTTTTATATCAACTTGGATATCAATTTGTCCAAGTTTAATCTTAACTGACTCTTTTCATAAATTTATATACTTTAAAATTATTTTTATAAAAAAAATGATTATAGAAATATTGAAGAATATAAATCAATTATTAACATACCAATGCTTAAAAGCAACTTAAAAAATTAAAAAATTGATAATAATAGATTAATAGTATCAATTAAAAGCATTTCCCAAAACTCATAATTAAGATTCTTATTTTGAGCAATGGGAATAGAGTTTTGACTGTGTGAAAAAATATGGGATATGAATATTTTTATTTACAATAACAAGTAAGATATGAATCTTCAAATTCCATTTAATGCACTTTTAGGGTTGACTATAAGTATGAATTAAGATGTTAACAAATGCTTTTATTAAAAATTATTTAAAATTTTAATTAAAAAATTTAACACCCACAAATATCAATGTTCAAAGTTAAATGCATGTACATGAATTTATTTTATACATGAACATATTGTTGGCATAAGTAATTTAAGGGAGAAAAATCTATTATCAACCTTGACAGATTGTGTAAACATTTTTTCAATCTATATTAGTTATGTGTTTTGTGATTTTTTAGTAATGTATTTTTTTAAAAATAATTTTATAGTTATTTTGTTAGTAATTTATGATTAGGTTATATAAATTGTTAGTGTTTAGTTTAGTGTTTTGTGATTTTTTAATGTAATTTTTATATAATGTAATTTTATTTGATTTTTTATTTATTTTAAAATTTTTATTGATTTATTAAAATGTTGATTAAATTTGTTGTTATATAATTCTATAGGTTGTTTGAAATAAACTACTCGGGTATGTATCTATTTCTATTTTTATTTTTTTAATTCGTATATTTTTATGTTTAGACAGTTTACATTAATTTTAATTATATTATTATTGTAATCTAACATAAAATTTTTTATTGTAGGTAAATTATGAGAAATTATTAGATATTTACCGTATTTTGTTTCTGAAATTTGAAATAATTTATTGTATTTTTTGAAACAAATTAAATGAATTCATTTTCTAATTGCAGATTTGCAGCAAATGGGTTCTTTGATTAATAATAATAATAATCACATATCAAGTACTATTAATGAGATGGTAATAAAATTTTTATTTGATACTCATGTTATTTGCTAAATTAAACTATATTGTATTAACTATTTTGCTAATTTAATAATGTCAGGGTCTGTACCGCGTATTGAGGGGTCGTGTTAATAGTGTAGGGTTTCTGTCAGATGAATGTCTAATATCATACTTAGAGTTAGCCGGGTTCAGATCAGCGGCATTGATCCAGACTTTTGATCTGCGATACGACTTGATTTCCGCTTTAGTCGAGCGATGGCGTCCGAAAACCCACATATTTCATTTGCCGTGCGGGGAGTGTACCGTCACTCTAGAGGATGTTGCACTACAGCTCGGGCTTCCCATCAACGGGAATGCGGTCACAGGCGTAAGTTCAATCTCTAGGCTGGCTACCCTTTGCTATGAATTACTTGGACGCTCGCCAAGTGAGGGGAAATTTACCAGTTTGAGATTTTCATGGCTAAAGGCCAATTTTGAGCATTTGTCGAGTACTGCCAATGAATGGGAGGTGATACAGGTCGTTCGAGCTTACATTATGCACCTTATAGAGGGTGTACTCATGCCAGATGCAAACGATAGTACGACCCACTTGATGTACTTACCCCTATTATCCAATTTGCATAACACTCGTTCATACAGTTGGGGGTCCGCAGTTTTAGCCATGCTGTATCGCGAACTTTGTCGGACGACAGATCCTTTTGCGATTGACATAGGTGGATGCCTCATGCTGCTGCAGTCGTGGGCATTTTACCGGATGCAATTCTTGGCATCCATTAGTCACCAATCATATATATTTTTACTCGTTAATAGATGATGAATTTTTACTCGTTATAAGATTAGTTGACTTTTTTTCAGATTATATTGTTTTAACAATTTGTTTTCGTAGATGGAGTACTAATCCAGGTATCGGGAGGTCATACACGGTTCCGATATACCGTCTGATGATTGAGAACCATGCTAGAGAGGGTGTAAGCTTTTCCAATATAAACTTAATTTTATTATTTTATCTCACTCGACCCGCATTAATATAACAATGTTATTAACTGTGCAGTTCATTTGGATGTCATATTCTATTCTAGAAATTATGGCAGTTATTCCCTCATCTGCCCACGTCCACTCAAACTTATGGTGTATTAGTGCACCCGTTATCAATTTTCAGGTAGTGGAGTGGTATCATGGCGATCAAGTACTCCGACAGTTCGATTGCATACAGTATATCCCGACACTGCCAGTACGATTGGGGGAGATCCATGGGATGAGCAGGAGGAGGAGGTATGGAAATGATTGGAGAGAAGTGCATGAAGAATATATTACGATATGGAACAACCAATTGGGGAAGGTACCTCAGATGGATCGTGTTTTGGATCTGCAGCCCTCGTTAGAGTACATACAGTGAAACTGTGATATAGGGAAACCATTTTTGTTTGGTGGGCGGTCGATGGTAATTCCTTCGCATACGACACGAATTGGGCAACCCCTTCCAGATTAGCATCATGCACCAGAGCCAGAGCTGGAGCTAGAGGCAGAGGCAGAACTACATTCTGGGGATAGTTCTTATCATCCAGATTTAGAGGGCGATGACTATTTCCCGGGCTCGTTAGGCCATAGATATATTTCAAAGTTTGATATCTTCAGCCCACTACCACCTCAGTACTACAGTCATCCTAGCTCGTATCCACCTTAGTACTACGCTTCTTCTAGGTCGTATACACCTTAGTACTCTACTCCTTTCGACCCGTATCCACCGTTGTACTCCACTCCTCCCGGCTCAAGTTTATCGATGGTGTTTGAGACATATGATTTTTCATCTATGTTTCACACACCCCTACATACAGATGACGAGAATGTTGATCACCGTAATCGCCCGCAACGTGAACATCGAGCTCTACAAAAATATACCGCTAGAACCACACCATCAAGCCATCAATTTTAAGGGGTTTTGTAATATAAATAACTTCATATTTATGTAATGAATTTTTTTGGCATTTTATTTATCAATTTAATTTTTTTACAATTTAAATAGTCAACTTTGTATTTATATAATGACTTTTTTGCCATCTTATTTATCAATTTTATGGTTTTTTATTTTTATTTTGTAATTTCAATAAATAAACTTTATACCAACTATGTAAGTCAAATTAGATTAACTGCAACAAATTGTAGACAAATTTTTTATTCAATCCTCTCAACATGTAATGAACTACATCTCAATTTCTACCCGATTGAGACGATTGTCCAACATGGTAGGTTAGGAGCGGGCATTTACTCCGATTATGATCGGTTAATCTGTATACGCCACACAGCTTCCTGTCAGATTTCTCCCTAATGTCCATTTCGTTATGGATTCTAGATGATTGCGGACGACCTTTTGGGTTCCTACGCAACCCTTTGTCTGGGACAAGCTCGAAGGTTGTCGGAGGTACCTCCAAAATAGATAGGTCAGGAAGCACGGGGAACTCGTTCTCCCATACACGTAACGTGCGTTCGAAGGTGTACACTTTATCGATAAATTGTTCTACATTGAGTGAGACTTTAGCACAAGCTGCCACGGCATGTGCACATGGATAATGAAGTGTTTGAAACCTCCTACAGTTGCACCGTCTGTTTCAGAGATCAACTCCGTAGGACTTAGGTGGTATACCGAGTCAACGATCAATAGGCTCTATAACTCGAAACGTTTCATTACATCGTGAATATACTTCTACTGTCATCGATCTCACCATCCGACAGTTTGCAACCATTGCATCCCTAACATCTTCGACAAACATGTGTCCCGCTTCCATCTGGTTGACTTGTTGCTAATTCATTTTTAGTAACAAGGTAGCCAACCTGTAGAACGTAGTCGAGAAGACAAATGCAATTAGAAGATGTCATGTTTTTAACAACACAGCATTGATCCCCTCCATCAAGTTTGTGGTCATTTGACCATAACGAAAGCCCTCGTCAAAACTTTGAGCCAATGCTACGGCTCTATGGTACCCAACCACTATCAGAAAGATGTGTTCATTTGACCCTCCATGTCACTCTCAAGTCGGGCCATTCTTTGGCGAAAAATGTGTGGCTCTAGCTCGTGCGCTGCATATGTATTAAGAAAATATAAGTTATAGTATTGCTCTAAAACATTAAAACTTATATTGAAAAGATAAGCTAATTCTTTACCCATTCTCACAACTTGTCTCTTCCAGTCTGCATTCTTATAATCTCGCTGGAAGTTAGCCACGATATGCCAGATGCAGTAAACGGATCTCTATGGTACATAGGAATGCCTAATGGCTGCAATTAATCATTTCCCTCTATCGGAGATGATGCAAATATTATCGTTGCTAATAACATACCTCCGTAGGTTGGTAAGGAAGAATTTCCACGATTCCATATTCTCCTTATCGACGATGGCAAATGCTATCGGGAGCACGTTCCTGTTGCTGTCTTAAGCAACTGCAAGAAGTAGGATCTTTGTGTATGTTCCATATAGCCAGGTTCCATCTACTTGCACAAACGGTTTACAGTGGGGAAATGCATGCACACATGGATCAAACGTCCAGAACATCCGATGCAAAATTCTTTTTCTCGATTATAGTTGGTCATCCGGCCCGTAATAAGGTCGTGTCTGTAACTTAATGACAGTTTCCGGTACGTGTTCCCTCATAGCAGCTATTCATCCCTGTAACTCATTGTATGATGTATCAAAATCTCTGTATAATTGCTCCATTGTCATCTGTTTA
Organism: Gossypium hirsutum; assembly: GCF_007990345.1. NCBI lineage: Eukaryota > Viridiplantae > Streptophyta > Magnoliopsida > Malvales > Malvaceae > Gossypium > Gossypium hirsutum. Next base: position 34,430,038 of record NC_053446.1, on the reverse strand, counting down.
GCTATCCATGCCTTCTGGTATGATACTCGATACTGGAATCGTGCTTGCATTTTGACAATCAGTACCAAAACTTTAATGGTCGGCATATCTTTCACCATTGGCATGATGCACGTACAGATAATTTTGGAGTCAAGCTTTGGATGATATTCTGATATACATGTTGAAGTGCATGTGTGAGGCCCAACAAATTTTCGTATCTCCAACATCTACGACTCTCTATAAATGCAGGTCGTATGCGCCAATTACAGCCTTCTGCCGACCTCCAACACTCTCCAATATATAATGTTGGTTTAGACATGACGACTTTGTAGTCTACTGATATATTCATGCTATATCGCTTAATGGCAAATACGCATTCTTCCTTACTTTCGAATCTCTGGCCCACGAACAACTCCTCAGGATCAGAATATACGGTCATTCGATGAGCAGGTAGTATTTCAGGGTACTCCAAAAACTCGACTGCCCACGCTGCATCGGGGTCTATCCGAGATATGTGTGCCCCAAGATTATTGTGTATCACAATACGACAAATCTAGCTTCTAACTAAAGACGCGTTAACGTTTTCATCTTCATTCACGCCTTCGTCATCAATATCATTCGGGACCTCGTCCACGTCAGGATCACTCTCACTATCGATGATGCGAAATCCCGGATCTAGACACAAGAGAAACACAAATTAGAAATAAAACGAGAATAAATAAAATTAGTTAAATAATAAATAAATAAAAAGGATAGATTTGCCCTATGGAACCCTTGGTTAACTTGTAACCAAAAACACCAATGATTGAACGGCTCCCTACGAAACCCATAGAAGAAGAACCTCTAGAAACACCGATGAATAGGAAAGAAATTTGAATATTTGCAACTCCGAAATACCCTCGAAAAGTAACAAACTCCAAACTAAATAGCAAGAGAAGAATCACTCTACTCTAAAAAAATTTGCCTCACACAAATTTGAAAGAAAACAAATACTCTTTTTTTATTCCTCCCCAATATGTAGAAAACAAGCCTATTTATAGGCAAATTACAAGAGTAACTGAATCCTAATAAAAACTCTTTAAAGAGTAATTGAATCCTAATAAAACTCTTTAAAATTATCTAATAAAATAAATAAATAATAACCTAACCAATAAAATTACTTAACTCATAAATGATGTGTCCCAACCAATGAGAATTAAGTAAATAATAATAATAAGATACATAAAAATTAATCCACCAATTTATGGGCTTTTACTATTCCAAGATTGGTCCAGTGAATTGCATTCCCGTATTTGTCAATGCCACGAACATGATGAATTAAATTTGTCGCAACAAAGTCTTGGACAAAAGCATTCATCTTTGATTTTAATTGTCGTGCCTTGCTTCGAGTGATTGGACCACTAGGAAAGACAACCCTTTGAGTGTCACCTCCTTAGCTCGTATCATTCTCCTCCTCTTCAAGAAGATTCGTCCTCGAATCTGAACCTACATCAAATTCAAAAGGAGAAAGATCAGAAACATTGAAAGTAGCACTAACACTATACTCACCAGGAAGATCAATGCGATAAGCATTGTCATTTATTTTCTCGAGTACTTGGAATGGTCCATCTCCTCGTGCATCAAGTTTATTCTTTCTCTTAGAAGGAAATCGTTCATTCCTCATATGCACCCATACCTAATCTCCAGGTTCAAACAAGACTTGCTTTCGCCCTTTATTAACTCGATGTGCATTGGACTCATTCTTTTTCTCAATGGCTTTACGAGCCCTCTCATGGATCTCTTTCACTAAATCAGCTTTCCTTTCACCATTTAAATTAGCAATCTCATTCAAAGGTAAAGGAAGAAAATCTAAAACAGTAAGTGGATTAAAGCCATATACAATCTCAAAAGGAGTAAAACTTGTGGAAAAATGAACAGAACGATTATAAGAAAACTCAACATAGGGTATCCATTCTTCCCAAGATTTAACATTCTTACCTATTATGGCTCTAAGTAAAGATCCCAAAACTCGATTTACCACCTCGGTTTGACCATCAGTTTGAGGGTGGCATGTAGTAGAGTAAAATAATTTAGTACCTAACTTACCCCATAACACCTTCCAAAAGCGATTAAGAAATTTTGCATCTCTATCGGAAACGATAGTCCTTAGGATTCCATGTAATCTCACAACTTCATGGAAAAATAGATCGGCAACATGGGTTGCATCATCAGTCTTATGGCATGGAATGAAATGAGCCATTTTAGAAAATTGATCCACAACCATAAAGATGCTATCTCGTCCACGCTTTATCCTTGGTAAACCTATTATAAAATCCATTGAAATGTCAGTCCAAGGTGAACTAGGAACAGGAAGAGGAGTATATAGACCATGAGGCACACTGTGGATTTAGCTTGTTTACAAGTAATGCAAGTAGAGCAAATTTTCTCAATAAGTTTTCGCATGTTAGGCTAATAAAAATGCTCATGTAAAACATCATAAGTCTTAGTGACTCTAAAATGACCCATAAGACCACCACTATGAGCCTCTCGAACCAACAATTCTCGCATTGAACACTTTGGTAAGCATAGTCTATTATTTCGAAAAAGATAGCCATCATGCTTATAAAATTTATGAAATGCACCATGTTCACATGCGTCATAAATGCTTGCAAAATCAGAATCAGTGGCATATAAATCTTTAAGATACTCAAAACCTAATAACTTAGTATGCAAAGTACTAAGTAAAGTGTACCTCCTTAATAGAGCATCAGCCACAATATTATATTTACCTTTCTTATACCTTATAACATAAGGAAAAGATTCAATGAATTCAACCCACCTCGCATGTCGCTTGTTCAACTTATCTTGTCCCTTTAAGTGCTTAAGTGATTCATGGTCAGTGTGAATCACAAACTCCTATGGTAAAAGGTAATGTTGCCAAACTTCTAATGCCCTTACCAAGGCATACAACTCTTTATCATAGGTCGAATAGTTCAAATGTGCTCCATCAAGTTTCTCACTAAAGTAGGCTAGTGGTTTACTATCTTGCATGAGGACGGCACCTATACCTACACCAGAAGCATAACATTCAATCTCAAAGGTCTTTTCACAATTAGGTAAAACAAGAATAGGAGCATTACACAATTTATCTTTAAGTTCATTAAATGCTAATTCTTGCTTATCTGTCCAATGAAAAGATACATTCTTTTTAATAAGTGCAGTCAAAGGCGAAGCAATTGTGGAAAAGTTACGAACAAACCTGCGGTAGAAACCGGCTAACCCAAGGAAAGACCTTACCTCAGAAACAGTTTTAGGGATAGGTCATTCTTTAATTGCCTTTACTTTCTCCTCATCCACATGGATTCCTGTAGAACTTATCACAAAACCCAAAAAAACAAGCTTATCCATACAAAATGTGCATTTTTCAAGATTAGCAAAGAGTCGTTCATGCCTTAACACATCTAATACTAATTTAACATGCCCAACATGATCATTCAAAGTTTTGCTATAAATCAGTATGTCATCAAAATACACAATGACAAATTTTCCTAAAAAAGGTCTAAGTATGTGGTTCATTAATCTCATGAATGTGCTAGAAGCATTAGTTAAGCCAAATGGCATGACTAACCACTCATACAGGCCATACTTAGTCTTAAAAGTAGTTTTCCATTCATCCCCTTGTTTCATTCTTATTTGATGATAACCACTTTTTAAGTCAATTTTAGAGAAAATGCATGCACCATTAAGCTCATCCAACATATCATCTAATCGAGGAATTGGATATCGATACTTTACCGTAATCTTGTTGACAGCACGACAATCAACACACATTCTCCAAGAACTATCTTTTTTTGGGACGAGAAGTACAGGAACCGCACAAGGGTTTAGACTCTCACGAATCAACCCTTTCTCTAAGAGATCTTCAACTTGTCTTTGCAACTCCTTAATTTCTTCAGGATTGCTTCGATAGACTGGTCTATTCGGAATACTCGAACCAGGCACAAAATAAATTTGATGTTCAATCCCTCGTAAAGGAGGTAATCCCTTAGGCATTTCAGAAGGAAATACATCCTCAAAATCCTGCAAAAGATCAACAAAACAACTAGGCAAATGTGTATTAGGGTTAGTCAAAACAAAGTTTTCCCTAAACCTAATTATTACAAATGTTTATTTTGTACAAAGAGCAAATTTGATATCTCGAAACCTAGTGAATAAACTCACTTTCTCATCTCGTGACTTGTGTGTGCAATCACTCACCAATGTTGGGCCTTGAAGTTGGCTTTTAACACTAAGGGCCTCTTTACTCTCAGCCTTTTTCAATGATTTTACCTCACTTCCCTTACCCATCTCACTAGCAAGTTTGAGTTAATCATTGTAGACTTCTTGAGGAGGAAGTGGAGCCAAAGTAAACTTCTTTCCAAGGAACACAAAGGTATATTGGTTAAGGAACCCATCATGATTTACTCGTCGATCAAACTGCCATGGCCGTCCAAGTAATATGTGCCCAGCTTGCATTGGAACAACATCACACAAAACTTTATCAGAGTATCTACCAATGGAAAATGAAACTAAGCATTGTTTAGATACTTTTACTTCCCCACTATCATTCAACCATTGCAAGCGGTATGGCCTTGGATGCTTCACACAAGGTAGGCCAAGTTTCTCAACAAGGGAAGAACTCACCACATTGGTGCAACTTCTACTATCGATGATCAATGAACTAGGCTGTCCACCAATCAAACATCTCGTATGAAAAATGTTATCTCTTTGTTCGAGCCCTTCGAGCAACAAGTGCTTTCTCACCATACTCCAAGTATTCTTCGTACTCATCATGAGTATGCACATCATCAGCATCTTCCAAAGGAGGCATCTCATCTTCGTTATCAGACTCAAAATCAACCTCGCCATCTTCTCGAATCACCAATGACTTTTTATTAGGGCATTCTCGAGCATAGTGACCCCTTCCTTGGCATTTGAAGCAGGTAATATCTTTTGGCTGCTTAATGGCACTAGAAGAAGTAGAAGAAGAAGATGGAGCTTGATTAGTAGAAGTAGAACCTTTAAATGAATTAGGCATACCTCTATCTTTGGAGTAAGTTCTAGGCTCATTTGGCTTGAACCGTGCATCTCTCCCATTCCACAATCTATCATATTGTTTTTGCCAATTTCCTCTCCAAGCAAGATTAGAAACTGAACTAGCACCCCTCGATGTCCCTTTCTTTCGTAATTGCTTTTCAATGGTGAGTGCGGTTTGAAGCATCTCTTCAACATCCATGTAGTGTTGTAACTCAACTCGATTTGCAATCTCAGGCTTTAGGCCGGCAAGGAATCTAGCCATAGTTACCTCAGCCTCTTCAACAAGATTGGCTCTAATCTGAATAGTCTCCATCTCTTTGTAGTAGTCATCCACATATCTATCTCCTTGAACAAGATGTTAGAGTCTTTGATGTAGTTCTCGATAATAGTATGGTAGAACAAACCGTTTTCGCAAGATGCGCTTCATTTCAACCCAAGTAGTAACAGATTGTTCTCTATAAAGAATCCTGCTTGTACATAATTGATTCCACATGTTAGTGCATAATTAATGAACTCAGCGACATCGTATGTTACCTTTTTCTCATCAGAGTAATTGTAACAAGCAAATACTGCTTCCATCTTTTCCTCCCAATCAAGGTAAGCATCAGGATCATTCTTCCGTGAGAAAGAATGAAATTTTGGTTTGGAGGTGTCATTGTTTCGTTCCACCCTTTCTCTAGGTACATACTCGGACTCAAAGTCATCATAAAAAACATGGTCCTCCCTTCGTTTAAAAGTTCGATCTCGCGAATTTGATCGGCTTATAAAAGCTTCATTCAACTTCTTGTAATTATCGGCAATATATCTCTCTTGAGTTGTAAGTTTTGTATCAAGATACTCCCTTTGCTCTTGTAACATCTGGGTAATGCGATGTTCAACTTGAGTTTGCAACTTTTTCATCTCTTTTTGTAACAACTCGACCAAAGGATCGTTCTCTCTTTTTTGCTCATCCTCTTCATTTTTACTAGTTTGGGATCTAGTGAGCGGCATGGTATCTGTGAAAGATCAAACAAAAAAAAACAAGAAAGAAAAAATAATAATAACCTCACTCGTTAGCTCTCAAAAGAATAACTCTATGAATGATTCAAAACTTGTAAATATGTTTGGAGAGGGTTACTAATCAAGATCAAATAACGAAGGTGCAAACTTCAAAGAAACAATGAATGCCCTAATTGCTCTAAGAGGCCAATAAACTTGACGATGCAATTTGTAATGGAGGCTACACGGATGAAGGAATTGTGCGTGCCTTTAATATCTGCTAACACAAGAAGAAACAATGTGTTAGAAAGCGTAAGAGAAAAAAAAACGTAGACCTGCAACGATCCCTAACTCTAGAGTCAAAGAAAAGCCTTAATAAAAAGAAAACTTAAGAAAACTCTACCCAATTTAAAAAAACAAAAATCAGAAACGTTCGGTGTCTTAAGATTTTCAAAAAAAATTGTAGCTTTAATTATACTTGAGTCAAGAAAAGAAGAAGAAAAAAATTCAATTTTGGAAAAAATAAAATAATAATAATAATAGGAAAAGAAAAAACCTACGTATGAGAGGTAGGTAACTTTTTTTTTGCGCTGTTTGCTTTTTTTTTAAGATTTTTCTCAACTCTTTTTTTTTGCGCTGTTTGCTTTTTTTTAAGATTTTTCTCAACTTTTTTTTTTTGCGCTTTTTGCTTTTTTTTATTAACTAATTTTTTTTAAATCGACGAAACCGATGAAAAGTGTTTTTGATATTTTAACTCGTTTCAGATATGATTTTAGCTTCAAAAATAACACCGAATGGCCTGAAACTGATACCAACTGATGCGGAATCCCGGATCTAGACACAAGAGAAACACAAATTAGAAATAAAATGAGAATAAATAAAATTAGTTAAATAATAAATAAATAAATAAATAAAAAGGATAGATTTGCCCTATGGAACCCTTGGTTAACTTGTAACCAAAAACGCCAATGATTGAACGGCTCCCTATGAAACCCCTAGAAGAAGAACCTCTAGAAACACCGATGAACGGGAAAGAAATTTGAATATTTGCAACTCCGAAATATCCTCTAAAAGTAACAAACTCCAAACTAAATAGCAAGAGAAGAATCAATCTACTCTAAAAAATTTTGCCTCACACAAATTTGAAAGAAAACAAATACTCTTCTTTTTATTCCTCCCCAATGTGTAGAAAACAAGCCTATTTATAGACAAATTACAAGAGTAATTGAATCCTAACAAAAACTCTTTAAAGAGTAATTGAATCCTAATAAAACTCTTTAAAATTATCTAAGAAAATAAATAAATAATAACCTAACCAATAAAATTACTTAACTCATAAATGATGTGTCCCAACCAATGAGAATTAAGTAAATAATAATAATAATAAGATACATAAAAATTAATCCACCAATTTATGGGCTTTTACTATTCCAAGATTGGTCCAGTGAATTGCATTCCCGTATTTGTCAATGCCACGAACATGATGAATTAAATTTGTCGCAACAAAGTCTTGGACAAAAGCATTCATCTTTGATTTTAATTGTCGTGCCTTGCTTCGAGTGATTGGACCACTAGGAAAGACAACCCTTTGAGTGTCACCTCCTTGGCTCGTATCAATCGACTTCGTGATCAACAAGATCACTACTATAGTATACATCATCACCAACCACATCAGTCTCGGGTGCAGCATTAAGATCAATATCGATCCCATGTATAGTTGATTGACTATCAACATACGATATCAGAACCACCATCCACGGCTCTTGAACTCCATCTTCTTCACCTAATGGAATGGGATATTCAGTTGCCTCCACACCAGCTAACTCAGCAAATAATTGAATCGAGGCATTTTGGTTGCTCCGAATCCCACAATGAAAAGCGACCATTGTTTCCACGTCTTCATCGTCTACAAGTTCCATTTCGGTAAATTTTATTAGATCCGTCAAAATTAGAAACTTGTAGAAAAGTTTTGATATCCTTCTCCCACAACGTCTATAAATCTTTTCACTAATTTTTTCCTTCATATCATCAAACGAGATATTTCTATTAAATTTCATTGCTACTTTTTTGCGACATTCAAATATATATCTCACGATTGTTGTCAAAATTTCTCTATCGAAATAAACGCATACAAAAAACTGATTCTCCATCTTCAATACTAGATCTGTTAAAAAATTTTCAAAATTCTTAAAACAGTTTCGAAATGCAAAAAAATTACATAGAATTTTTAATGCAAAATTTTTCATTTAGAAGCTAACAAAATTAATAACCTAACAAAATAACTTTCAAATAATAAAATTACTAACAAGACTCTATATTCTATTTAAAAAGAAATAAACCAAAATACCTTATCATTCTTCTTGTTTTCCTTTTTTTTTCTTCTCCCTATCTTTTTTTTGTTCTACTAAATTTTGTGTCTGTTCCTCTGCTAAATTTTATGTCTGTGCTTATTTGATTTTCGAGGGTATATATAGGGGAAAAATTAAGCAGCAGTGGGCCCCACCATTCGAGCCTCTGAGTTAGGCACAACTAGTCGCGCCTGTCAGATAGGCTCAACCTGTATTTCGTATCTATACTCGGGTTATATACTGATCCGGAAAAAAATTAATAATATTTTATTAAACGAGAAAAAAATAAAATATTTTAATATAAAAAATTGATTCGCACCTGTCAGATAGGCGTGATTAAAGAAAACGTACCATTTTGGTAATTAATCTAACTAACAACCTATTTAGGTATTTAAATTTTTTTTAATATATTTGGGTAAAAAAACCCCTCATTTCATCTTTAATTTAAGGTTAGGGATTTTATCCCCACCCATCGTACTGGAGCACATTTCATGGTCAATCGTTTAACTCTTCGAATATCACTCGCGACAAAAAAATTAATTACTGCTACGGATGATGGATACCCCAATTTTGATATAAATATATTTACATAAATGATTATATTTGATACAATGATGGTAAATAGTAAATTAAATAATATTATTTTATTAAAAATACAATTGTTTGTATTTCTTTTTTATTTTTTATGAAATATTTAAACATATGTGAAAGTATATTTTACGAAAATAATAATAGAGAAAGCATATATACCGGATCATCGTGAAATAACGGTTCAATATACCAATAAGAACCAAGATTACGAGGGAAAATTGCTCACATATCACAACAGAAAAAAACTGCTTAAGAATTAAGTAAAAAAATAATAATGGCACTTTTAATTTTTGTTTCTGTTTCAACAAAATCAAATGTGGGAAACCTTTATTTTATTATTACAACATGGGTATACTAATATTTTTTTAAAAATGATGGTATGGAAAAAAGGCGTCACACTATTTTATATTATTTTTGATTATTAATGATATTTTAATAATTTTTTCATTTAATTTATACATAATTTTGTTAATTTTTTAATCTAAACCTTGAACCTCGAATCCAGAACTCTGAACCTTAAATTGTGAACTCAAACCCTAAACCCAAACCCAAATCTAAACCTCAAACCTCGAACTAGGATCCTGAACTTTGAACCCCAAGCTCTTTTTAGTGTTCAAGTTCAGATTTAGGATTCAAGGTTTAAGGATCGACTTCATAGTTTAAGGTTTAGGGTTTGGGGTTCAAGGTTCAAGTTAAAAAAAATTACCAAAATTATTTATCAATAACATGGAAAAATTTTTTGAAATGTCATTAAATAATTGGAAAAGGATATAGAATGATGTGGCACACCTGTTTCATATAATCATTTATCTCCCTTTTATGCTTTTTAGCGTGAAACTGCCATGGGAAGTTTTTTACCGTTTTTATTTTTTTATTTTTTTCAAATAAAAATTGTTCTAGTTTTATCCATAATATGGGTGTGATCTAGTGTATGAGCGTTTATTATGGACGTCTACACCAATATAATGATATTACCTCGTTCAGATCATTTGAACTAGATATATATGTCAAAGGCTGTGAATTGAAACTAGTGACAAATGCACACAGAGCATATCATGGAAGCCAGTTGATTAAGTAGAACTCACTTGAACCGGCCCGATTTGTGAAACATATGGAAAAACTCATCTACTTGAAGCCTTAGTGGCCTAGTGGAACACTCCAGTAAACTAGAGTTACCATGGCGAATATTTGCAATGTAACATCCCGCCCAACGAAGCCCTAATGTTCAAATATTTTTCATGAGAAAAAAGACATTAAGGAGAAGTTTTAAGGGTGTGTAGTGTTGGATACTTTCCTAGAATAAGAACTCTTTGAGCACGCTTATGATACCTTGGCGTTGACGGACACGAGATTTGGCGCATAATCTTAGAAAAGTATGATTGGCAGAGTAGTATTCACCTAAATGTGTTTTGGCATATAGTATGGGCGGAGTCCAAAATGAATACAAGAGAATGAAGGTCCCATGTCAGATTACTAAGGTTAGAAGAATGTGAATTATGGCTAAGTAACATGATTTCTAGGATATGAGTTACTCCGATAGTATGGCACCCCCCGTACTATGGTCCCATATCAATTAAGTTACAAAGTAAACTGGTTATAAACTAGCTAGAAGCGAATTAAAATAGTTAAAATAGAAAGAAAAATACTCAATTAGATTTATCGAGAGTTGTAGACTTTGACAATATCATTCTATAAAGAAGTAACACTTGTCAAGTTTCAAAAAAGGTTCTTCATGTTGGGGTTAATATCTTAGATTTTACCAGTGATTTTTTCATATTAAGTGGTTACTGCAGCATCTTATTGAATGCTAAATCTAGAGTTTAAGCTGTTAAAAATCTATGTCAAGTGAGTCCCTATATTGACTCTTGTATGTGCACTATGTTTATCTAAAAACTTCTATGCTAATTAACCAAAGCATGAGATTGAAACTGGTAAAGTATTATGAGACAAATCTGATAAGAAATGTAAGACTTATGAATCTGTATGACTATGGTGTGCTTATGTTTAAAAGTAAGAACGAGTCTAATAGGAAGTACATGTGTGTCTGGTAAGCATAAGAATATTTGTCATGAGTGAGTCGATGCAAGATAAGTCTATGTTTGTCTCTGGAGTAGTCTAAAGGGGTTCGTCGGGACTAAAAACATGAATCTCTAAAAGGATAAGTCCATAGCTGTGACACTAAAGAAGACCATATAGTGTAAGACCATAACTTGTGGGTTATGGCATTATATAGAAGAATTCAAGGAATGTTGTTACCTAATATGGTTTATTGTGTGTCTTAGGACGATGAGGGGTGTAAGTCTAGTCAAATCCATATCGTCTAAATCACCAGGAAAGGAAAAGTCTTTATGGCAATCTCTGTCAAAAGAAAGCCTCTATGGAAAAACTCTAGAAGGGAAAGCCTTGGTGGCAAGTATTGAATATTAAAGAATGCCTTTGTGGTACAACTCCAGACAGGGAAACCTTAGTGGCGAGTATTGGATGTAAAAAATGCCTTTGTGGTAAAACTCTTGAAGGGTAAACTTTCGTGGCAAACCTTTTAAGGGATACCTTTGTGGCGAGGCTTTGAAAAGAAAGCTTGTGTAGCAAATACTTAATGAAAATGACGCCTTTGCAGTAATCTTTGGATAAGGAAGCCCTTGTGGTTATCTCTAAAAAGGAATACCTCTATAGTGGACTCTGAACGAAAAGAAAGGAACCTATGGAAAACTCTCATAAATGACGTGCAAAGTCTTCTAAAGGAACGACAAGTATGGTGAACTTTGAAAGAAAAGCTCCGTAAGAAGTGTTATTGTGAACCCAATATAGTAACATGGTAAGAAAAATGAGACTAGAATGCGCCAGCGTGAGTGGCGAACCAAAGGTATTCTGCTTGCAATGCCCTTTGTAACAGGAATGATTAAGAAATCAAGAAAAAAGAAACTGAAGAATGTGATTAAGGTAACAATGATAGGTAATGCAAGTTATGATCTCAGAACGAAATGTGACACCAACGGTGAAATGAATAAAATCTAATAGATGTATCTGCTAGAGTTAAGTCAAAGAATAAGAGATAAAGGGTTGGATAAGAGAGTTCTCAAATGAGATTCAAGTAAATGAGGGTTTACTCACTAAGTTCTTATGAACTTACCTCTGTGTTTTGTGTCATAGGTAAGTTGATTTGAGACTGTGCCAAGAGAGATATCGTCAGGGATACGCCAAATGAGTGACAATATGGGTTGTTATGCATACAAAGTAAGGAGAGTGGCATGTTCAAGCATGATGGAAATATTGTGGATAGGTTACAAAAACTATTTATAAGCCTTGTGGCATGTATAGAATGTGTTAGTAATATAAATGTTGCCAATAATATCATTTATAGGTAGAATAAGTGGGATATATGTACTTGTAAGTACTCGCTGAGTGAAAAGTCTTGTTCATATGATTTTAATAACACTTTGTACGCGCAAATGAAAATTTGTTACACAGAGCTAATATGTATATGTTGAAATTTTATATGAACAAGTTAAGCGCAAGTCTATATTATGACGTGACTCCCAAGATTCGGATCCGATGAACCGAATCGACTTGAGGGCGTTACATGTAATCCTAAGAGATAAGATTGTATAGAGTTTAAATCATTTAGGATTCTCATCTTGTTAATAGGCTTTAATCTCGACTGTCAATATAATTTAAATTCTATCATTGGATTTGAGGGAGCGCAACTATAAATAGAAGCATTCTCCTTCATTTGTAGTAATTTTATTCATAGTTATTAAATATACTTTAAGAGAATTTACTCAAACACTTGGTGTGTTTAGTTCTCTTGTGGCTTTTCTGTTCGTTTTTTCCTTCTTCGTTTAAGAGTTTGCTTTTGCTTTATTTCAATACCTTAGAGAATTTTCTTTGTAAATTTTCACTTTCAGGAGTTAGGTTGACTTATGCGGATTTGAAGTAAAGGAATCGCCTAAGGTCTCGCGGTTTAGCCGGCTAAAGTTTTAGCCCTATGATAATTGATATCCGAGCCTTGGTTTAAAGACACCAGTTGAGATGACGAAAGGAGTAGACGAGTAAATTGAACCTAGAGAGACTCATGAGAGAGATAAAAAAACTAGCAAATTGAGGTATATTCTGTCGGCTTTGGAAGGTCGGATGACCAATCTCGAAGAACCCATAGGTAGCGTGAATGAAACACTCGAAGTAGTTGAGGGATGCACATATGAGTTAGACTCAATGGAAGAACAACTCAGAGTATATGTGGTAGAGGCTCTCAGTTCCAATTTAGATGTAATGAAAGGAACCCTCAATATTGCTATAAATAATTAGACAGAGAAGTTAACTAAGAGGAATGGTGTTTTCGAAGTTAAGATCATGGATTTGAAAGAGGCAATTGAAGTCATTGTGTCGAGATTTGAGGAGCTCATTGTGTGCAGGGCTGCTATGGTTAAAGGGAAGCTAGCTTCAATTCATAAGTAGCTAAAATAGATGTCTCTAAGTCGAAAGAGTTTAAAGGGATGAGGTCCGCGAGGATGTGGACAATTTTTTCTAGGGATGAAATAATACTTTCGTGCAATAGGCATTGAGAATTATGCCATTAAGGTAAATACTACTGCAAATTTTTTCACTGATGTTGCTCTTATGGTGGCATTGTAGGTCCATAGATGAAAGATGAGGTGGTACTGCAACTGAAACTTGGGAGAAGTTCTAAAAGGAGTTGAAAAAGTAGTTTTACCTATAGTATATTGGGAATGAGGCTTAGGCTAAGTTGCATCGATTTATGCAATAATATACTATTTAAGAGTATGTCAAAGGCTTTAGTAAATTGATGCTTCAAATCTTTTAATTGAGTACGAAAGAAGCATTCAACTTGTGTGAAGATGGGTTGAAGTTGTGGGAAAAATATAAGTTGTAACTATAATATATCACTTAACTTACTATAGCCATGATCGAGATAGAGTCCTTTGTTGAGCTTGGTCTGGGAAAAGACAAGTTCTAGTCTTCTAAGCCCAAAGATATAGGGCGATCCAAGATATCCACAATCACTAAAGAAGAAAAGGTGGAGCTTGATGATGAAAGGGTATTGAAGCTTGGATCAGTGATACTCAATTCTGCAAAAGCAAAGAGGGATCACAAATAGAAAGGGTTGATGTTTGTGGACATCGACATCGCTGAGCAAAAGATGAGTGCTCTTATTAATACGGAGGCATCTAATTTTTTTATATTAGAAAAAGTTAAGGGTAAACTTGGTATCTTAGTTAGAAAATTGAATAAGAAGATCAATACTGTTAATTTTAAAGATGTCCCAATTGTGAGAGTAACACAAGGAGTTGAGCTACAAATCAGTGAGTGGAAAGGCAATGAAGAATTTGAGGTAATTCACTTAGATGATTGTTACTTTCTTATTAGCTTGAATTTCCTTGACAAGATTAATGTTTCTTTTGTTCCTTTTTTCAATTTCATATGTATCTTCAATACTCGTCAACGATAATGCGTTGTGCTGGTAAGTTGGGATGAAAAAGGTGGTACTAAGGTATTGTCAACAATTCAACTAATCAAAGATGTTTATTGTGGTAAGAACATTGGCTTGGTAGACTGGAGTGCTACAAAGACCTTCATAGAAATTCTAGAGGTGCAGCAAACCGATGTGAGACCTGTTGAGTTATCAGTGGGGCTCTCACCTATAAGAGAGGTGGGTTGTGTATCAAACTTTGGGGAAAAACTAGTGATGCAAACTGGGCACTCAGATCGTGTAAATGCTATGAGCGAGGTACATCTCAAACACTTATCTAGTATTTTACATTATGACTTACCGTTGTCTTGGTAAAGACACAAAGGTCCTTTTAGAGTTTTGAAGCGGGTAAGTCGAAGATTTTACAAATCAAAGTTAGCAGTCATACTCAATGTTAACCCAGTGTTCAATGTAGGTGTGCCAAAGCCTATTTGTAAGGATCAAAGGGATCTTGATCGAGGCAAGTCACAATGGGAGCAAGTAAGAGAAGTGGACTCTTACGATCAAGATGTCCAAAAAAAGAAACAGTTTAAGTTAGACTATGGTAGAGACATAAACTGAGGCATCGTGGTAGTTCCAAGACAAGTTAGACTAGTGCCATTCTGAGGACGCAACGAGGGCATTGTAAGAATGGGTGGGGGTGAATGTCATGGGACGCAAATTGAAACCCATGACAAATGTCACACCCGATTTTCATTTAAGTCCAGAAGTAAAAGGGAGAGTTGGGAGTTAATTGAATAAAATAGAAAGTTGACTGGCTCTACTGAAAAACTTGGAAATCTTTGTGGCTGATTGATAATTAGTTGAGTTTCAATTCTGGTTCAATTGTGTTGAAACCAGATGATTCCTTAGTGAGAGACAATTATTAGCTATGGACAATTATTTTGGACTATGGAGATTGTGAAAAGTAGTGATATATATGTGTATGTGTGAGGAATGATCTTTCTGCAAAGGAATTTTTCTCAATCTTGTTTGTAATTTTCTTATCGTCTGTATCATCTTCTTCGGTTTCTCTGAAGAACAGGAAGTTAAGGAAAGCTCTGCATGGGGAGGTAAAGGTAAGACTCGAGTCTGGAAAGTAAATAATCCAGTAAGCTGGTAAGCTCCTAAGTCACTTTGTACTCATAAATTAGAGAAAAAGAGAAGTAAGAATTCCTGAAAGCTTCTATATAATAATGGATTCAAGGTTTTAAGGTTTGAATACCTTGGTTTAACTGGTATATCTGGTTGTTGTGCTTAGTTGCTATGACGAAGAAGGCTCTGGTGTTTGGACAAGCTAAGTTGACAAGGATGAAAGATTTAATGTGAGTTTTTGTACTCCACTTGGGTGTTTGTTATTGATGTTTTGGAATGTTCTACTCAAGTGTCTGCTATGAGTTCAATCTGAATACATGGATGTGTATGATCACGGTGAATAAATATACCATGCATGTATAAAGTTGTGAAAATATATGGATGTTTGCAAGTATGTTCTCTAGTTGCCAAATGTGGTTGTGCATTGACGTATTGATAAATAGCGTACTGTATGTTATAGTAATAAGTACAATGACTTGTGTGAAATGTATGTTTATAAAATGCAGAGTCCGAAGGGAATTACTTTGACGGGGTAGATGGAGATAGGAAAAATTGACATAATAGAGGGATGGGCAGATTGTTATGGGATTCAAGGGAGTTTGGCGACATCGTGATCAAATATCTACTGGTTCTTCAAGGAGACACCGTAACGACAATTATTTACTGGTCCTTCGGGGTGACACTGTGCAAACAGTTTACAGGTCCTTTGAGACGACATCATAAAATGGTAACAAAATAAAATTTCAAATACCTAATTTAATAAAAAAAAGACTTAAAATTTACTAAATGGTAACAATTGGATACCTATTTTAACAATTTTTAACATATTTTAACATAAGTCTTATTATTTTTTAAAATACCATTTAGAGATATTAGGATAACTTACTTTATTTGGTCTATACATCATTCTGTCCAAGAATTTAAGGTACGATTATTATTTTGCTATTTACATTTTGTTTTTTCGTAAGTAAATAGTACTATCTATAATCTATATACCTAAATATTTGGACCTTCCTTGGTTGACACATGGGTTGGTTTTCCTTTTTTCTTCTTCATCCTTTTGCATTATATAAAAAATGGTAAAGTTTCAATTTTGGTTTCTATGTTATCCTCACCTATATAAAATGGGTCATCATCTTCTTCTTCTTTTTATCATTATTTAGAAGAATGGTAAATTTTCAATTTTAGTCCATATGTTACCCTCAATTTTAAGATTATATAACAATGGTGAAATTCTAATTTTGGTATATGTGCTACACTCGAATTTAAGATCTAATTTTATACTTCAACCTTTGTTTATATAATTTGGTACCTCAACTTTTACAATGTTATTGATTACTCTAAATACTTTACTTGATTAAAATGTTGATATAACTTTTAAGAGTTATAAACACTAACAAAATCATTTGTTAAATTCAAGTCCATTGCAAATGCCTTTTTTTGTTACATGGCTACTAAGTGAGTTTTTTTTAATTTCAAAATGTCACACAAACGAATTTAACAGAAAAAACTTAATAGTCTTAAAATTTGGGTTTAAATTTTTAAATTCGATAAATAGAGGGAGTAATTCCTAAAATAAACATACAAAAACTAAATTTTAAATGTACGAAGACTACAGAGACATAGAGTATACTTTCATCTTCAAATATTTACTCTATAATTTCAAATGTACGAAGACTAAATTTCAAATATATGAAGACTAAATTCCTGAATAAAAATTTGATACCAACTTGGGACAAAAAAATTTCATAAGTATCAACTTGGGAGAAGATGACAAGTTCAGGGGCTAAATGCATATGTAAGCCTTATAATTATAATTAAATATAAACACATATAATACTATTAATAGAATCCATGATTGACTTGGTATCACGGGTTAACCGGGTACTAACATGGTTAGAAAATAACTAATATATCATTTTATTAAATGACTACTATTATTATTTCGATGGCTTTTTTGTCTTTTCATACTTTTATATAGTTTTTAAATAAAATAATTGAAATTAACATGTGCAAGGATTGAACTCGTGTTTAATGAATTTATAAACAAATTCTTTACTTTTACACCAATAATAATTCTTGAGTAAAGTTAAAAAAAATTAACTTTTAACATAAAATATTTTTCTCACCAAATTTGTGTATGTATACTATCTATACTTACTATTAATAAAACCCTCGTCTGAGTTGCTGTCACGGGTTAACCAAGTATCAATTTGGTTAAGAAATGACTAATAGACCCTTTTATTAAATGATTACTATTTTTTACCAACACAGTTAGAAAATAACAAATATACCCTTTTATTAAGTGAATACTATATATAAAGATTCTGATTGAGTTTCTATATATAAATTTTCTGGCAGAGTTGGAGTCACCCATAAGTGGGTCCTAACTCATTTAATGAGTTACCAAAATGCCCTTATTTTAATAAAGTAATAAATATCAACTTAAGAGTAATTTTATCTTTTATATAAAATTTAGAAAAAAAATCATACTTATAATGTGATTTGAATCCAAAATAAGGTTAATTTACCTAAATAATTATATGTCAGCTGGATTATATACGAAAATGGTATTTTTTTTGGGTCGCGCCTATCTGACAGGCGCAACCACTTTTTTTATTAAAATATTTTTTTGTTTTTTTAAATATTATTTTATTGGTTCCCGGATCAATATATGACCAGTGTAGAGATACGAAAATAGTATGAGGTAGGTGGCGCCTATTTGGTAGGCGCAACTGGTGGAGCCTATCTGACAGGTGCGACTGGTTGAACAAAATAGCTATAAAATTTTTTTTTTTAAATTACATTACTAAAAACTCACAAAACACATCAATTTATAATAAATTACTAACAAAATATTTAACAAAATAATTTTACATTACTAAAAACTCACCAAATACTAAACTAAACACAACAATTTATAACATAATCCTAAATTACTAATAAATTAATTTTAAAATAATTACAAACACAACAATTTATAACATAATCCTAAATTACTAACAAATTATTTTAAAATAATTATAAAAAAACAAAAAAATAAATTCATACAAAATATTAACCCAAAATAATAAACACTAAACATAAACAATTTATAAATAATAATTAATAACAAAAAAAATATTTTTGTGTGGGGCAGAGGGGCGCAAGGGGGAGGCAGTGGCGCCTACCTGTCAGGGCGACCAGTGGCGCCTATTTGACAGGCGCGACTGGTCTCGGGTATTTTTAACCCGTATTTTAACATGTTCATTATATTTTGACCTGTATATATATTTAAATATTTTTAATAAAAATAAAATAATACTACTTTATTTAAAATAAAAAAAATATTTTAATATAAAAAAGTAGTTACACCTGTCAATAGGCTCAGACAAAAAAAACCATTTTCATATATAATTCAGAGAAAACCAATTTCAGTATTTAGAATTGTTTTTATATTATTTAGGTAATTTTAGCACAGAAAGAAGAAACATAGCAATAGTGTACAAGTCTGGGTTCCAAATGATGACACGTTAGCAGCTTTCTTTTTCTGGGTTGGAGTTGGGAGGGAAAAAGAGAAACAAATGTATTATATGTCAATCCCTATACTTTTCAAACTTTTAAAATTTAATCTCTTTATTTGGTTCTGATTTCAAGAATGTAGTCTATTTATTTTTTTGATTTAATAAATAATGTTGTTAATTGATATGTATTAAATTTGAATATGAGTTATGCTTGCTTAAACTTTATTTTTTAAATCAAATATTAAAATATTACATATTGAAAATCAACAGAATCCTAATAAAAATATTTTCAATTTGATTTTAATTTTTCAGTAAGTCAGTCAAGTAGAGGAGTTAAATATTTAAAATTAAAGTCAAAAATTAGAAACAGTACAATGATAGGAGACATAATTAAACTGGAGAGAGAGATGTATATTCATGTTCATGTTTTTTTTTGGTCTAAAATATTATTCCAAATATTATGAATTTATATGAAAAGGTCATAATTTAATCTATACATAAATTGTTTGTAATTTTTTTAAATATTAAAATAATTATTTTGTAAGTTTATCGAGTTTTATTTAATATCCAACTTTAATCCATTTAAAAAGGTTTTTTTATTTACATTATTACTTTAAATCATGTATTTAAAATGATTATCGCCTCGAAAATCAGTTTAATAAAATCAACCCTAAATTATTATCATAAGTTTAATTTTCATAATTAAAAACTAAAATATTTTAATATAAAAAATATATAAATCCTCATGCGTAAGCGGGGACGTAAAGGCTAGTATAAAAAAAATTAAAAGAGAAGATCTTAGGAAAGATGGGAGAAATGGTTCAAATTCATGGATGGAACTTTACAGACCTGGAACGAGAGGCAGAATGAAAATAAATATTCTTTATTTTAAAAAGGCACGTGTCATATTCTGATTTGCTTTGAGATTTTTTACCATGGATAGGGGAGACATTATAAAAATATTTAATTTCATTTAATCTTAAAATTAAAATTTTTTATTTAAATAAAAACATCATGTGTCACACACTGGTTTTCTTTGATATTTTTATATTTGAGGGTAACCTTTGAAGAATCAAAGTTTAAATACCACTTTACACTTAAGTTGAAAAAGTATCAATGGAGCCCATTTTTCATTTAAGTTTTCATTTAAGCAAATTATACAATGAAATAAATTTTAAAAAAATGTTAATTATGAATATAGATAAATTTTAAATATATATATTTATAATAAATAAAAACATTAATAATAAACCAATATCCAAATTTTAAATTTAATGCTTGCATAAAATATCTTTTAATATAATATATTAATTTAATAATACAACAATTCAATTATACTACATACAAAAACTAAACAGTTCAATTATAGTAAATTAATTTATAAGTTCCACACATTACTAAACCTGGTAACACTAATAATATTATTAATAAATTAATTTAAAATCATATAATAAAATTAAAGTAAAAAAAATTTCGAATTTATGAAAATTTAAACTCAAATCGATTCGAGTTATAGGAGGAAACCATCTAAGTGCAAAGAGAGTTAATCTGAAGCTGCCAAATCCAGTCTTTTATCACTTCTGTACACTAATATAAGTATGCATTAGAATTTATACAAGGTTTAGTATATATTTTGCTTGCTAAAGTAAATATGTTTGATATCTAAATTATTTTTTTAGACCTAATTGATAGTTGGACTTAGATTTTATTAGATACTTTTGATACCTTTGTATAGTGTTGTTAAATTCTAATGGTGTGACATTGAAAATCAATAACAAGATAACATATAATAGTCTCAAATCATGACACGTGACAAAGCTCTAATAAAAAAAATATTTTTTAACAATATCTAAATTTATAAAAATAAAATTATTTTACATCAAAAATGAATCTAGACAAATAATCTATATGCATTATATACTTATTTTTTTTACAAATTTATATAATTTTTAATTGTTATAAAACATCATCTTTTTATAATATTATTTTGAAATAAAAAAATAAAATAAATATATAAAAACTATAAAAATTATTTCACATCCAAAATGAACATAAACCATGAGAAGTTTAGATTCAAATACTCCTGAATACCATTTTGCCCGAGATCATTAATCTAGACGTGTTTTTAATAATTTTATAAGTTTTACTTGTTACTATTTATATATTACTATGTTATGATTTTTTAATTCATTGAGGTTTTATAATGTATTGATTTGTTAGTATTTGATTCTATATATTTCGATATTCATAAAATCAATTTTTTATAAAGATAAAATAAATAAAATTTCTAAAAGAATAAATTTAGAATGAATCCACTACACCAAAACAGGCTTTTAGGGGCGTTTGGATAAAAACGCAGCTAAAGATCGATCATTAGCGGCGCTTTACGGAAATCGCCGTTGAAAATAAGCATTAGCGGCGTTTTTGAGAAAGCGCCGCAAAAAACCTAAGCCCAACGACGCCGTTTTGTGTGCTTTTGTTGATTTAGCGGCGTTTTTAAGAAAGCGCCGCTAATGCTTAGGGCTTTAGCGGCGTTTTTGAGGAAGCGCCGCAAAAAACCTAAGCCCAACGACGCCGTTTTGTTAGCTTTCGGGGATTTAGCGGCGTTTTTAGGAAAGCGCCGCTAAAAATATTTTATCTTAATTGGTTTATTCATATTAAATAAAATTCAATTTATTTCTAATTGAATATTTAAAATCTTCAAAAAAAAGTAATGACACGTAGAAATAATTTGAAATAAAACACACGGAAAAATTAAAATACTATTATTTAAAATAATTGTAAGAGAGATAATAATAAATTTGTTTAGGGTTTTTGGTTTAGGGTATATGATTTATTTAAGATTTAAGGCCGGTTTAGGAGTTCATATTTTAAGGTTTAGGGAGTATGGGTTTAGGGATTATTGATTAGGGGTTGGTATTTAAGGTTTAGGGGTTAGACGTGCTAGGGGTTAAAAGTTAGGGATTCAAGTGGCGAATTAGGGTTTTGGGTTTAGATTCATTATTTTTTAATTTATATTTTAAATATGTTCTTATATAATTGTAAAAGAGATAATAATAAATTTGTTTAGGGTTTTTAGTTTAGGGTATATGATTAATTTAAGATTTAAGGCCAGTTTAGGAGTTCATATTTTAAGATTTAGGGAGTATGGATTTAGGGATTATGAATTAGGGATTATGGTTTAAGGGTTGAGATTTAATGTTTAGGGGTTAGGGGTTTAGGGGTTAGATGTTAGGGGTCAAGAGTTAGGGATTTAAGGTTTAGGGATTCAGGGGTCGAGTTAAGGTTTTGAGTTTAGATTAATTATTTTTTTAATTTATATTTTAAATATGTTCTTATATAATTGTAAAATAGATAATAATAAATCAAATATATTGAAATTATGAGTATTGTTTAAATTATTTAAGAGATATATAATAGATAGATTTTATATGTATTGAATGGTTAATTTAGAGGGTTTAAGGTTAAGGTTTACTTGAGATTTGTTAAATGATAAAATTTTATACAATTAATTAATGCTTTTATATTTAAAAAAATTTAATCTAAATCATTTGATATATTTAAATATTAGTTTAAATAGAATTAATAAATAAGTTAAAAAAAGTAATAGATTGATATGGATATTTATGCATAATTATTTATTTTGGAGAGGACCAAATTATAAGAAAAAAATACAAAAATAAAAATGAAATAAAAATGATATGGATATATAGGTAATTATTTAATTTAGATAATTCTAACTTAATAATTAATTACAACCATTTTATCATTTGTTTTCTTATTAAAATATACAATATTTATTTTGAGAGTACTTGTTTTTTTTTTTATTTTATAAAAATTATTTTGTTCAAAATAAATCAATTAATAAAAACCAAAATAGCAAAACGGCGTCATTTTGTTCAAAATGAAAAATTTTTGGCCAATAGCGGCGTTTTTTATAAACACGCTGCAAAAAATAAATCAATTTACAAAAAAAATAAAATAAAAAATTTTTAACATAGCAAAACGGCATCATTTTTTTCAAAATGAAATAGCGGCGTTTTTAGCAAAAAATAAAATAAAAAATTTTAGCATAGCAAAACGGCGTCAATTTGTTCAAAATAAAATAGCGGCGTTTTTTATAAAAACGCTGCAAAAAATAAATCAATATATAAAAAACAAATAAAAAAATTTTAGAATAGCAAAACGGCGTCATTTTGTTCAAAATGAAAAAGAATTTGCAGCGTTTTTCTGAAAAATGCCGCTAAAGGTAAGCAATAGCGGCGCTTTTATAAAAGCGCCGCAAAAAATAAATCAATTTATAAAAAAATAAAAAAAAATTAGCATAGCAAAACGGCGTCATTTTGTTCAAAATGAAATAGCGGCGTTTTTATAAAAAAACGCCGCAAAAATAAATCAATTTATAAAAAATAAAATAAAAAAAATTTAGAATAGCAAAACGGCGTCATTTTGTTCCAAATGAAAAAAAATTGCTGAAAAACGCCGCTAAAGGTAAGCAATAACGCCGCAAAAAATAAATCAATTTATAAAAAATTAAAATAAAAAATTTTTAACATAGCAAAACGGCGTCATTTTATTCAAAATGAAAAATTTTTTGCGGCGTTTTTTGGAAAAAACTTTATTTATCCAACTCCATACTTACTGGTTTTATTCCCATTGTACTGAAGTAATTGTTAACAATTATTTCTGCAACTGCCTGCAACAAGACATCCATGCCAATGATTCAAGAAAAAGTAAAGATGTAAAGCAAAATAAAAGAACACTTCTGGCAATACTTATTTACATGCATGTGTTAATGAATAATTATAAGCTACTTCAAAGGAATAACATAGTTGCCTGTCGAGTCCTTTTGCTTTATTTTTTTATTCATTTCCATTCAATTTATGTCTATATCATCATGTGCATTTGGTTTATCACCATGGCAGTTAGAAGTTTTCCAGAATCAGGAGTGTAAGTTCTTTGAGTGTGTCTAGGTGTGACAGCTTGCTTAAACAACCTTGAGCGTTATCCTTAACAGGGGAAAAAAATTTCTCCATGCTTAGCGACCAAAATTGTTCGGCTGATAAGGTCTCTATTTCTAGTAACCAAATATCCTCTAAACCAAGCCTTCAAACAACTTTTATTGGCCCTAAACCCAAGGTCCTAGTTTCAAGGTTTGATGTTATCTTGACATGTCTAATTCTGGAACTAAAACAAAGTATATGTGCTGTAAAAGTTCATCCACCACGTCAAGGTTTTAGCAATAAATTTGGTCCCCTTAGTTCTGCTCTAAAAGGCTTAAGTTGATTTGTAGATCAATGTTTTTCATTAATCCAACATTATATAAAAAGAATACTGTCATAATTTTTTTTAGTTATTATATTATTACAAATAGGTTAATCCATTTTAATAACTAGGTTAATCCATTTTAATAACTAGGTATGTGTTTTCTTGGTTTTTTTATATATATTCTTTTCTTTTGACAAAGAACTTGAGGTTTAATTAAATTTGACTAAGGACTTGGAGTTGAACTAATTTGATTCTTATTTTTTATTTGATTTGATTTGATTTTATTGGCAAGAAAGATAAAATATTTTATTTATCAAATAATCTAAAAGATTTTGAATTCATGATTATTGGTTTTGTGAGCATATTAGACAAGACAATTTATATTTAATGCATGATTATTGAACTTGTTTCATTTGTTATCCTTTTTGCAATAGGAGGAACTGAGGTATCAACTATTTGCAGTTGTGAAACATTCCGGATTCAGACCTACTTCTGGACACTATGTTTGCTACATTCGATCCTCTCTTAATGTGGCATAAGATGAATGATTCAAGGGTAAGCGTTGATAAATTTGTTCACATTTTAATGTGCATTTTGGTTTTTACTAAGGATAGTTACTAACATATCCAGTTTCTGAACTGGATACAATGTGTTTCTTGTTGAAAGTTTCTTGCTTATGAAGGATACCTTATAGAGGGTTCTGTTTCCCCACTGCTTTAAATATTTTGCTTGTTCTTCAAGCATTTGGATCTGATAATTTCATTGATATTGCAAATTTCCATCCTAAGTTTGAAATTTAAGTGTCAACTTGTAATATACTCGATAACATTTTGATGGTACTTAGAATAATAGTGCATAATGGTCATGTTCTGTCTTTTGTAGGTTACTTGTGCTGAATAAGAAGCTGTGCTGTCCCAGGAAGCCTACATTTTGCTCTATGCTAAACGGGGTATACCTTGGTTTTCAACTGCAATAGAAGTGCAAAAGCCTTGTGCAGACCCTGGAATTTCTGATTCTTCACCAAAGTCCTAGATGACATAGACTTCGCCTCCAATCTTGAGGTGGAAAAGAGTGCCAATTGCAGTGCCAATGAAACTAGATGCTGCTGATAGAGCTTCAACTCAATTCTCTTGCGATGTGTATAGTCATAGGCAGGTTCAATTAGTCGTTTCTCATATGTATTATTTATTTTAGTTTTGATTCTAAATTTTTTTTTACTTTAATATTTACAACAACTTGAGTTCTAACTTTTGGATTTTAATTGTGCTATTAATTTATTATTTTAAATTCTAAAACTAAATTCATTAATTTTTATATTTAGTTTTAAAGTTAAAATTTTCATAGAAAATTTAATTTAAATAATTTTTTTTATTTATCCTTAAAATTATATTTAAAGTTCAAATTTAAAAAATAAAACATAATATAATATTTATTATAAAAATAAATATTATTTGATTAAAATAATTTTTTTAAAGGTTATGTTTTTAGCGGCGTTTTTGCAAGAAGCGCCGCTAAATATCATGGTCTTTAGCCGTTTGAAATAAAAGCGCCAATAAAGGTCATGGTCTATAGTGGCGTTTGTGATAAAAGCGCCGCTAAAGGTCATGGTCTATAGCGGCATTAGTGAAAAAAGCGCCACTAAAGGTCATGGTTTATAGCGGCGTTTGTGGGAAAATCGCGCTAAAGGTCATGGTCTATAGCAGCGCTTGTGGGAAAGCGCCGCAAAAGTTAACGGCGCTGTCAATAGTGGCATTTTTTGTGGCGCTTGTCGAAGCGCCGTCTAAAGGCTTAAAAAAGCGCTGCTAAAAGCCTGTTTTGGTGTAGTGATCAGGACAAAGCGACATTCAAATTCATATTTGGATATTCATTTGTCCATGTTGATTCTGGACGTGAGATAATTTTTTAATAAATTTTAATTTCAAAATATAATAATATAAAGTTGATATTTTATAAAAAATTAAAAAGATATAAAATTAAGTTTAGAATGAACCTATATAAATGGATATATATATTTTGATGTCATGCATGTCCGTTTTATGATCCGTGCTTGGAGTTCGTAGTTACCTCTCCTAACAATATTATCTTTAAGGTTCAAAGCTACATTCTCTCATTAAAAGTGCAATGTGCTTTACCATTTTACTATTGCACTCAACCACTTATTAATTATATATACTTTTATAAATTTATATTTATATTTAATATATTTTTAATTTCTAAATAATAATATAAAAAATTGATATATTTTGAAAAATAAAAATTATATAAAATTATTAAAAAGTAAGATCAATACCTACCAAGTTCCCTCTTAATGTAAAATAAATTTTATAATTTTAAATTTTTTATAATAACTTGCGATGTGTTAAGATACGAAGCTGCCACATATTTTTTTATTGGTTAAAAATGTCCTGTCATTAAATTTAAGGGGTAAAATTATTAAATTACAGAAATTTATATCAGTATACACTATGTATATATGATTGTAACAAATTCAAATTTTTTGAATTTTGAGTTAATCAAATCGAGTTATTCGAACTATTCTAGTCAACTCGAATAACTCAATTTGAGTTTCGAGTTTGAGTCGAGTTGAATTTTACAATTCGAATAACTCGAATAATTCGAATAACAAATTGGTGTAAATACCCATTTAGTCCCTGTCAACTTCGAAAATAAGCAAATTGATCTATCTCAACAAAAAATAAAAAAAATTCAAAATAATTTTAAAACAAAATTTATATTTTAAAAAATTATAAAACTTTTAAAAAAATATAAAAAAGTTACATTTTCAAAAATTTTCTAAAATAATAATTTTGAGACCTAATTAATAATTCAAATTTATCATATTAAAATATCTTATTTTTTATTATTTTGCTTTCAAAAAAATCAAACACTTATAGGGCAGCAACTGGAGGTTCGAATTATTCTCCTACTGTATATATGATTGCTGTAATTAAATCCTCAGTTGTTTTCGGGGTATTTGCCAAAGCCTCCTTCCTTTCTTCCAATCTACTCTAACAGTCACCACCATCTCCCAAACCCAACCACCTTCATCTCAGTAGTCAGTCCCACTCATACACTCTCTCTGACTATATATTTAATTATTTATCCATGTCTAATGTCTATACATTGAAAGACAGGCTTCTCTTTTTTTACTTTTAGCTTTATTAGTCTTAAAAAAAGGTGTCCTGGTACGTCCCCGAGGCTGCGCCATCAGTTCAGAACCAAGAACAAAGCATAAAGCGAGAGAGAGAGAGAGAGAGAGAGAGAGAGAGAGAGAGAGAGGCTAATGCTAAGGTAAGGCCAAGGCCATGTTTTTTTAAAAGCAATCCACAGAGAGAGAAATAGAGAGAGAGGGGCGGCTTACAAAGGCTTTTACACGTGATAAAGAAAACACCAAAAGCACTTTGCATGCGTGTATAAAGATTCATCATCATCATCATCTCTCTTTCACTCCCCCCCCCTTCCCTACTTTTTTTTTTTAAAATTTTTCTTTGCTCTTATTTTTCTCCCTTGTCTCTCCATCATTTCTAGAAAAAACCATCTTTTATCTCCCTTTTCTGCTTTCTCTTTCAATCGCTCTTTCACCTTCCTTGGCTTCAACCCATCTTTTCTAACCTCTTCCTCTTTCTCTTCTTTGTTTTGCTTCAAAGTTAACTGCTTTGCATATTGGTTTCCACTTGGTTGGTGAGTTTTCGAATATATACTAGTAACATTTATGATTCCATTTAATGGGTTCATTTTACTATTAAGCATTAAATTTTTTGTGTTTTCATTTTCTGGAATATCCAGGGGATAGTGATTTCACTGCCCTTTTCAATGTTTATTCCTTCTCTTTGTATCCATGTTCTTGTTCTTTTGTTTTTTTCTAGATGGCTTTTATTCTTTCTATGTACCTTACGGTTTCAAATTATGTTGTTTACATTGAAAAAAATAAAATAAATGAACTTTCTTCAATGCTGTTCCTATGTTTTTATCTGATTGGGCTTATATTCATTCATTTCTAATCTGATTTTTTTTCCTAATAAAGTTTTCAGTTTTTGGTAGGGACAAGCTTAGGGGAATAGATTTTTGTCTTGTGGGTAGTCCTGTTTGTTTTTGTTTTGGGTGCTATTAAATTATTATTATTATTATTATTAAATGGTCATTGGTTTCACAATAGAGGTTTCTCAAGAAGGTTTGATTTTGGAGTTGATATTCGGTTTTGTCTTTGCTTACCAATTTTTTAAGTTGCAGTCTTGCAGGTTTGGGGCATTGTGCCTTTGGTTCTCTATACTTTGCTTAGTCTTTTTTTAGCAATATTTCAGAAGCAATAATAAGAACAATTGTGCTTTTAATTCACGCATAGGTTTGCAAAATGGTTTTTATAGTTCTATTTCTCCAAGTCTATATTTTTTTGAGTTCTAAATTTAGGAGTCAGTATTTTTAGGGAGTTAAATGCCGAAAAAAAGGTGAAAGATTTGGGGTTCTAGTGTTGCAAAAGAATGGTAAAGCTTGCAAGGAGCAAAGAAGTCTGGAGTTTTTGCCCTTGTCCTTTTAGTTTTTACTCTTAATTTGTTCTTTAAAATACTTATGTTCAATACATTTTGACATATATTTTGGTATATGTTCAGACATGATGTTAAGATATAATCCTTAAAATAATAATATTTTGATACATTTTTACATGGGACATTCACGCAAGTGTGTTTAACATAGATCAACATTTGTATTTTACCCTTCTGAAGATGTTTTTCCACTGACATACATTTTCCTTATTTGTTTATATTTTCAGGCAGAAAGTGTCATTATTACGTTTAGGTGAGGGAAAGTAGTACAAGAATAGAAGAGAAACCAGTACTTTATGCGTGTGCCGATCCCTGAAAGAACTTCACACTTTGTTTCTCTTTTGGACAAGCCTTTTGTTCTTGTCTTGCATCAGTTTCGCCGAGTAAGTTCAGAGAAAGCTTACCAGTATGCCTATTAGGCAAATGAAAGATAACTCAGAGCAACACCTTGTGATAAAGAATCACTTGCAAAACACTATGAACCCGATTCAAAGAACGCCAAAGACTGCACAAAATGGAAAAGGTCCACCAGCAGGTCATGAACCACACAACACAAAACAATCCCATAACCACACCTCACCTCCAACGAAGAACAAAGGAAGAAGAAGAGGAAGAGGTGGTAGAAAATCCGATCAAGGCGCTGTTTGTATGAGACCGAGTTCGAGGCACTGCACGGTAGCACAGAAGCCAGTGAATCCTGGTTCTGCTGATATTTTGGCTGCTACTTCAAATGGGTCTATTCAGAATGATCATAACTTGTCTGGAATGGAAATGGGATTTCCTACTTCAAGCAAGTCTTTGATTTTTGCATCTAGGCCTGGTTTTGGTCAAGTTGGAACTAAGTGTATCGTAAAGGCTAACCATTTCTTTGCTGAGTTACCAGACAAGGACTTAAACCAGTATGATGTAAGCTCATTTTTGTTCTTGTTTTGCCTCTTTTTTTATTTACATTATCATTGGTTCATTTTTTTCATGTATGGTTACTACTTTAGTTGTTTAGTTTGTAATTATATAATTTGTTCATGTTCTTTTATTTTATTGGTATGTTTGGTATTTAAACTTCGTTCTCGTTGCTGTTTACCTCTTGCAAACCTGTATTCTGCTTCATTGCAGGTTACTATAACTCCTGAAGTGACATCCCGAACGATGAACAGAGCTATAATGGCAGAGCTTGTGAAATTGTACAAAGGATCAGTGCTAGGAATGAGATTACCTGCTTATGATGGCGGAAAGAGTCTGTACACAGCTGGTGAATTTCCATTTTCTTGGAAGGAGTTTAGTGTCAAGCTTGTAGATGAAGACGATGGCATCAATGGCCCCAAGTGAGTAGATATTGTCTTACATGGATATTCTACTTCCTTTTGTTGTGCAATTTGTGTTTTAATTTCTCCACAAAAGTTCATGAAATAAAATAATATGAGATTAAATTATTTCACCATTTCCGTATCTATTTCCTTATTATTATTCTTCTATCAATTTACTCAAAGAACTATAGTAGTATACGGTATGCATTACCTCCTTTTGAGTTGATCTCCTATGACATATATGATTTTACAGGAGAGAAAGAGAATATAAAGTGGTAGTTAAGTTTGTTGCACGAGCAAACATGCATCATTTAGGCCAATTTCTAGCTGGTAAGCGCGCTGATGCTCCACAAGAAGCACTGCAGATACTTGACATTGTGTTACGAGAGTTATCAACAAAGAGGTACAAGTTGGAAAGTGTTTGTGTTTATCATAGAATGATTCTAGCTATCGATAGTTTTTCTTCTGTGGATCTCACTCTGCTGATTCTTGGAAGGTATTGTCCTATTGGGAGATCCTTCTTTTCACCTGATATTAGAGCACCGCAAAGGCTTGGTGACGGTTTGGAGTCATGGTGTGGTTTTTACCAGAGTATTAGGCCAACTCAGATGGGCTTGTCTCTGAATATTGGTATGTTAATTATGGTAAAATTTACAAAATTATTTGGCAGTTAACTTGGATTGACTTTCTCATCTTCCTTTTTAACCTCTATTTTACCTTTGTAATAGATATGGCTTCGGCTGCATTCATTGAGCCACTACCTGTTATAGAGTTTGTTGCTCAGCTACTAGGCAAGGATTTATTGTCAAGGCCATTGTCTGATTCTGATCGTGTGAAGGTCTCTTCTTTTTACTGCAGCTGCAGCCTGGTTTCATTCTTGTCATTTTATTTAATCATAATTAACTTTGAAATCTCTGGCAGATTAAAAAGGCACTCAGAGGAGTGAAAGTCGAGGTAACCCATAGAGGGAATGTACGTAGAAAATACCGTGTTTCAGGATTGACTTCTCAGCCTACTAGAGAGTTAGTGTAAGTTTCAGCTCTCTATTTCCTGGTTTCTGCTTGAATTTGGTTGATAAAGAATCATCGATGTTAAGTATATACTGGTTTATGAGAGTGAAATAAAGTAGTTCCACTGACCTTATTCTTTCTTTTTGGGGATGTATAATTAGTTATATTTCGAACTTATTTATGGTGCTCTTTTCAGGTTTCCTGTTGATGATAATTCAACCATGAAGTCTATTGTTGAATACTTCCAAGAGATGTATGGCTTTACAATTCAGCATACACATCTACCTTGTCTTCAAGTAGGAAACCAAAGAAAGGCAAATTATTTACCTATGGAGGTGAGATATCACAGAAAATTTTGTAATTTTTCATTTTCAACATTTTCTTTTGTTTTTGTCAAGTTCTCATGGGAAGTCCGAATTCTTTGCTTTGCCAGGCTTGCAAAATTGTTGAGGGACAGCGATACACAAAAAGATTGAATGAAAGGCAAATTACTGCTCTCTTGAAAGTCACATGCCAAAGACCAAGGGATCGGGAGCATGACATTTTGCAGGTACGGATGATACTGCAGTCCTGCATGTTATATAAAAAGTACCCCCATTCAGTATTTGGGCAAACTTTACATTATCTGATTTATGACCTTTGTTTATTCATAACCCAAGGAAGGAATGAAAGAAACTTTAAAATACATTGCTACTGCTCTATTGCAATTAAGAATTGAAGCGTGACTACTATCATACCTACATCTTTCTGATGATTGATGAACAAAAGGATCTGCAGATTTCCTATAGCACATAACTTGTGGGACAGTTTACAAAGTTGCTATAATATTCTATATATGTCAAAATTTCCATTTATAGTTTGAAAATCAAGTTAATATGAGGGTGAAATTGATGCAAATACTGAACTTTATACATAAAGTTGCAGACTTTTAGAGAAAGGAATCTCTTAAAATGGATAAGATGCTAGAATGCAGAACAAATATTTTGGTTTTTGATGTCTGAAGTAATTTAGTATTATTTTGGTTTTGTAATAACTAAATGTCTTTGCTGCTTGTTGAACACAAGCAGACGGTTCAACATAATGCTTACAACCAAGATCCTTACGCAAAGGAGTTTGGGGTCAAAATCAGTGAAAAGCTTGCTTCAGTCGAGGCGCGAATCCTTCCTGCCCCTTGGGTAATATATCTTCAAACTGCTAATCTAAGGAAAAAGAATTTCTTATTCATTTTTACCATATCATTGGCTTCTTGCAGCTGAAATATCATGAAACTGGAAAAGAAAAGGATTGTCTGCCTCAAGTTGGGCAGTGGAATATGATGAACAAGGTAAGATGCATACTTACGTCTTCAATATTATTCATTTTTCTGGCAAGTTCTCCTTTTTCCTGCCTTCCTCATTCCCTTTTAATAGAGAGAAGGGGAGAAAAATATTGAAGTAACAGGCAGCAGCGAAACCGGGATTTTTTTTTTTGTGTGGGAGGGGGTATGAGATAAAATTATAAATTTGAGGGACCAAAGCTAAAAACTATGTTAAAAAGGCTTAAATTGAGTTATTAATTTTTCAAAGGGCCTATTATACATTTTCAAATTATAAAATTTGGGTGGAAAATTGTGCTTGGTTGATTGGGTGGAAAGGGAGGGCGAGATAAAATTAGAGGGTCTATTATACATTTTTCAAATGTTTTATGTTCTTTCATTCCTTTTTTTCAACTCTACCAAGGAATGGATGGGTGGAAATTACTTTTTCTTTCAAATTTTCCATCTTCCCTACCAAGTACGCAATTATGGAAAAGAAAAAATATTTTCCATCTTTCTATTATTCTAACCCCTCCAATTTTCGAATTCTCTTTCCATTTTATCAAGCAAAGCCTAAGTTTATAGATTCTTTTGGTCATACCTATTCCTTTTGTAGCCTGTGTTGCTGATATTTTGGCCTCTTGTTTTAATGATGTATAGAAAATGATCAATGGGATGACTGTTAGCCGATGGGCATGTATTAACTTCTCACGAAGTGTGCAAGAGAGTGTTGCTCGTGGGTTTTGCAATGAACTTGCTCAAATGTGCCAAGTTTCTGGCATGGTAATTTTCTTTCTCTTATAATCTTTGGGCATTTAAGATCAAAATGTTGTTTTTCCCCCATAATTTCAAGTATAATTTTATAAGCCATTGCTGTTATATAGGAGTTCAATCCAGAGCCTGTTATTCCAATCTATAGTGCCAGGCCTGAGCTAGTGGAAAAAGCCTTGAAGCATGTTTATAATGCAACCATGAATAAAACCAAGGGAAAAGAATTAGAGCTTCTATTAGCTATATTACCTGACAACAATGGATCACTTTATGGTATGTCATGTTATGATGGTTTGCCATTCTAATTCTTAGATTTATGCTTTGTTCCTTTGTTCATATATGTGCTTAAGATGATTCCTGAAAATCCTACCCTCCTTTGGTTCCAAAATGAAGGATCGGAAACTGGAAGAATTATCTCAACATGGTATTGGAGTACTGAATTCTGACATCATTCTACCTTTCAGGTGATCTGAAGCGAATTTGTGAAACTGATCTAGGCTTGATATCACAATGCTGTCTCACAAAACATGTCTTCAAGATCAGTAAACAGTACTTGGCTAATGTTGCCCTGAAGATCAATGTTAAGGTTAAACTACTTCTCCCAGTTATACATATAAATCTATATTCCTGAATGACTTGATTTCAAACTTTAGACCATTATGGTTACTATATGCTTCTCTATTCTTGTTAACTATATATATTTTTAAGTCCTTAATCAATGACTATCCCTCATCATTGATGCAGACGGGTGGCAGAAACACTGTTCTTTTGGATGCTATCAGCTGCAGAATACCACTAGTTAGTGATATACCAACGATAATATTTGGTGCAGATGTGACGCACCCCGAAAATGGAGAAGACTCCAGCCCCTCAATAGCAGCTGTATAATTCCCTCTCTTAGTTTATGTTCTTTGAGCTTGGTTTTTCATCAACCTTTCTGAAAATTAGATTCGGCTTTCTCAAGTATACTGGTTCTGTAGGTAGTAGCTTCACAAGACTGGCCTGAAGTGACAAAATATGCTGGACTAGTATGTGCTCAAGCTCATAGACAGGAACTTATACAGGACTTGTACAAAACATGGCAGGACCCTGTACGTGGCACAGTTAGTGGTGGCATGATCAGGTAAATTGTTGTCAATTCCTCTAAACAAGTGCATTTAAGCCTCAAGTTGTATGTATTTTCATTTCTAATTATGATTTCTTGTGTAGGGATCTTCTGGTATCCTTTAGGAAGGCAACAGGGCAGAAGCCCCTGAGGATTATATTTTACAGGTTTGTGATGCAGATTTCGTTGGTAAAAGTTTATACTATTATTTTCCATTTCCAGATACCACACCTTAGTTAAAATTCAACTTGCAATAGGTGTCTCATCCCAACGATTTAGTGGGACAAGAAGAGTTGTCATGGTTTTTATGCATTTTTTCCTGGGAAATTTTGTCTGTTGGTTCTTGCCTTACCACTTCTGTATTACAAAAGCCTTGCATGCAGTTGTAGTCTTGCATTTAAAATCTGGGTGTGTTTCATCTGTCGGGGACCTTTCATGTACTGTATTAAATGGTGAATTTTTGGAGCAGGGATGGTGTCAGTGAAGGGCAATTTTATCAAGTTCTGCTTTATGAACTAGATGCAATCCGGAAGGTGAGTGTGAGAATATATTTTATTTGTTGATAACTCTTTCTAAATCAATTGAAACGAATTTTAAGACGATTATGGTTCTGATAAACAATTTATTTGTAGGCGTGTGCTTCTCTAGAACCGAACTATCAACCACCGGTGACTTTCATTGTTGTGCAAAAACGACACCACACTCGCCTCTTTGCTAATAGTCACAGGGACCGAAGCAGCACAGATACGAGTGGAAACATTTTACCAGGTAAAAGATTAAGTTTCTTGGATATTCAAGATTCATGGATGAGCATCATTAGTTGTTCTAATGACATTGCATTTTGTTCTCACAGGAACTGTTGTTGATTCGAAAATCTGTCATCCAACGGAATTTGATTTTTACCTTTGCAGTCATGCTGGTATTCAGGTTGAACATTAACATTCTTCATTCCTTTTAATCTTGGGAACCTTTTTTCCTGAAATTTCCTTAACGAATGTTGCCTTATCGTTGTTTATATCTGTATGATGATTGATACGACATCACTGATGCTCATAGCTACTTATACATAATAACCAGAAATGCATTAGAAATTTGTGGTTATATAATTCTCTTGTAATTTAAACATGTTTAAGCTGTCTTGTGTATCGTATGTGTAAGTGTTTGTCTAATGATGGCAGGGAACAAGCCGGCCAGCGCACTACCATGTTCTTTGGGATGAAAACAATTTTACAGCAGACGGAATACAGTCTCTAACAAACAACCTTTGTTACACATATGCAAGGTGTACGCGCTCAGTCTCAGTTGGTAAGTGACATTTTTGTATGTTATTAGTATATCTTCGCACTGAAGCCTGTTTTGGCGGTAGCAACTCAAACTGCTGATATTTTGGGTTCTTTTGGCAGTTCCTCCTGCATATTATGCACATTTAGCTGCATTCCGTGCACGGTTCTACATGGAACCAGAGATGCAAGAGAATGGGTTGAACAGCTGCAGTAATGGTCAAGCGAAAGGTACAAGGGCAGTGGGAGAATCGGGGGTGCGGCCATTGCCAGCCTTGAAGGAGAATGTGAAGAGAGTGATGTTCTACTGTTAGAATGGATGAGTGGAGTGGGAGATTTGCAACCATGAATAGAATAACTTTTTTCAGCTTATTAAAATTTCCTTGTACAGTTTAAATGAATGATTGCAAAGTCTTCCAAAGTTTAGTTTAAGATAAAAATGTGAAACGTGGGAGGAATGATCCACAGATGCAAGAATTGTTAAAACTAGGTTATTATCTTCATGTAAAGAAATGCTAATTTAGAATCCTTAATCATCTTATTCTCAATTTAATCTTGTCTGAATGTTAATACCATGCTACTACAAACAACAGTCTGATTTATAATGGAATGTATTTGGATCTAAGCAGAATAAATTTGATTTAAGAATGATTCAAGTATGAGATTCGAATATCAGATGAATTATGCTGATAAATAACTGCAACATTGTCATTCCCCTATCCAAGCTAATTGGAGCCCCTCAGCCTTAGCCACTTCACAAGATCCCAGGCTTCTACAAAAACCAACCAACCAACCAACAGACGTTGCAGTCACGTATCAAACCCCCTGCAGAAGTGCAAAAACCATCAGAAATTACTGCTCCATCCGAATTCAATTTAATCCAACCCACAGGTGGTTTCAACCATCCAATTTGTTTTAGTGTTCGACTTGGTTTGCTACAATCAGGATCTCGATATCTACATAAAGGGCCAAGAGAAGCTAACCAATTATCAATCCAAAATCTAAGCTTGGCCCCGTCTCCTATTGACCAGCAAATGCAATCAAGTACCATATCCCAAACTTGAGTGAGCGA
This sequence comes from Gossypium hirsutum, assembly GCF_007990345.1. Lineage (NCBI taxonomy): Eukaryota > Viridiplantae > Streptophyta > Magnoliopsida > Malvales > Malvaceae > Gossypium > Gossypium hirsutum. Next base: position 34,393,377 of record NC_053446.1, on the reverse strand, counting down.
TTTCCTTACAAACAAACCTTTGCTGCACAACAACTTCGGAGGATAACAATTACATATTTTGTCTTAGGTAACGGAGCAGATGACTCTCAAAATATAGATGCATACATGTCATTAACTAGACTGATAGTACATGGAATAGGACCCAAGTGGAATAAATCTTAAATTCATTTATAGATTTATTCACTTGTAACATTTTTAGTGTGACTTACTTTAATCCTGAGCAAATGACAAACTATGTGTCCGTAACTCGTATCCTATGATATATTAAAAGCTTGAGTTCAATTGATAATTGTTAAGGAATATGTAATTATGTAATTAGCTAATTACTAGGGATATAGTTGATTACTGGGGATTTAATTTTATTCTTTTTATTTACTTTCCTTATAGAGTAGATCCTCATATGCATATATATATGTATCGTTTGATGGTGTATGAAATATAGAACTTCATTTTCTTTCTCATTGTGCCTTGCTATTTATCTTTTAGTATTTCGTACATGGCATCAGAGCCTCTCGACTTGATTTAGTCGGTTCATGCTTCATTGTTTTACACGTGAACGATTTGGGTTTTTTGTGGGTCACTTGTTTGACGTGATTTTTGGGGTTCACCACCAACATAAGGAGGTGCACCACCTTCTCCATAGTTGATATGCAAGTTTTGACCACCAGAGACCCTACGGGTGAAGCTCACGCATTGCTAGAAGGGCAATAGCCAACTTTCACGCATAGGCACGTGATTGACCGCCTATAAATGAGTTATTTTTTATAGTAAAATATAATACAAAAAATATATAAGAATTTAGAACGGCAGTGTCCGTAAGTGCACAGGCCAAATTGTAATATAGTTAGTGCAACGAAACACTTGGAACCCAAGGGAGAATGTAATAAATTTATGAAAATCTTTTTACCATAATAAGTCTAAATAATACTAATTAATTCCTATATTACGATAAACCATAAAATAGATAATTAAGAGAAATTAAATAACTAAATGAATAAACAAGAAAGAAAATAACAAATGACTAAAATCAATAAACCAATCAAGAAGATTAACTCACTTTAGGGTTTGTAATTAACTTTGGATTAGGATTTTAGGGTGGATTAGCTATCAATTAACCAATTATTATCTCTCGGCCTCTAACTAATTAATCGATTGATTGATACTCGTTTATCTCTCAACTTCACTTTCTCAACCAGGATAAATGACGATTTACTCTGTTTGACTTATCTCCCGACCCCGTCTAGCCTATAATATCTTCCTAGGGTTGTCAAGCCTAGTGGTTTAAGAACATGTAATCTATACGAACTAACCTTATCGAGAAAACCCTAAATCATATGTTAATCATATCCCCATCCACTCGTTAATCTCCCCTAAGGGATTTAGTCACTCATGTTATTCATAATCTCAATCTCAATTGAATAAATCATGAAAAGAACATGATTGAATCGGAAGAGAAACAAGATTAGAATAATTGTGGATTTGATATCAAATGGAGAACGGAGTAGTAAATCTTTTGATTGAAATAATGAAATATATTGAATGCAAAGAAAAGATAAATTGAAATACTCTAATAAAAAAATAATCTCTTGGATTGAAACCGATTCCAAGAGAAAATAAATAGTTTATAAAAAGCCGAAAGAAAACTAATCTAATCCTAATCCTAAACTACTAGGGTTTTGAGGGTGCTTACAATGACTTCCTTACATCAAACCCCTAATGTCTTATTTATAGAAGTGTTGGCAACCCAAATTAGGTCTTTGACACGTCCTAGGTCTTTGTATAAAGTTGATTGTGCAGATGAAATTAAACTTGACATCCCTGGGCATCACATTGACCTATTTCGTGCCATGCAAGGGCTATGGCACGACTGACGTGTGATTTCTACCTTGTGTCGTTCATTTCATGCTTTGATGTCTCGGAAAGCTTGTGCATCACTCGTCCTTTGCTTCCACGTCAATTGGGCCATGAATATTCATCTTACACACTTAATTACACATATTAGTACTACCTAAGGTCTGTGTCGACCTAATGGGTCACAACACTCACAAAATGTGTTAAAAAAACATTTATTTTATTAATATTTAATCCTAAGTACTAAATAACGGAAATGTAATATAAAATACTAAATTGCATAGAAAACAAGTTCATTAAGTGCGAAAATAACCCAAATTGACTACTATATTTGATGACAGGTCTCAAATACCCCCACACTTAATTCTTTACTTGTTCTCAAGCAAACTAAACGAAAACAAAATAAAAACTAAAAACAAAATAAATTGAAAAACAAGAAATAAACATGCAAAGAAAATAAAATGTACTCGAGCTAGCTTGATACATGAAATTGGAGAGAAGTATACTAACAAGACAATGTAAAAATAAATATATAAATCTAGAGTGATATACAATTAATTCATCATTTCTAAAGTTAGACGGGTTAGTTCAATAGATTACAAAGCAAACAAATAAAAAAAATTTTAAGTGTAGGTTTCTGTCAAAATAAGTATACAAATATTGCATAAGTGGTAAAAACATCAAAACTCGGCACAATTTCATCCACATAAGGTACTACCTAAGTTGCATAGAACTTTTTGACTTGTAACGTTCTGCAACTTAGGTTGCTTTAGAATTTAAAGAATAGGCTTGACAAAACAGTTAAGCACGAAAGTTGTTTGGCACATAATATACTCCCCTAAATATACATATGCTCAACACCTTATATTCACTTCCCTCACCTTCCTTATTTCTCCATTTACTAAGGCACCGTATAGTATTCACGAGCACAATCATTTGAGCTCGTAATTTTTTCTAATAAAGTTGAGCGTATTTGTCACATCTTAAGTCTGGCGGATTTGAGATTAAGACGTGTAGCAGTAAAATTTTCTGTTTGGCGAGGTATAATCCGCCCATTTGTTTTCTTTTGGCGAATAAAAGTGGGCGTATAATAATCATTGTGTACGTAAATGATTTTGATAATTTTACCCTTTAGGGGTATTTCGGTCATTTTACCCTTTGAGGGTATTTTGGTTATTTTACCCTTTGAGGGTATTTCGGTCATTTTACCCTTTGAGGGTATTTCGATCATTTTACCCTTCAAGAGTATTTCGGTCATTTTACCCTTCGGGGGTATTTCGATCATTTTACCCTTCGGGGGTATTTCGGTCATTTTACCCTTCGAGGGTATTTTGGTCATTTGCTAATGAATCAAAAGTTGGGCTTGCCACTCGAGCGATTGCATGCCCGTGTAGTCTCAAACGTCGTGGTTACGGCTTTTCAGCTTTTCGCCGATCTACAGTTGTAGTGGGTGATTACACACCTGCTTGTGAAAACGTAGTAAGATCCATGAACAACCATAATCTCGACTGAAAAAAGTGGCTTAGCCCACTTTAAAAATCGATGAAGATTGACTTCACTCTTTTTGACAGATAACTGCAATATAGCGAACTTCATTAAACAATATTGTTTAATCATGTGGTTGAAATCCACACATGATCATTTATAGAACCATAGGAACATTCAGCCTACACTTAAAAGATGACTAGCCTACTTACCTTGATCGAGGGATGAAAGAGTGGTTTTGATGATTAACAACGCTTACACTGCACCACTCTTGGAGGAAAACTCTAAAACCGCAACAAGCAGCACATCGAGAGAAAAACATCAACATTCGGTAATCAAAGATTACGAAGGAAGGTATTCGATTTTAGAAAAAGAGAAAGAAATGAACAGAGTGAAAAGTATAAAACTTATCGATAGTCAACAATAATTGTAGCACTAGAATGAAGAGGAGAAGAAGAGAAGAGATGAGTAGAGAAGAGAAAAGAAAAAGGGAGAAAGAGAGATGAGAGTATTCGGCATGGGAGGAAAGGGAAAGAGAGAAGAATAGAGCAGAAAAGTAAAGTGAGCAACCCGAAAGGTGCTTCCCAGGACTTAGCAAAAACTGACACCAAAAGCTAACAAAAGAACATGAAACTGACCCAAAATCAAAAATCTTTAATACCTAAAGACTAAATTTGGCAGATGCTAGCCCAAGAAGTTCTTCCAAATGCCGAAAATAACAAACTTTTACCCTCTAGCCGAAATCTCAAGGGTTGAATTACCCCAAATGGTACACAGTCCCCCTTCTCAAATTCTTTGATTTTCTCCTAAAAGTCCTCCCATTATCCCTCATTGATTTCCTCACCCAATCACAATCCCACTATTTTCTCCATGACTCACTCCTCCATTCAAATTCTATAGCATTTCAGTCAAACTCTACCACCTCACTTCACAGGTGATAAAAATAAACACTCCACAGTGCAGCACAGGACTGGAACCTCAAACCTTAAGAGTTCTTCACACGCCACCTACCACTGGACCATTAGGCTCTTTTTGTCATAAAACAAGCACTAAAATTTATAAAGCCTATGTGCCAGTGTCTAGATTCATTAAAGGGAAAAACTAAAAATTCTACCAATGCCAAGACTTGAACCCAAGCTCCTCAAACACTCCCAAACACACCCAAATTACTTAACCACTGAAGCAAACAAGCAATTTGTGACAAATCATGCTAAAATTAAAGACTTGAATTTTGGGGCGTTACAACTCTACCCGCCTTAACGAAATTTCAGCCTCAAAATTTACCTAGTCAAAATAGGTGAGACGTGGAACACATCGTTAATCTGATCTAACTCTGGAGGCAACTCAAGTTGATATGCGATCGGTCCCATACGCTTCAGTATACGGTAAGGCCCAATGAACCTACAGCAAAGTTACCCTTCCGACCAAACCTCATTATCTTTTTCCATGGGGAAACCTTGAGAAAAACGTAATCCCCCCACAGAATACTCAATCTCTCAGCGTTTAAGATCCGCATAAGAGTTCTACCTATCAAATGCTTCGTTCAATTGGTCTCGAATCAGTTTTACCTTCTCTTCGGTATCAGAAACTAACTCTGGCCCCAGAACTTGCCGCTTACCTAGCTTAATCCAACAGGTAGGAGTATGACAACTATGACCATATAACGCCTCGTACAGTGCCATTTGAATACTGGACTGGTAGTTATTATTATACGCAAACTCTGCTAGTGCCAAATAGTCTTCTCAGTTGCCTCGAAAATCCATTACACAACACCTTAACATATCATCTAATATCTGAATCACCCTTTCTGATTGACCATCAGTCAGGGGATGAAACGCAATACTAAAGTCCAGTCTTAAACCCAAAGCCTCGTGTAATTTCTTCCAAAACCGAGATGTAAAGTGAGGATCTCTATCTGATATAATAGAAACTGGTACCCCATGCAGTCTTACAATATCAGCCAAATACAGTTTAGCCAACTTTTGCAAAGAGTAATCAGTACGGATTGGTATGAAATGAGCAGATTTAGTCAATTGATCTACAATAACCCATATTGAATCCTTCTTGGTAGGCGTTAAGGGTAGCCTACTCACAAAAACCATGGTTGCTCTCTCCTACTTCCAAAGTAGAATTTTAACTGGCTGTAGTAACCCTGAAGGTAACTGATGTTTAGCCTTCACTTGCTGACAAGTTAAACCTTTACCTATAAAATCAGTAACTTCACGCTTAAGACCAGGCCACCAATATAACTCACGAAGATCTCGATACATTTTATTCTCGCCTAGATGCATAGCATAAGGACTACTATGCGCCTCTCACAGTATAGACTGCCTCAAATCATTATCCTTCGGTACACAGACTCTCCCACGGAAGCATAGTACTCCTTCACTATTTAACTTAAAATTTGAAGCTTCCCCATTCTCAAACTAACAGAAACAAGGAACCAGTGACTCATCCAACAACTATTTACTCTTAATCTGTTTAGTCCACGTAGATCTAACTTGTAGCTCAGCCAACAAGCTACCATTATTAAACAAGCTAGGACGAGCAAACATCTCTCTTAAATCAGAATCATCCCTACGGTTCAGTGCGTCCGCTACCATGTTAGCCTTACCAGGATGGTATTCAATTGAGCAATCATAGTCCTTAAGCAACTCTATCAATTTTTGCTACCTAAGATTCAACTCTTTCTGAGTGAGGAGGTACTTAAGACTCTTGTGATCTGTGTAAATAGTACACTTCTCACCGTAGAGATAATGCCTCCAAATTTTCATTACGAATACCACCACAACTAACTCCAAGTCATGAGTAGGGTAATTTGCCTCATGAGGCTTAAGTTGATGAGACGCATAAGCAACCATCTTACCCTCCTGCATCAACACACAACCCAAAACAACGTGTGATGCATCACTGCAGACAGTGAATTTCTTCCCAGACTCTAGCTGTATTAAGATAGGGGTCTCAATCAGAACTTTCTTCAATTTCTCCAAACTTTCTTGTTGATGATCAGTCCAATTAAACGGTACCCCTTTTCACAACAACTTAGTTAGAGGCACAGCAATCACGGAAAACCCCTCAACAAAACGTCTGTAATACCCTGCCAGACCCAGAAAGCTTCTTATCTTAGATACAGTCTTAGGTGGTTTCCATTCCAGTACAATTTCAATTTTTCGAGGTTCAACCCTATTCCCCTCAGCAGACACCACGTGACCAAAAAATGTCACTTCTCACAGCCAGAACTCACACTTATTGAACTTAGTGTACAACTGCTTTTCCCTTAAAATCTATAGAACAATTCGATGATGAGCATCATGTTCATCCTCGGTTCTCGAATACACCAAGATATCGTTTACAAATACCACCACAAACTGATCCGAATAGGGCTGGAATACTCGGTTCATTAGGTCCACAAAGGCAGCTGGTGCATTCGTCAGCCCAAACGGCATCACTAGGAACTCGTAATGACCATAACGAGTCCTAAACACAGTCTTATACACATCAACCTCCTTAATTCTCAACTGATGGTACCCAAAATGAATATCTATTTTGGAGAAAATTGATGCTTCTTGTAATTGATCAAATAAATCATCTATCCTCGACAAGGGATACTTATTCTTGATAGTCAGTTTATTCAATGGCCGATAGTTGATGCACATACGCATGGTCCCATCCTTTTTCTTTACGAACAATACTAGTGCTCCCCACGAAGACACACTAGGTCAGATGAATCCTCGATCCAACAGTTCTTAGATTTGAGCTTTTAACTCCACCAGTTCCTTCGGTGCCATCCTATAAGGGGCGATAGACACTGGAGCTGTTCCTGGCAGAAGCTCAATTCCAAATTTAACTTCATGGCTCGGAGGCAAACCAGGGAGCTCATCAGGAAAAACATCGAAAAAATCCTTAACAGTTTTGACATCCCCAACAGAAGTACCCTTAGAATCAGATGCACCAATATAAGCTAGAAACGCTTCACAACCCTTACAAACCAATTTTTCAGCCCTTAATGCAGAAATCACATTAGACAGATAATCCCTTTGCTCCCCAATCACAGCCACCTCCTCATCCTCAATAGTCTTTAACACTATACATTTAGCAGTGCAATCCAAACTTGCACAATGTTTAACCAACCAATCCATCCCCAAGATTAGGTCAAATTCACCAAACGATAGTTCCATCAAATCTGCTAGAAATACAACTCCTTGAACCTCTAGAGGTACACTCTGAACAACTTGTCTACTCTTACTGATTGTCCCAGTAGACTTAACACAATAAACTCATTAACAATACTCTCACACATGATACCCAAGGTGCCAGACACAGTGCATGCAATGTATGAATACGTAGACCCTATATCAATTAAAGTAGTGTAAGGTACATTATGAATTAGGAACGTACCAATTATAACATCTGAAGTGTCACCATCCTTTCAGCGACGAGCAGCATAAACCAGTCCACGTCCTGTCTACAACCTCACTGTTACCAACACCTCTGCATAACGTTCCACGACCTCGTCTTACACCATTTCCACCTCTAACCTGTCCACGGCCTCTCGGTGGCTGCTGACCACCTTTCCCTGGCTGAACAAAACCCTGACGTGCAGCTTGCATCTGAGTAGGCCTCTGGGGACAATCCTTAACTTGATGCTCCTTAGACCTACATTTGAAACATGCTCCAATCATCTTTCAACACTCACCCAGATGATGTCTCCCACAGTCAGCACAAGGCTATAGTCTAGCAACAGTAACCCCAGCTTGGACTGACCCATCAAACCTGGCCTTCTTTTTAGGCCTTGTGGAAGAACTTGAGGGCTCCGAATCCCTCCTACACCTGCCCCTATCTTTCTCACGGTTTTGGCGCTCAGAGCGCTTCACATCCTTGGTGATTTCTGCTTTTTTAATTCAGGCAGCAAAATCTCGCTCCCTCTGCGGAGCTATCATGACTCGCAACTCATTCTGGAGGCTGTCCTCAAATCGCACACAGCGTTCATACTCAGTTTCCACTATCCCACGTGCATAGCGACTCAGTCGCAGGAACTCTGCCTCATATTCTGCCACAGTCTTATTCCCTTAGGTTAAGCTCAAAAATTCCTTTCTTTGGGCATCCACATAAGTTGCGCCCACATACTTTTCTTCAAAAGCTGACTTAAAGAAATCCCACGTTAACCAATCGGCCTGAGTACCCTCTCTCATGGTAAGCCACCACTGATAGGCCTCGTCTTGCAGTAAAGACACTGCACATTTTAGCTTTTGCTCAGAAGTGCAGTTGAGATCATCCATTATTCTTTCCGCAACTTCCAACCTGTATTCAGCCACATTAGGGGCTACTCTGTAAATACCCCTAAAAATTTCTGCTCCATTCAATCGGAGTTATTCTGAAATTGACCCACGACCCACAGCACCTCTATTGGTCCCTACGACCCTTTCCGGAATACGGAGCATAGCTTGGGATAGTGCATCATCCCCAGATGCTCGATCGAATGATCCTGTCTCAGTCCCCTTGAAGATGGTTCTTCCCTAGCCCCAACATTAATCATGTTGCCCGATGCCGAAGACCCAGCCCTAACACTCCCTCGGCGTTTACCTCGGCCTCAAGTACCCCTTCTGCGAGTACCTCTAGTGCTCTTATCGAATTACGTATAATTTGTTTACGAAGTTTTATGCATTAGTTAGTAGTTTTAGTAATTATTAATAGATGTCTTATGAGAAGGAATAATCAGAGTTTATTTTCGTAATTCAAGAGTCAACCTACAGTTTCCGTTTTCCTACAATCTCAGTTTTCCTTAATTTAAGAGTTTCAGTATAGTCCTACTATCTATAGTAATCTCTTAATATATTTTAGTTTAAGTAGTCTACAGTATATAGAAACTTACAGATTTGTCGCTGGAGACTCAGTGTGCCACACTTGTAACCTTCAAAAATAATTCAAGATAGTTTTTCAAAAATTCCAGATATTTTCAAACTCATTCCACAGCTGAGTTTTGCAACCTGGCTTTGATACCACTAAATGTAACATCCCAAACCTGACCTAGAAGTTATGGTCGAATCTGATGTTTCACATAAATGTGTCACTCGAAAATATGAACTCGTTGGTAGAAATTTTTTCTTTTTCTAAGTTGTAGATAATCCCCCTTGTATTATTAATTAGCAAATCAATTAGTTGAAATGTGTGTCTTGTTATCTGATATTAATTTAATTAATTAGTCTAAAATCACGAAAGCTTTTTGAATTTTATAGTTTAAAACTCGTGTCTTTAAAAACGATAATTATTTTAAAATTCGTTTTCTCCTAAATAAGTAATTTAAAAAATAGAAGTAAAAGCCCTATTAAAAATTTAAACCAACTTAAAGGCCTTATTACAAAAACAAAACCCAACTTATTATTTAAATAAAAATAAAAGAAAATATTAAAAATTAGTGATTGTGTGGCCATCTCCAAGTCCCTCGCAGCACCTAATCGCCTATTGGTGAGGATTACCTGCACAGTTAAAGGAGAGCGTGAGTTTACGAAACTCAGTGTGTAATCCCCTTCTAGACAATCACTACACAACATGCAGAATCAGTCTGGGAGTGAGCCCTATACAGTATCAGTACAGTGTGGGCCTTAGCCCATTACAGTGATAGTGTGTAGGCCTTAGCCCAATACAGTAATAGTGGGGGCCTTAGCCCAATACAATAATCAGTGTAATGCAGTAATGCAACCCATCCCAATCTAGCCAACACACCACTTCATACCACCAACACACTATGTACGGATAAAATCGACCTACCCAGCCAACACACCAATATCGCAGCAAAGCTGCTAGTAACAGTGATACGACAAAGCTGCCAGTAACAGTAACGTAGCATAGCTTCCAGTAACAGTATATGTGGCAAAGCCACCAGTACAGTATACTTCCCCTATATCAGAATCCCAACCCCATGTAGTATGTCATGTCATAAATCATACGTGTATGTAGTATGTCATACTCAGTAATAGTCATGTAAATAACATAGAACAAATCGGTCATACACTCATTTCAACTCCTAGGAGTATAACAATCATTTTACACTATGAGGGTATTTCAGTAATTTTACCCTTCGAGGGTATTTCGATCATTTTACCCTTCGAGGGTATTTCGATAATTTTACCCTTCGAGGGTCTTTCGGTCATTTTACCCTTCGAGGGTATTTCAGTCATTTTACCCTTCGAGGGTATTTCGATTATTTGACCCTTCAAGAGTATTTCAATCATTTTACCATTCGAGGGTATTTCGATCATTTTGTCCTTCGAGGGTATTTCGATCATTTTACCCTTCGAGGGTATTTCGATCATTTGCCCATGAATCACAAGTTGGGCTTCCACTTGAGCGATCATACGTGTACGTAGTATGTCATACTTAGTAACAGTCATGTAAATGACATAGAACAAATCGGTCATACACTCATTTCAACTCCTAGGAGTATAACAATCATTTTACCCTATGAGGGCATTTCAGTCATTTTACCCTCCGGGGGTATTTTGATAATTTTACCCTTCGAGGTTATTTCGGTAATTTTACCCTTAGAGGGTCTTTCGATCATTTTACCCTTCAAGGGTATTTCAGTCATTTTACCCTTCGAGGGTATTTCAATCATTTTACCCTTCGAGGGTATTTTGGTCATTTTACCATTCGAGGGTATTTTAGTCATTTTACCCTTCGAGGGTATTTCGATCATTTTACCCTTCAAGAGTATTTCGGTCATTTTATCCTTTGGGGGTATTTCAGTCATTTTACCCTTCGAGGATATTTCGGTCATTTTACCCTTCAAGGGTATTTCGATCATTTTCCCATGAATCACAAGTTAGGCTTTCCACTTGAGCGATCGTATGCCCATGTGGTCTCAAATGCCGTGTTTACAGCTTTTCGGGTTTTCGACTTTTCGCCGATCTACTGTTGCAACGGGTGATTACACACCTATTTGTGAAAACGTACTAAAATCCACGAACACCTAAAATCTCGACTGAAAAAAGTGGCTTAGCCCACTTTTACAACCGATGAAGATTGATTTCACTCTTTTTAACGTATATATGCAATACAGTGAACTTTATTAAACAATATTGTTTAATTATATGGTTGAAATCCACACATGATCATTTATAGAACCATAGGAACATTCAGCCTACACTTAAAAGATGACTAGCCTACTTACCTTGATTGAGGGATGAGAGAGTGGTTTCGAAGATTAACAACACTTACACTACACCACTCCTCGAGGAAAACTCCAGAACCGCAACAAGCAGCACATCGAGAGAAAATCATCAGCAGTTGAAAATAAATATTACGAAGGAAGGTATTCGATATTAGGAAAATAAAAAGAAATGAATAGAGTGAATAGTATAACACTTAGCGATAGTCGACAACACTTGTAGCACTAGAATGAAGAGGAGAAGAAGAGAAGAGATGAGTAGAGAAGAGAAAAGAAAAAGAGAGAAAGAGAGATGAGAGTATTCGGCATAGGAGGAGAGGGAAAGAGAGAAGAATGGAGGAGAAAAGAAAAGTGAGAAACCCGAAAGGTACTTCCCAAGACTTAGCAAAAACCGGCACCAAAAGCTAACAGGAGAACATGAAACTAACCCAAAATCGAATATCTTTAGTACCTAAAGACAATTCTGCAGATGCTAGCCCAAGAAGTTCTTCCAAATGCCGAAAATGACAAACTTTTACCCCCTAGCTAAAATCTCAAGGGTTGAACTGTTGGATCGCCAGCACCACTATGGCGCAGCGAAAAAATAAAAATCCAGCGATCCTAACCAAGGATCCATGTGTGAGGAACGAATCGGGGTGATAAAGGTTACGAAATTACCGAATGTTTATTCTAAGTAGACAGCAACGTCTCAACAATGTGTAGTCAGATCTACAGTCGAACCAAGCCGCAATCTATCGAGACCCCGACCTCTACGTAATCTACCTAGTTGACTACGAACGGAAGAAATCAAAAATCCCCAAAACAGTTTTGAGAGTGATTTTTCTTTGACGGCTGCTAGACCCAAAACAAAGAAAAATGGGATTCTTATATATCTTTTTATTTTAGGGTTTTTAGGAATTAAATAAATATAATAATATTTTAATTCGAAAATTATAATTACATTAATTATAATATAATTTCGGTAAACCATATATTTATTTGAATTCACATGCTAACCAAATTCATGTCCTTATTGTGCGTACAACAACCTTGTACATAATGTGTTGGAAATTTGATTACCGAATTAAATTAAATCTATAATTAATTTAATTCAAGTGACCCCTAAAAACAATACCAACTATGGTTTATTCCGTTCATTTCAACTATAGGGTGTGACCTTGTAGGTTCCTGTAACGTTAGCAGTAATACTAGAATGATTCCAATGTTACAAACAATAAGTGGCATCTAGCAATGCATCATTGCTACCTAAGTCACAAGAGATCATGATTCGACATAACCTTTTTATGATTAACCTTTTATGCAATAATCCTTAAGTCCTTTATCTCTGGATTGGACACAAGTCATGGAATAGTCACACTTGCATAGTCCATTCCATGTTCCTTGATATCTTAAGCAGACTACGATATGCAAATAAGTATGACATCTTATATCAACTTATTTGAGCATGGCCATGCATTTCTAGTCTCACTTAATCAAGTGGCCTAAGATATTACTCCCATTATGTAGGAGGGACTTATTCTATATCGACCAACCATATCTCTTTACATCAATTATGGTATATCCAACATCAGCCTTTATAGAACAACCAGTTACGGTATACGTTTGACTGTATCATAATATACTACTCAAAATGTTAGGATTATGATGATCTCAAGTCTGAGGATCATATACATATTAATCACTATGAGTAATGTCGTGACAATTACATAATAATCCAAGAAACATACTCATAATGGGTCAGTCCAATATGTTGTTCTCTAACACACATATTCATGCATTGATTCTGACATTCCATATCAATGACAACTCTTTATCATCAATCAACTACATGTTAGTTTTAATGCATTATCGTTGTCCTATCCAATAATAATACTTGACTAAGGATCTTTTAAGAATAATCATATTATTCTTAGGACATTATTATAAAGCAGTTTATTTATACACACAGAAAAGAAACTGAAATAATAATGGTAACGCCTTATATTAATAAACATGATAAATCAAGTATGTTATTACAATCATCTCATGGTTGATCTTTGGGCATACTCTAACATGAACTACCCCAAACTGTACACACTCTCCCTTCTCAAATTCCTTGATTTTCTCCTAAAAATCCTCTCCTTATCCCTCCTTGATTTCCTCCACCCAATCACAATCCCACTATTCTCTCCATGACTCACTCCTCCATTCAAATTCCACAGCATTTCAGTCAAACTCTACCACCTCACTGCACAGGTGATAAAAATAACCACTCCACAGTGCGACACAGGACTCGAAACTCGAACCTTAAGAGTATTTCACACGCCACCTACCACTGGACCATTAGGCTCTTTTTGTCATAAAACAAGCACTAAAATTTATAAAGCCTATGTGCCAATGTCTAGATTCATTAAAGAGAAAAACTAAAAATTCTGCGAAGGCCAAGACTTAAACCCAGGCTCCTCAAACACTCCCAAACGCACCTAAATTACTTAACCACTGAAGCAGACAATCAATTTGTGACAAATCATGCAAAAATTAAAGACTTAAATTTTAGGGCGTTACAAGCTCACTGGTAATTACTAATGAACCCTAGATTACCTTCTAAGTCATTTACATATTTCTCATTTGGCATGCATGAATGTTAGGATAGAGTGTGAGGAAGGAAACTTCTTGATTCAGGATTAAGTGTTTTGATTCTTGTGTGGATGATCAGATTTGATCGATTGATTATGTGATATGTTTAATTATCTTTATTTTTGCTCAAGAAGTTAATGAAGGCCCATGTGATAAAGGCAAAGGGCCTATTTTATGGACTTGTGCTAGAGTTTCTAGTGAGTTCCTTCTTCCTTCCATGTGTTTTAGCTTTCTTTATTTTATAATTCGTGTAAGGTAAATAATCCTCTTATGTAATGGATGAAGATGTTGTGTCGGTAATGGTCATCCAAAGTCTTCAATCTGAGTGCATTATGTCAGTGATATAAAGTAAGTTTCATTTTTCATGCTTAAGACATTACCGTTTGATTTTTATATGTATGATATGATATGAACTGATAGAGATAAGGAGATATGTTTTTGTAGCCTCTGGTAGGGCAACTATATTGCAAACCGGATTGGTAGATCATGATAAAATGTGTTGTTCAGATAGAAAATGATATCAGAGTTAAGGGGGAGAATGTATGTGAACAAGACTAAATGGTATGATTTTGATTTTGAATTTTAGGTACGTGGCTGGTATGAGAATGAATTTGTCTTAGTTGTGTTGAGCTGGCATACTGTATACAGCTAAGTGATAAGTAAGTTGGCGTACTTAGTCTGTTTGTGTTCTGTATATGTCATTGGGTGTACTATGTGAATGTGTGTAAATCCTTTAGAAAAGTTCAATTGTACTATTAGTAATGTTATGTCTGATTTATATTTGGAACTCACTTAGTTCGTATGAACTTACTTTGTTACCTTTTCCTTCCTAGACTTGCTGATTGGAAAAAGGTTTTGTTAGAAGGTGTAACACCCCGAACCCGAGACCGACACCGGAGTCGGACACGAGATGTTAACAAACTTTGAAAAATTTTTCCAGACACTGCCCAGTCTGAGTACTAGTCGCTTCAAAAATCATATCTTGAGTTTCACAACTCGAAAATCAGTTTTGTGATTTTTCCCTGAAACTAGACTCATGTCCCCACCTATGTATTTTTTTCTAGAATTTTTGGTCGGGCCAATTAGTACAGTTTATTAGTCAAAGTCTCCCATGTTACAGGAGTCGACTACACTGACCTTTTCCCATTACGACTTGGATATCTCTCTGCACAGAGCTTCAATACTGATGCCGTTTGTTTCTATGGAAACTAGACTCAGAGAGGAATCCATACATATATGGTATGACCCCTAATTATCTCTGGTCAATTTATAGTGAATTTCCAAAGTCGGAACAGGGAATCCAGAAACTGTTCTGGCCCTGTTCCACAAGAACCTGAATATCTCTTACTGTACTGTTCCTATGATTATTTCGTTACTTCCATATGAAAGTAGATTCATCAAGGTTCGATTACATAATTTATTCACTATTTAATTCCACTCCTACGAATTCTTGTGATTTTTCCAATCCACACCACTGCTGCTATCAGCTTCTATTTTCAAAGTAAACCTTACCTAATTTGGGGTTTCATGGACCAACTAGGGCCTTGTCATACATAAGCCCACATATGATCATACTTAGCCATTCCAGTGGCTGATCATTTGCTCAACACTTCCATTCCAACTATAGTTACATCATGAAACCATCTATACATTCATAAACACGAATGGTCTAATGCCATACTCCACTTCTACAAGCCATTTTCGCATGGCTGTACACTTATACATTTCATAAAGTACTCGAAAAACAACAATGGGTAGTCCTATACATGCCATATCAAGATTCAACCAAAATAGTACCCAAAAGAGCCTTTGATAGTGTGGGCGACTTCGACTTCAAGATCCCGAGTCCGATAGCTGGAGAACCAAAAATCTATAAAACAGAGGAGCAATGTAACGAGTAAGCAATTTATGCTTAGTAAGTTTGAGCAAGGAATTCCAGCATAAACAAAGAATATCACACATTTAGCTAAACGGAATATTTCATAATACGCAATTTATCGATATTAAACTTGCTTCACAACATTACCAACCCTTATGCACATACACAATAGACTAACTTAGCCGAAGGCCGATAGCTCGTTTATCAACTGAGCGAACATTTATTTGTAAGGGCTCGATTAAATTCAACACATACGTAACATATCCCCATATTGGGATGTTTTTCGAGTATTCGCTGGAATTTTACAGCAAGCTCATTCATTACCAAATCACGTACCTTCGGGATTTAACCGGATATAGCTCCTCGTTCAAATGCCTTCGGGACATAGCCCGATTTTAGTAACTCACACAATGCCTTCGGGACGTAACCCGGATTTAACAACTCGCACGAATGCCTTCGGGACTTAACCCGGATTTAGTATCTCGCACAAAGGCCTTCGGATCTTAGTCCGGATATATTCGCTTAGCACAAAGCCTTCGGGACTTAGCCCGGACAGCATTCAATTAATCATGCACATCTAACAATAATTCATGGTACATTCATATTTCATTTTCGTTTACGAAACTCAAACACAAGGCACATATTGTCCTTGCACATTCGGCTCAATAGCCACACATAGAGCATGATTTAATCACATCGAAATTTAAGCTCTCTTACTCAAGAACTTACCTCGGGTGTTGTCGAACGATTCCGCTAGCTATTCAACCAGTTTTTCCTTCCCTTTATCGGTTTTATTTCCCCTTTGCTCTTGAGCTTAATCAAACAAATAAATTGATTTCATCATTTAGGCACCAAAAGATGAACACAAGGCACTTAGCCCATATTTATACATTAGACATTAAAGTCTCATACATGCAAAAATCATGCATCAACACAACATATTAGCTAATTTCTTTCCCCTTGGCCGAATATGCATGTCCATTTTTGGGGTCGATTTCAACACTTAATACACACATATACACACTAGTAAAGCATCCTCCCCCTTTTCATCAATTTAACACATGCATTGCTCATTAACATGCAAAGTTACATTCGGCCTTAGCACACATCTTGCTAGCCGATTCTTCTCCATTTAGCAACCAATGCACATATGTGCTCACACAAAAATGCTAAAAAGGAGGTTCAAGAATCATCAAGCCATCATCACATGCATCATTAACAAGCTTCATATTTTGCATGCAATGGCATTAACACAACCTCCACCTAGGCCGAATCTTAACTCATCCTCATGCCTCATCACCACAACATCAAACATCAACCAAGAATGATGCATCCATGGTCAAGTGCCATTTCCATCACATAGCAAGATTTAGACCATGGGTTAGGTAGAACTCAAGCTAACAACTAAAACATGCATGCCTCTCATGGAACATCATCAAACATACCTTAGCCTAGCTACATGCATGGCCGAATCTCTTCACCTTTCTTCTTCTTTCCTCCTTAAAATTTTTGGCCAAGGATGAACCAAAGGATGAGAAAATTTTTCTTTGTTTTTCTTTCTAGTTTTGGCAAGCATGAAGATGAGAAAAGGATGAACAAAATTCCCCCTTTCTCTTCTTTAGCTCACGGCAATGGGGGGAGACAAACACTACACACACATTTTTTTTTCTTTTGTTTTCCATTTCTTTATTACCCATACTCCTTATTTTATTCTTCCATTAACAAAACATGTTTCATGACATGTTTTGCCCATCATTCCTTGTCATGGCCGGCCACTACTCATTAGGGGGGGGGAAATTTGACATGCAAGTCCCCCCCTTTGTCCACATGCACTAATAGGTCCTCACACATTGACCTATCACATTTTTGAATTTTCTCACATAAGTCCTATTGACTAAATTCACATGCAATCAACCAAATCGAAGCTTGAAATTTTCACACATTCATAATTACATATTCTACACAATAAGTATCACATTCAAACATTTCGGTGACTCGGTTTAGCGGTCCCGAAACCACTTCCCGACTAGGGTCAACTTTGGGCTGTCACAGAAGGACTATGCCAGAGTGCTACTTCTATTGTGACTTGACTACTTCATTTTGTATCTTGCATGACTTGTGGGGGTGGTGCTTAAGTGTATTTGTAAATGATTTGTACAAAGAACTTTTGTTTTGATAAGATTATGTTTTTATGATATTTTTAGTTTGTATATTATTGTAAACTGTTGATGTTTTCACTCACACCTTGGTAAAGTAACAACTAATATATGTCTTATATTTATAACTTTATAAGAATTATATAAAGCTTTAGCCAAAATGTTTTAAAGTTGGTTTGATTTTAAATGGTGACACACCATACTCGAATCCTATTATAGAGTCGAATTTGGCTTGTAACAAGTTTAGTATCAGAGCCAAGGTTGAGCTGATTCTCGAAAAACCAAAGGTTGAATCACACCTCATCATGCATGATATGCTTCTTGCTTAGTCCTTAAGCGTGTTAAACTAATTTGAATTTTCTTGTAGTATTGAAAAAGATGTTTAAAGGATCTAGAGAAATTACTAGAGAAGAAATTGAATGTCATGTTCTTCATGTTCCAAAACAAGCACATAATGCTGGATTGGGAGTGTAACACCCCAAACCCAGCCTAGACGTTATAATTGAATTTGGGAATGTTACGAATAAGGGTTTCCAATCTACTCTTACCACGTTAAAAACCTTATATAGTTTCTTGCTAAAAAGGATTCCAAATTTTATAAAACATGTTTACTAACATTTTCATTCCAAATTCCAAGGTTGAGCTGATTCTCGAAAAACCAAAGGTTGAATCACACCTCATCATGCATGGTACGCTTCTTGCTTAGTCATTGAATTTTCTTGAGCTAATTTGAATTTTCTTGTAGTATTGAAAAAGATGTTTAAAGGATCTAGAGAAATGACTAGAGAAGAAATTGAATGTCATGTTCTTCATGTTCCAAAACAAGCACATAATGCTGGATTGGGAGTGTAACACCCCAAACCCGGCCTAGACGTTATGATTGAATTTGAGAATGTTACGAATAAGGGTTTCCAATCTACTCTTACCACGTTAAAAACCTTATATAGTTTCTTGCTAAAAAGGATTCCAAATTTTATAAAACATGTTTACTAACATTTTCATTACTGAAACCGTTATTAGTTTGTTCATTCAGCAAAACATAACTTGCAGCGTAAATCTTAAAAGCCGTTATATTTTGAAAACCAAGTTCGTATTTTAGAAAATCATTTGTTTGTATAAAAGTCAATAACACATCCGAAACCAAAATAAAAACAAACAGTCCAGAGAGTACCAAAATTACAAAACTCCAAAAATAAACCAGAAATCAAGTAAAATTTTATTATAATCTAAGTTTACAGTCATGTGGACACCTTTGAGCCTCCGTTGCACTAACCCATCTAAGCCTGAGGATTACCTGAACATAACAGACAAACAGATGTGAGTTTTCAAAACTCAGTGTGTAACTCAACAAAAAGAAATAGGCATATAAACCCATATTTCTCACATAACAGAACAGATACAAACAAAAGTCCTTAATAGAATTAGATTATTAGAAACATACCACCACGTGAGGTATAAAACACCCACTCATCCTTACACACCACATAGTGTCTATACTACACTTACCAGAATAGTTTGCAGCCAAGTTGCTAGTGTATCGGTGAAATGTCGCCTCATAGAACACTTCTTCCACATATACAAATATCACCCCATATACAAATACAGTTAACAGATAAACATATACTACAGAATTAGCATGTCCTGCATGCTCATATACAAATATCATACATATTTATACAAAACAGTCAAATCATACATATCAATTTTCTTAATACTCAAATCAGTCTATCAGATTAGCAGATCTCATGCATTAGGGTGTGTTTTGCCCTTCTCGACCCTATAGAAGGCCCACAGTCGATCCCAATGACGTGTGCGACCCTAGGGAAATATTTTGAATTTTGGGCACACATGTCTGTGTGGGCCCACACACTCGTATAGCCCACACGCCCAAATTGACCCTGCCTGTGTGGCTCACACGGCTTGGCCTATAGCCCACACGCCCATGTGGTATGCCCGTGTGGCCCATACCCAAATTTGCCACACATACTCCGGTCACACGGCCGTGTGTCGCACACGGCCTACCACACGGTCGAGCACATGCTCGTGTGGTGTCGATAGTCCACTTTTTTGGTTTCACTAAACCTCATTTTCTCGCATTTTCGTTACACACCTGGTTGATTTTTTATGTCAAAGCAATCCTAAGACTACCAGAACCTACAAGCTATCAACAAAACGCCCAAAATCAGTCTTAATTCCTCGATTTCAATCGAATCACTCCTCGACTACAAAGCAACTAAATATTTTTTCGGCTAACAGATTGCATGCATGATCGTTTCGAAAGCTTACCCACGAAACAACAACCCCAAAACTTTACTACTCGACGGAAGAGTTTCGAATTTCCCAAGTATTACTTAGCAAAACGATTGCACAGAAATAACTAAACATCAAACCAAATACTAAAGTTTAACCAAAACTCCTTCAAAAATCATAGTGCACTCTTACCTGCGAAACCGCACGAAGGAACCAAGAACACCAACGCAGCGAAGAACAAGAATTGTGGCCAAAATCAAAGGAAAAAAGAGAGGA
This sequence comes from Gossypium hirsutum, assembly GCF_007990345.1. Lineage (NCBI taxonomy): Eukaryota > Viridiplantae > Streptophyta > Magnoliopsida > Malvales > Malvaceae > Gossypium > Gossypium hirsutum. Next base: position 34,372,697 of record NC_053446.1, on the reverse strand, counting down.
TAAGGTAGAGAACGAAAAATAGAAATGAAAATAACGTCAAAGGAATTTTGGGGAAAAAATAAAAAAAATAAACTAAAATTAAATTAAAATTCTTTAATTCGAAATAAAATCCTACTACATCCCAACTCCCCACTAACTTACTAACCACCACAATCCTACCAAATTCGACACCTCAGCCCACATCCAACTACCTTAGAATTTCAAGTCCACCGAACCTCTATCAGACAACTGAAGTAAAAATTATCATCTTCGCTCACACAGGGATTCGAACACAAGACCTTAGGGAAACTAACACCTTTCCACTTGAACCAGTAAGCTCATTCTGATATGGTTTGTCTAGAAATGAAATATATGCCAAACCGCAAAGGAAAACGGTTAGGATAAAAAATAACATATTTTCCAAAAGTGAGACTTGAACCCAAAACCTCAAACACACATCCAGAACACTTAGCCACTGAAGCAGATACATACTTATGACAGATTTCACAAAAACAAAGTTAAATAAGTCATAGTGTTACAGGGAGCAGTTGGAAATGCTTTTAGGAATGGTTTTTTATGATGATAAGAATATGTTTGACCAGTTTGTGGGGAATACTAAAGTGCCCCACCCTTAACAACCACAACCAGAAGTGGTTCATCCAGCACAACCTAACCACCAGTACCTATTGTGAATCCACCAAAAGGAGACCCTGTGAAAAAAATTTGTAAGAGGGGTGCTAAAGAATTTATGGGTGATAAAGGTGATGATCCCACTGTGGCTGAGTAGTGGTTGTCTCGAGTTTGTAGGGTGTTAAAGAAAAGAAAATGTACACTAGAAGACAATCTCTTGTGTGCTATATCATTGCTGGAAGGAGAAGCCTATCAGTGTTGGGAAATATTGATTAGTGACTCTTGAAGAGATTATTGATTGGGAGTTTTTTCTAGAGAAATTCAGAGAAAGGTATGTGAACTAGATGTGTGTAGAACAAATGAAGAAAGAATTTATGAATGTTAGACAAGGAAAGATGTCTGTGATGGAATATGAACGAGAATTTGATAGACTCAGTAGATATGTTAAAAACATGTTCTAGTCAAATAAGAAAACGTGTGATAAGTTTGTGTGGGGATTAATAGATGAATTTTGTGCTTTAGTAGCAACTTCTGAATGTAAAATTTTAGCAACTATGACAACTAAAGCTCATAAGATGGAAACAATTACTAGAGACAAGAGCAGGAATTTTGAAAAGAAAAGGATAAAAAGAAGAATGTCTAACCCTTCACCTCCAATAAGTTCTAAGAAGCCCAGAGATCAAACTTTTTCAAATTCAAGAAGAGATTCACAACCTACGAGTTTCAGGCTTGAAGGATGAAGTAGACCAGTTGTGTCTAGAGTAATGAGAAATGTTAATTGTGAACATTATGATAGAAGCCATGGAGAAGAATGTTGGAGACGTTCTGGGGCATGTTTCAGATGTGGATCCAATGATCATTTGGTTAAGGATTGTCCTTCTAAGATAGAAGTAAGCATAGAGCAGTCTGTTCGTGGGCCTCAGAAGTTTCAACAAGAGACGAAATGTTCAGTGGCAGCAAAGTTTGGCTCAGTAAAATGAGCACCAAGGATAAATTTTAGTAAGCCAAGTTCTAGAGTGTCTGCCAGAGCGTATGTAATGAAAGAAAAGGAAGATGCTGATCTACTAGAAGTTATATTGGGTAAATTTTCTTTTCTCAGAAATAGTATTTATGCATTGATAGATCCAGGATCCACTCATTCTTATATTTGTACTAAGGTTGTAGAGGGTCTAAGTCTTGAATTTTTATATTCTAAAATGAATGTGTTAGTAACTAATCCACTGAGTCAGAGTACTGTGGTTAATAACATGATAAAGAATTTCCCGTTGGTGTTTGGTGAATACATATTATTAGTAGACTTATTGTTATTGTGTAACAAACAATTTTTCAGTGGTGTCAAAAATAGTAGTTTCTGAACCACAAATTCGACGAGTGAGTCTGTAAATATTATTATTTAATATTTGTGAGACAAATACAATATTATATTGAACGAATAGTAAAGTACAAGTGGTTTGTCGCTAAAGTCAAGTGGCTTTGGAAAATGAGGTATTGAGATCTCATTTTTGTAAATCAAACCCGTAAATATTTTTATTAAATATTTATGGAGTTATTATATAGGTGTACTGAATTTTGGTCTAGAAATTTTAACATTTAGATAGTTAATTAAGGAAAAAGGACTAAATCATAACAGATATAAAGGTTAATCGCTATTATTTAAGATAGACTAAATGTGTCTAAAAGAATAATTAAATGGTTTTAAAATGCAATTATGTCATACCTAAGAATAGTGGATGGTTTATGGATGAATAATAAATAATATGTTAATTTATATTAAAATAAGGCCAATATGTAATAAAACTAATAACAAAAATTAACGGCCATTTTTATTTCATTATCTTCAACCTTTTCCATTGTTCCTCCATTGGAGAGAAAACCAATCTTTTGGCCAAGATTTTCCTTCAAATTGGTAAGTCAATTTTAATCTGTTTCTTGTAAATTTTATATTTTTTAGATTGTTGCAACTAGGTCTAGCTAACCCGTATCTTTGATTTTAAAACTGTTAAAGATTTTGAAACTTTCCATTAATGAATCTTAGATGTTTTTGATAGAAATTAGTAGATTTGGAAGGTATGAAATGATTAAGGACTATTTGATAAAGTAAATTTTGTTAAATTTGCATATAGGGACTAAAACGAAAAGTTGATTAAATTGCCATGAGTTTTTTTTATAAATTTAGGTTTTAGTGGGCTGGAGAAGGACATAATTGAAATTTTAATGAAAAAACAAAGGTCAATTGTGAAAGTTATACTTGTTTCGATTTTAGGGACTAAATTGAATATAATACAAAAGTTTAGGGAGCATTAAAATAATAAAATTAAATTGATATATACTTATAATAGGGTGATATAAGATGTTTGGAATTGATAAATTGGAGCAATTTGAAGAAAATCGAGGAAAAGACAAAAATTGTTTATTAGTCCTTAGAGAGTTATTTGTTTATTGTCTTGACCAGATAAGTTCATACGGTATGATAATGTTAAATTTTTATGCATTTAGATTTATAATTGTAATTATATTTATTTGAAATTTTAATTATTTATAATTTGGTACAAAAAAGGTGAGTGAGAGGATTAAATCAAATACGATGAATTGCAAATTGAAAAATAATTATAGAATTTAGCTTAAATTGAACTGAAATAGAATATTTTTGTGATAATGTGATTAAATGAATTAGTTTGATTTAGAGTGGTTGATAGTGATAAGGACCAAATTGAATATATGTGAAAGTATAATATAATTTTATAATGCGAAATTGAGCATATATTGAGATGATTTATTTCTACCATATTGATAGCGTCGGGAGCAATTATTTGCTTAAGATTTATCCAATGAGGCACTGGGTGCCAAGCTGGTGTGTTGGTTGGATCCATGTATCCGTCTAAGTCTGAGTCATGTTAATAGGGAAATAAATGATAAAAATGAAATATCAAATATTTGAAATGGAAAATGATGTGAAATGGAAGTAAAATGTGAAATGGAATATGAAATTATGGAATGTGTTGGGAACATTGATTGATTATGTCCAATGAATCCATGAAGTTGGAAATTGAGATGGAATGTGATTCGTAATCCATATTAAGAAAGGAAGTAGGAATTGATATTAAATTGGAAATTGATATATATATATGGTATAAAGATGAATTGATATGAAATGATTATGAAAGTTTTTATGATTTAATATGAATTTGATTGAGAATTCAAACTATGAAATGAAAAATAATGTTTGGCATTAATTTGAAATGGGATATATATATGTTTGGAATTAAGTGAATTGAAATGTTGTATGATTGAGTTAATTTATAGTATGATAAATGTTGTGTGACAGCCCTAAAGTGACCCTAGTCGGAAAGCAGTCTCGGGATCGCTAGACCGAGTCACCAAATTATTTGAATGTGATAATTATTGCCTAAAATATGTGAATATAAATGTGTGAAAGTTTTAAGCTTCGATTTAGTTAATTGCATGTGAATTTAGTTGATAGGACTTATGTGAGAAAATTTAGAAATGTGCTAGGCAAATGCAAGTGGCCTAATAGTGCATGTAATCAAAGGGGTGGATTTGCATGTCAATTTCCCCCCATTTAAGTACTAGTGGCCGGCCATGACAAGGGATGATGGGCAAAACATGTCATGAAACATGTTGTGTTAATGGAAAAATAAAATAAGAAGCATGGGCAAAACATGTCATGAAACATGTTGTGTTAATGGAAGAATAAAATAAGAAGCATGGGCAATAAACTAATAAGAAATTGAAGGAAGAAAACAAAGAGAAAATGTAACACCCCGAACCCGAGACCGACACCGGAGTCGAACACAAGGTGTTAGCAGACTTTAAACCCTTTATAAAAATATTTCTCAGACACTGCCAATCTGCGTACTAGTCGCTTTAAAAATCATATCTTGAGTTTCACAACTTGAAAATCAGTTTCGTGATTTTTCCCTGAAACTAAACTCATATGCCCATCTACATATTTTTTTCTAGAATTTTTGGTCAGGCCAATTAGTACAGTTTATTAGTCAAAGTCTCTCATGTTACAGGGATCGACTACACTGACCTTTGCGCATTACGACCTGAATATCTCCCTTCACAGAGCTTCAATACTGATGCCGTTTGTTTCTATAGAAACTAGACTCAGAGAGGAATCTATCCATATATGGTATGACTCCTAATTGTCTCTGGTTAATTTATAATGAATTTCCAAAGTCGGAACAGGGAATCCAGAAACCGTTCTGGCCCTGTCTCACGAGAACCCGAATATCTCTTAACATACTATCCATATGATCTTTTCGTTGCTTCTCTATGAAAATAGACTCATCGAGCTTCGAATACATAATTTATTCATCAATTAATCCCACTTCTACTATTTTTAGTGATTTTTCAATCTCACGTCACTGCTGCTGCCAGCATCTGTTACGAAAGCAACTATGCCCATTTCGTGATTTCTCCTTGATCTAACTAGTAATTCGTCATACATATCACAAATTATGATCACGACTAGCCATGCCAAAGGCTAATCATTGTCAAACATCCCCCTACTACACTATTGCCATATCATGAATTTTAACACCAAAATAATCAATCATGACATATGGCATAAAAAGGTCGAATTATCAAGATTTACGACCTAACGTTATGAAACCAAACCCAACCGAACATTTATGCCATTTTCGCATGGCTAAAAGTTTACATACCAAAGTTCAAACACAACATAATAGCCTATACATGCCGAAATGTTCTCCTAAGCCGACTAAGAAGAAAGTACCAAAACTTGCTAGTCGGTGTGATGACTTCGACGACGGCACGATCACGCAAAAAGAGACGAGTCCAAGAAACCTAGAATAGGTGACAAGCAAACACCGAATGAGTATATAACTCAGTAAGCCATAAGCATTCCACAACCATCCATTAATAAAATTATCACAACAGGAAACAATGAAATGAGGTTAAGTACTCCATCCATACCAAACTATACCATAGTTCCTTAAACCCTATGGTTCAATCTCATACCAAGTCCTACATTGGCCTTTCATACATCATTTTATTTTCGTTATAATCATACAATTAAACGAACTTTCACCTATTCCACAATGAACCTTATGTACGTGACTTCAACTATAATCGTCACATAGGTTCAAAACTTACCAAGCTCAACTCCAAATATAAACATAGCGCCTATTAGCCATGAACTCAAGGTACTTACCTTTTCCGCTGTCCAAAATTGACTCGGTAAAGTCGCACCCTTCATGTAAATAATTTATAGAAAATATATATTGAGTTCGCACACATAGTGCTTAATAATCAACCGCGCACACTTAGTGCCATGTACTTTAAACTCACACACTTAGTGCCATGCATTTCAAGTTCGCACACTTACCTTTTCCGCTGTCCAAAATCGACTCGGTAAAGTCGCACCCTTAATGTAAATAATTTATAGAAAATATATATTGGGTTCGCACACATAGTGCTCAATAATCAACCGCGCACACTTAGTGCCATGCACTTTAAACTCACACACTTAGTGCCATGCATTTCAAGTTCGCACACTTACCTTTTCCGCTGTCCAAAATCGACTCGGTAAAGTCGCACCCTTCATGTAAATAATTTATAGAAAATATATATTGGGTTCGCACACATAGTGCTTAATAATCAACCACGCACACTTAGTGCCATGTACTTTAAACTCGCACACTTAGGGTGCGTTTGGTTCGCTGTATTGGATTAGAGGTGTATTGGGATTAGAGGTGTATTGGATTAGAGGTGTAATAGCTAATCCACTGTTTGGTTGAATGTAATGGAATAGAGGCGTAATAGTAATCTTGTGTTTGGTTGAATGGAATAGAGGTGTAATAGCATAATGGAAAAAACTAAAATGACTAGAATACCCTTAGCATAAAATTGTTTTGGTAAATGATTATTGTTATTGTTATTTAAATTTTAATAAGATTATTATTATCAGTAATAAATAATTTAATCATATTTTAACATAATTATTATTAAATATATTTTAATTAAAATATATAATTTATAATAAAATTCTTAATAATCAATATTCTTATATGAATTTACTCAAATCATAATATATGATACTATAAAATATAATTTGAAATAATTAATATTAAATATATTTTAATTAAAATATATGATTTAATAAAATTCTTAATATTAAATATTCTTATATGAATTTTCTAAAATCATAATATATAATACTATAAAATATAATTTAAAATAATTATTATTAAATATAAGTTAATAAAAATATATAATTTATCATCATACTATAGATAAATATTGAAATTTGTCACTGTACTTTATTTTTATTTATATTTGCCGTTTTTTTTTAAAAAATGAGTAAATTTGTAACTTAATTTTTATGTTATTGAATTTTACCACTAAAATTTAAATTTTATTAATTTTTGCCACTAACTCTTATTTTTTAGTTAAACTCTTATTTTAAATTTATATTGAATTTTTATTTTTTTAAATTACAAATATCTTCATTTAACTTAACGAGTAAATATAATTCTTGACTTTCCTTTCTCATCATCTAAACAAAAGCACAATAAACAAATTGTCAAAAAGAAACCCAAATCCAATAGTTGGGAGATTCAAAAGCTTTCTCCAATAATGTGTTTCTTCTATAAGAAACAATGCTTATAAGCAGCTTGTCAAAGCTCAAAATCTATTTAGTCCTATGTCATACATCCAATGTCATTTGTATATATGCTCCCTCACATCAGCACAAAACACAAGACTCAATATGAAGCATACATGAGAAGAAAACAGTTGGATTGAGTTAATGAAGTACATGCATCTTATGTGTTTTTCTTTCTCAGGGAAAACCTTTCGAGAAAAAAGAAAGTAGAAAAGGAATTAAAAAAATGTTGGTGAAACATTTGAGGAACATGCAAACAAGGTATCCTACAGCTAGTAGTGGTGATGAAATACTCTGCAACAAAATCAGCGCATCTTATAGAATTGAACTCTCGAAACCACACAACGTCGTCCGCTCAATGAATATTTAACCATTATATCAACGTCTCGGGGATTCTTCTTGTTTGGTGCAACAGTCATGCTCCCAATTATTGTCTCCCCTTCACAGATGGTTAACACATCCTCTAGATATAGGACTGTTTGCTTCCAATGGGTAGCTCGCGATCTTGGTCCTGCATTTTGTATTTGCCATTAGCCAAGTACCAGTCCAACCCTTTAACCTACAGCTTAATTGCAGAAACCTTATGAGCCCTCAAACTGATATATATTGCCGAATCTTGATAAGAAGAAGCAAAGGAGAGAAAAGGGGTTTTCCAGGAATAAAAGAAAATGAAAATGAATACCTTGAAAACGGCATAATTAGAAAACAACATGCTCAGTTAGTAAGCAATAAAGAATATTTAGTTTAAATGACAGGAAGGAAGTCTAATTCATTATGCACTCCTTTGTGCTAATAGGAACCATTTCATAGTCGAGCATACCAACAATCAGAAACAGAAACTTATATAATATCCAAGGCAACACCAATGTTCGTGAAGAGAATTCAGAATTATGAACAGCCAAAAACAAAACTTGAAAATAACCTACATAAAAGCGTTCAATGTTATATTTCATATTTACTCCAGGCTAATGTTATTTTCTCCACCAATTTTAAAAACATTGAGCATGACTAACTATCCACAGAAGCAAGTAAGAAAACGAAATTCTAAATTCCACAAAAGAAACCAACTACTGCAAAACTTGAAAGCATCAGGAATAACCATTCTCTTGTCTTATCATATGGTGCAAGAATCCCCTCATAAGCCTTCAATTCACACCAGCGAAAGCTGCCACTCCATGCTTAGTCTTTGCAAAGAATCATCCTGCAATCAAAGCAAATATCAATTACCATAAGGACAGTCAAAATGAAGCCCAGTTATATACTCCATATATGCTGAAGCCAAACACATTGCCTTTGCACCATAAGATTCATAGACCTTGTCAACTATTAGTTTTCTCTCAATCCAACAATAATAACCTCAAGCACACTCATTCTACTCTCTTTCAATTCGTCCCTACATTTTACCTATAACCAACTATAACAAACACACAGATCTCTAACAAGAAAAACCAATAGCAAACTCTCATTATTAAACATAAAGCCAATTTGATTAGGAAACTACTTTGGAGGAAGATTGGCAGTAAGTTGCTCAAGTCAAGACTGGGAAACGGATCTCTAGATTCAATTTTGTAACACATGCAAGTTTACCAAGTCTACCACTCATTTCACTACACAAAGACACCCTGAAAATATTGCATTCGATCATTTCACAAGAAAATAGATTGATAATCTAAACATCCATCAGTATTGCAAATGATAAGCTAGAATTGGCAGAGATTTACAGGTCCATGATAGAAAGTAAAGCAATCCAGTATAATAGAACCAGAAAGCCTCACATAGAAAAGAACATATATGATATTAAAATCAATAAAAACCTGGGAGGAGTTTGTCCCAGCGAAGCATGTCCTCTTCATCACCAGTTGAGTACAAATTAGTAAAATTTGACTCGAACTCTTCATCATCCACATCGTCTCGTGGTTGCACCTCCAATTCATCCATCAATTCATCATCGGTCTCCTCATGCTTCCCAGCCAACTTTAAAAATTGACATCTTTTCTTCCTGTGTTCAGTCAATGGAGTTTTAGGATCCGCAGAAGTATTCTTGGTTTTGTTATCAACAACAGCTAGGATCTGTCTTGCAAATTGATTTGCTTGAAGCATTTCACCCACTGTTTCCCCTACTAACATTGCTGGTAATGACATTCTCCTACATTCACCTGCATCAAAAAGGTTGGATAAATCCAATTATTTGCCATCTTAGCTTGCTCAACGAAGTTGAACTTTGAAAAAGATCATTTCATAAAAAATTAGCTTATAAAGGAAAGCTAGTTTAATTGGGTTTAGGGTATATATGTATCTAACCACACTCAAGTGCAAGAGAGTACAAGAGGTAGACAAATATGGCATTCTAAAAGTTACCTTGTAGTGGATATTTATATAGGAAATTCAAAATGAATGATAAATTCAAGAAACAATGCTCAAGAGAGGGACAGGACTTGCTTGTGGACTAATATAAAAAGATAATTTAGATTAAAATATCATATCTATAGTCGACTAACTACTGCAGTAGAAATTAGGGGTGTAATTGAGTTGAGCCAAGCTCCAATGTTGATAAGTTTGAGTTTAAATTCGACTTGAAATTCGAAACTTGATACTTGATACTTGATTTCCACATATGCTAATTTTCAATCAAACCCCAGTATTAGGGGACTGCTTCAACGAGACAAGGATGTAGAAAATGAGCATTAGCATATGTACAAATGTAATAAGAAAATGAACTTTGGTCTCCCCTGCAACAACTCTTTTTTTAAGTAACATCAACGAATGGGCATCAAGGTGGTTTTTTTTCATAAGAAAATGTAATTAGAAGGGAGAAGAGATTTACAAATACAAATATTAAACCTCATATCATCAAATACAGATTCGAAGGTTAGGGCAGACAAGGTTAGGGAGAAGAGATTCAATTTCTACAAATGTTGAATCTTTCGTCATAAAAAAACATAAAAGGGAAAACATGTTGAAAGAATGTTAGGGCAGACAATGTTTACCTTGATTGAATTGGGATTCACTGCATTTGAAGTCACTGCATTTGGAGATAATTGGTAGACAATTTCAAGAGACTTCCCTACTCACTGCATTTGAAGAAAACAAAAAAACAAAAATAAAGAAACAATATTTCAAGAACAGATCATTAAATTCATGGTATATATAAAGAAATTTAATTGAAATCAAAGGAATAGAAGAAGGGAGAAGCGTACTTGGGAACCATTGCTGCTACTCTCTGTTACTCTGTTACCTCATACGATTCGTAATTGAAGGCCTTGTTGAGGGTTGTTAGGGTTTGTTAAAGGGTTGGTCAGGATAGAAGCATGAAAAGGAGGGAGAAGGTTGGAAGGAAATGGAAAGAAAAATGAAAAAAAGAAGAAGATGTTTCAGACGTGAGAAAGAAATGAGAAATGAGAAATAAATGAGAAGACGGCTGGGGAGGGTAAAACAGACTCTGATTAGCTAATCCTTACTTTTGGAAGGTATTAGAAATCAGCGTTGAAGCAGAGAAAATAAGGAATACCTCCGTAATGTAATAGGCCCGTATTAGGGCAATACATTGAACCAAACAAGGGATTAAGTGGGCCCACGGAATAGGGGTGTAATGGCTAATCCATTACACCCAACCAAACATGGTGTTAGTGCTGTACAATTTAAACCCGCACACTTAGTGCCAATCTCAGGACCGTGAACACTTATTGCCCGCACACTTAGTGTCGAAAACCAGCCACTCAATAGGCTTCACTTCCTTTTTACATTCGACAAATTTCATCTCTACTTACATATACATTTGTATACATTTCATCTCATTAAACACACTGGTATAGGTATTACGATCCTTTAAATCAATACCAAAGATATGCTTAATGACTTACTTGTGTTGGGTAAGATGGTTCCAACTCGGCTACTCGATGATCTTTTCTTTGCCTTTGCTCGATTCTCCTCCTTTAACTCCTTGAGCTTAATCAATAAATCAACTAGTTTAACCGCCTTGCTAAATATTTACAATCCAATTACACATGCATATGTATGTTAGTATATTCGGCAATCACCCTTACTAATCACCCACTTGATCAATTATGGAGAATCAAAGTTAATATCACAATGTGTACCCTATATGGCCCATTATACATAATCAAATTTAACATCATCTATATATTTACTCATATGGCCGAATATACCTAATCATACATACACCTAACCAAAAATAATTTCTAAAATCTTTATATCATTTATACACTAGTAAAGCATCCTCTCCCTTTCCATCAATTTAGCACATGCATTACTCATTAACCTACAAAAATTATATTCGGCCTTAGCACACAACTTGCTAGCCGATTCTTTCCCATCTAGCAACCAATGCACATATGTGCTCACTCAAAAATGCTAAAAAGAAAGAGATTCAAGAATCATCAATCCACCATCACATGCATCATTAACAAGCTTCATATTTAGCATGCAATGGCATTAACACAAACTCCACCTAGGCCGAATCTTAACTCATCTTCATGCCTCATCACCACAACATCAAACATCAAAATACCAACCAAGAATGTAACATGCATGGCCGAATATCATCTCCATCATTTAACAAAGTTTGAACCATGGCTAGGTAGATTTCAAACTTACCACTTAAAATATACATGAATCTCAAAGAATAATATCAAACATACCTCAATCTAGTTACATGCATGGCCAAACTTCCTCCTAATTCTCTTCCAAACCAAACATGAAGCAAGAACTCCTTCCTCCTCCCTTAGAATTTTCGGTCAAAAGAGGATGAAAAAGGATGAACAAGTTTTTCTTTTCCTTTCTTTAGCTCACGGCAATGGGGGGAAACAACCACTCATTTTTTTGTTTTTCCTTTCTTTATTACCCATACTCCTTATTTTATTTTTTTCCTACATACCTCACTAGGCCAACATGTTCCCAACATGTTTCCACCCATAGCATGGCCAACCACTAGCTCAAATTTTGGGTAATTTGACGTGCAAACCCATCATTTTCACAACATGCATTAATAGACCATTTTAAATTAGCCTATCATATTTTCACCATGTCTCATATCGATCCCTATTTAATAATTTCTCATGCAATTGGCAAAATTGGAGAATGAAACTTCCACATACTCATGTACACACATAACAAGCATAGAATATGGAAATTAATTATTTTTATGACTCGGTTTTGTGGTCCCAAAACCACTTCCCGACTAGGGTCAATTTTGGGCTGTTACAACTCTCCCCCACTTAAGAAATTTTCGTCCACGAAAATCTTACCGGTAAATAGGTTTGGGTATCGTTCTTTCATTGAGCTCTCGGTTTCCCAAGTAGCTTCCTCGATCCCATGTTTGAGCCATAACACCTTCACTAACGGAACCCTTTTGTTTCGCAACTCCTTCACTTCACGAGCTAGGATACGTATCGGTTCTTCTTCATAACTCATATCGGCTTGAATTTCAACCTCTGATGGGCTAATTATATGCGATGGATCAGATCGATAGCGTCGAAGCATCGAAACATGAAAGACATCGTGAATCTTTTCAAGCTCAGGGGGCAAAATCAATCTATACGCAACCGGACCAACTCGTTCGGAGATTTCGTACGGCCCAATGAATCTCGGGCTCAACTTGCCCTTACGGCCAAACCTGAGTACCTTTTTCCAAGGTGAAACTTTAAGGAACACTTTATCTCCCACTTGATATTCATTGTCCTTTCGTTTCAAGTCCGCATACGATTTCTGACGATCTGTGGCTGCCTTCAGACTTTCACGGATTACCTTTACTTTCTGTTCGGCATCTTTAATCAAATCAACTCCGAAAATTTTACTTTCATCGAGCTCGGTCCAAAACAATGGTGTACGGCATTTACGACCGTACAAAGCCTCGTAAGGTGCCATCTTAATACTTGATTGAAAACTATTGTTGTAAGCGAATTCAATCAAAGGTACATACCGTTCCCATGAACCACTAAACTCAAGGATGCAGCATCTCAGCATATCCTCGAGTATCTGAATTATCCGCTCGGATTGACCATCGGTTTAGGGATGAAAAGCGGTGCTAAAATGCAGCTTGGTACCCAAAGCTTCTTGCAATTTCTTCCAAAATCGCGAGGTGAATCTCGGATCTCTATCCGGCACGATAGAAATAGGTACTCCATGTAATCTCACAATCTGAGAAACATACAATTCGGCTAGTTTATCCAATGAAAAATCCGTACGCACGGGGATAAAGTGAGCCGACTTAGTCAGTCTATCAACAACAACCCAAATCGCATCCTTCTTACTTGTTGACAATGGTAGTCCGGACACAAAGTACATTGTGACTCGATCCCATTTCCACTCGGGTATCATGATCGGCTGAAGTAATCCTGAAGGCACTTGATGTTCCGCTTTCACTTGTTGACATATTAAACATCTCGAAACAAAGTCGGAGATGTCCCGTTTCATACCATGCCACCAAAATCGACGTTTCAAATCGTTGTACATTTTTGTACTCCCCGGGTGAATTGACATTCGGCTACAATGGGCTTCATTCAGAATCATCGAAATGAGTTCTGAATTTCTTGGAACACACAAACGACTTCTGAACCTCAAACAATCGTCCTCATCAATTTGAAATTCGGATTCCATATTCGGAATACATTCAGCCCGTTTTGCAACCAATTCATCGTCGACTTTCTGAGCTTCACGAATTTGATGAATCAATGATGGTTTGGCCTTTAATTCAGCTACTAACACATTGTCGGGTAGAACAGACAAGTGCACATTCATCGCTCGTAAAGCAAACAGCGATTTCTGGCTTAAGGCGTCCGCAACCACATTAGCCTTTCCCGGGTGGTAATCAATGACAAGCTCGTAATCTTTCAACAACTCAAGCCAACGTCTTTGTCGCAGATTTAAGTCTCTTTGAGTCATCAAATATTTGAGACTTTTGTGATCCGAAAATACATGGCACTTTTCGCCAAACAAATAATGTCGCCATATTTTCAAAGCAAATACGATGGCGGCTAGCTCGAGATCATGGGTTGGATAATTTCTCTCGTGTGGCTTCAATTGTCTCGACGCATAGGCCACAACTCGACCTTCTTGCATCAATACGCAACCCAACCCGAGTAGGGATGCGTCACTATAAATGACAAACTCTTTACCTGATTCGGGTTGCACTAAAATTGGAGCTTCAGTCAAATGAGTTTTCAGTTGATCGAAGCCTTTCTGACATTTCTCCGTCCATTCGAACTTAGCATCCTTTTGAAGTAGCTTCGTCATTGGTGTGGCTATCATCGAGAAACCTTTGACAAATCGTCGGTAATAACCGGCGAGTCCCAAAAAGCTCCGAACCTCAGTAATATTTCTCGGAGGTTTCCAGTTAAGTATGGCTGAGATTTTGTTCGGGTCAACTCGAATACCCGATGCGGATACCACATGACCCAAGAAGCTAACCTCTCTTAACCAGAACTCACACTTACTGAACTTAGCATATAACTTCTTATCCCGCAAAACTTGCAACACTAATCTCAAGTGTTCAGCATGTTCGATCTCATCTCTTGAATAGACCAAGATGTCATCAATGAACACAACTACGAACCGATCCAAATATGGTCTGAAGATCCGATTCATCAAATCCATAAATACTGCAGGGGCATTAGTGAGCCCAAACGGCATCACTAAGAACTCGTAGTGACCGTACCTCGTTCTGAAAGCAGTTTTGGGTATGTCCGAATCTCGAATTCGCAACTGATAATAGCCCGATCTCAAATCTATTTTTGAGAACACTGAGGCTCCCTTCAGTTGGTCGAACAAATCATCGATGCGCGGCAACGGATATTTGTTCTTTATCGTCACTTTATTCAGTTGACGATAGTCAATGCACAACCTCATGGTTCCGTCCTTCTTTTTCACGAACAATACTGGTGCACCCCAAGGTGAGAAACTTGGTCGAGCAAAACCTCTATCCGTCAATTCTTGCAACTGAGATTTTAACTCTTTTAACTCGGTTGGTTCCATACGATACGGAGCTATCAAAATCGGCGTAGTCCCAGGTACAAGCTCAATACCAAACTCTACCTCCCGAACAGGTGGTAAACCCGGTAATTCTTCAGGAAAAACATCCGGGTATTCACAAACCACCCGCACAGATTCGGGTTTCTTTTCTAATTCTTTATCATCAAGTACATACGCAAGGTATGCTTCGCACCCTTTTCTTACATATTTCTGGGCCAACATTGCTGATATTACAGCTGGCAACCCCTTCAAATCCGTAGACTCAACTCGGATTACCTCGTTATTTGCGCACCTCAAATCAATAGTCTTGCTTTTGCAATTCACAACCGCATCATGCGCGGTCAGCCAATCCAAACCAAGAATAACATCAAATTCATCAAACGGCAAAAGCATCAAGTCCGCCGGAAAACAAGAACCTCGAATTACTAGGGGACATCTCTTACACACTTTGTCGACAAGCACGTAACGACCCAAGGGATTTGACACCCGAATTACGAACTCAGTAGACTCAACAGGTAGAGTCTTACTGGATGCTAAGGTTTCACATACATATGAATGAGTAGAGCCAGGGTCAATCAATGCAATCACATTAGTATCAAAGAGAGTGAAGGTACCAGTGATGACGTCAGGGGAGGATGCCTCCTCTCGTGCGCGGATGGCATATGCTCTAGCAGGAGTGCGGTTCTCGGCTCGAATAGCCGTATCAGAGGCCCCTCTCTGACTACCACCCCTACCTCCTAAAATTCTCGGTGGTCTACCTCTAGTTGTCACTCCACTAGGTCTTGTACCTTGAATCTTATTCTTCTCATCAAGCTCCGTGCAATCTCTAATGAAGTGGTCCTTCGAACCGCATCCGTAACAGGCCCTGTTAATAGACTTACCCCAACATTCACCTATGTGTCGTCTTCCACATTGGGGACATTCAGGTTTCTCTAGACGATTATTGCCCACACTAGCTACCGAAGTAGCTCGGGAGTCCGTCGATGGTCTTGCTCTGATGGAAATTCCTGCAGTCGTCCTCGACTTATTAGTGTCCTCCCTGAACTTCTTTACGGCTGAGAACGGAGCTTTACCCATCGATCTTTTACGGTAGTCTCTAGCTTCAAATTCAGCCTTCTTCTTCTCCTTTCCAAGTTCTTCCGCCTTGCAGGCTCGTTCGACTAGTGTTACGAATTCTTTTATTTCCAAAATACCCATTAGTAGCTTTAAATCTTCATTCAATCCTTCTTCGAATCTTTTGCACATAGCAACCTCATCAGCTACACACTCCCGGGCATACCTACTGAGTCTTACAAATTCATGTTCGTATTCAGATACTGTCATACGGCCTTGCTTGAGTTCCAAGAATTCTTTACGCTTTTGATCAATGAACCGTTGACTAATATATTTCTTTCGAAATTCCGTCTGAAAGAAGTCCCAAGTTACTCGTTCGTTTGGGACTATGGAAATCAGGGTCCTCCACCAATAGTAGGCTGAGTCCCGCAACAAGGATATAGCACACTTTAGACATTCATCGGGTGTGCATGACAGTTCATCAAACACCCGAATGGTATTATCAAGCCAGAACTCGGCCCTTTCAGCATCATCAGTAACTATGGCCCTGAACTCCTCAGCCCCGCGCTTCCTAATCAAGTCTACAGGTGGCTTACTCAGCCTCACAGGATCAGTAACTGATGGCATTACTGGCTCCGGGGGTGGATTATTCAAATTCGGGAATTGTTGGACAGCCGGATTGGTTCGGGCATACTGCGCGACCCACTCATTCATCATGGTAAAGAAGGCTTGTTTAGCCCCCTCACCTTGATTATTCGCAGATGACTGAGGTTCAACAGGCGGTGTCCCTTGTGCAGGAGCAGCCGCTACACTTTCAATGTCATCCGCCAAGGTTCTCTCTACACCGGGATCCATTTACTAATCAAAACATAAATTTTAACCGTCAGAAGTCATCACACAGTTAAACATTAACATTCGGCATGTATAGCTAGACTCATACGTGCTATGGTAGTCCTAGAACCGACTAAACCATAGCTCTGATACCAATCAAATGTAACACCCCGAACCCGAGACCGACACCGGAGTCGAACACGAGGTGTTAGCAGACTTTAAACCCTTTATAAAAATATTTCTCAGACACTGCCAATCTGCGTACTAGTTGCTTTAAAAATCATATCTTGAGTTTTACAACTCGAAAATCAGTTTCGTGATTTTTCCCTGAAACTAGACTCATATTTCCATCTACATATTTTTTTCTAGAATTTTTGGTTGGGCCAATTAGTACAGTTTATTAGTCAAAGTCTCCCATGTTACAGGGATCGACTACACTGACCTTTGCGCATTACGACCTGAATATCTCCCTTCACAGAGCTTCAATGCTGATGCCGTTTGTTTCTATAGAAACTAGACTCAGAGAGGAATCTATCCATATATGTAATGACTCCTAATTGTCTCTGGTTAATTTATAATGAATTTCCAAAGTCGGAACAGGGAATCCAGAAACTGTTCTGGCCCTGTCTCACGAGAACCCAAATATCTCTTAACATACTGTCCATATGATCTTTTCGTTGCTTCTCTATGAAAATAGACTCATCTAGCTTCGAATACATAATTTTTTCATCAATTAATCCCACTCCTACTATTTTTAGTGATTTTTCAATCTCACGTCACTGCTGCTGCCAGCATCTGTTACGAAAGCAACTATGCCCATTTCGTGATTTCTCCTTGATCTAACTAGTAATTCGTCATACATATCACAAATTATGATCATGACTAGCCATGCCAAAGGCTAATCATTGTCAAACATCCCCCTACTACACTATTGCCATATCATGAATTTTAACACCAAAATAATCAATCATGACATATGGCATAAAAAGGTCGAATTATCAAGATTTACGACCTAACGTTATGAAACCAAACCCAACCGAACATTTATGCCATTTTCGCATGGCTAAAAGTTTACATACCAAAGTTCAAACACAACATAATAGCCTATACATGCCGAAATGTTCTCCTAAGCCGACTAAGAAGAAAGTACCAAAACTTGCTAGTCGGTGTGATGACTTCGACGACGGCACGATCACGCAAAAAGAGACGAGTCCAAGAAATCTAGAATAGGTGACAAGCAAACACCGAATGAGTATATAACTCAGTAAGCCATAAGCATTCCACAACCATCCATTAATAAAATTATCACAACAGGAAACAATGAAATGAGGTTAAGTACTCCATCCATACCAAACTATACCATAGTTCCTTAAACCCTATGGTTCAATCTCATACCAAGTCCTACATTGGCCTTTCATACATCATTTTATTTTCGTTATAATCATACAATTAAACGAACTTTCACCTATTCCACAATGAACCTTATGTACGTGACTTCAACTATAATCGTCACATAGGTTCAAAACTTACCAAGCTCAACTCCAAATATAAACATAGCGCCTATTAGCCATGAACTCAAGGTACTTACCTTTTCCGCTGTCCAAAATTGACTCGGTAAAGTCGCACCCTTCATGTAAATAATTTATAGAAAATATATATTGAGTTCGCACACATAGTGCTTAATAATCAACCGCGCACACTTAGTGCCATGTACTTTAAACTCACACACTTAGTGCCATGCATTTCAAGTTCGCACACTTACCTTTTCCGCTGTCCAAAATCGACTCGGTAAAGTCGCACCCTTAATGTAAATAATTTATAGAAAATATATATTGGGTTCGCACACATAGTGCTCAATAATCAACCGCGCACACTTAGTGCCATGCACTTTAAACTCACACACTTAGTGCCATGCATTTCAAGTTCGCACACTTACCTTTTCCGCTGTCCAAAATCGACTCGGTAAAGTCGCACCCTTCATGTAAATAATTTCTAGAAAATATATATTGGGTTCGCACACATAGTGCTTAATAATCAACCACGCACACTTAGTGCCATGTACTTTAAACTCGCACACTAAGTGCTGTACAATTTAAACCCGCACACTTAGTGCCAATCTCAGGACCGTGAAAACTTATTGCCCGCACACTTAGTGCCGAAAATCAGCCACTCAATAGGCTTCACTTCCTTTTTACATTCGACAAATTTCATCTCTACTTACATATACATTTGTATACATTTCATCTCATTAAACACAATGGTATAGGTATTACGATCCTTTAAATCAATACCAAATATATGCTTAATGACTTACTTGTGTTGGGTAAGATGGTTCCAACTCGGCTACTCGATGATCTTTTCTTTGCCTTTGCTCGATTCTCCTCCTTTAACTCCTTGAGCTTAATCAATAAATCAACTAGTTTAACCGCCTTGCTAAATATTTACAATCCAATTACACATGCATATGTATGTTAGTATATTCGGCAATCACCCTTACTAATCACCCACTTGATCAATTATGGAGAATCAAAGTTAATATCACAATGTGTACCCTATATGGCCCATTATACATAATCAAATTTAACATCATCTATATATTTACTCATATGGCCGAATATACCTAATCATACATACACCTAACCAAAAATAATTTCTAAAATCTTTATATCATTTATACACTAGTAAAGCATCCTCTCCCTTTCCATCAATTTAGCACATGCATTACTCATTAACCTACAAAAATTATATTCGGCCTTAGTACACAACTTGCTAGCCGATTCTTCCCCATCTAGCAACCAATGCACATATGTGCTCACTCAAAAATGCTAAAAAGAAAGAGATTCAAGAATCATCAATCCACCATCACATGCATCATTAACAAGCTTCATATTTAGCATGCAATGGCATTAACACAAACTCCACCTAGGCCGAATCTTAACTCATCTTCATGCCTCATCACCACAACATCAAACATCAAAATACCAACCAAGAATGTAACATGCATGGCCGAATATCATCTCCATCATTTAACAAAGTTTGAACCATGGCTAGGTAGATTTCAAACTTACAACTTAAAATATACATGAATCTCAAAGAATAATATCAAACATACCTCAATCTAGTTACATGCATGACCAAACTTCCTCCTAATTCTCTTCCAAACCAAACATGAAGCAAGAACTCCTTCCTCCTCCCTTAGAATTTTCGGTCAAAAGAGGATGAAAAGGATGAACAAGTTTTTCTTTTCCTTTCTTTAGCTCACGGCAATGGGGGGAAACAACCACTCATTTTTTTGTTTTTCCTTTCTTTATTACCCATACTCCTTATTTTATTTTTTTCCTACATACCTCACTAGGCCAACATGTTCCCAACATGTTTCCACCCATAGCATGGCCAACCACTAGCTCAAATTTTGGGTAATTTGACGTGCAAACCCATCATTTTCACAACATGCATTAATAGACCATTTTAAATTAGCCTATCATATTTTCACCATGTCTCATATCGATCCCTATTTAATAATTTCTCATGCAATTGGCAAAATTGGAGAATGAAACTTCCACATACTCATGTACACACATAATAAGCATAGAATATGGAAATTAATTATTTTTATGACTCGATTTTGTGGTCCCGAAACCACTTCCCGACTAGGGTCAATTTTGGGCTGTTACAGAAAAAATGTGTTCATCATTCTCATGCATGACCAAAAAAAAAGAAAAAAAAAGAAGAGAAAAGCTCTCATGTTGTTCTTGGCCGAATAGAAGAAAGAAAAAGAAGGAAAAGAGCTTTGAGGAAATCGGCTATGGTGGTTTGATAGACTAAGGTATGTTTGATGATGTTCCATGAGATGCATGCATGTTTTAGTAGTTAGCTTGAGTTCTAAATAGCCCATGGTTCAAATCTTTACTATGTCATGGAGATGATATTCGGCCAAGGTGGATTGGTGTTGATATCATTTGCATGCTAAAAGTGAAGCTTTGTAATGGTGCATGTGATGGTGGATTGATGATTCTTGAATCTTCTTTTTAGCATTTTTGAGTGAGACATTAAGTTCTTTGTTTAACCATGACCAAAAATTGAAATGGTATGGTGTTGTGATGCAATCGCCCCAACATAGACATGTATGTTCGGCCACATGAATAAGTACATAAGTTATGTGTATGTTCGGCCATAGGTAGCCTATTGATGGCTTTAGTTTGACTTAGAAAATTCGGCTAAGGGGAAATATTAGCTAGTATGTTGAATTCGATTCGTGATTTCGTACATATGTGACTCTAGTGTCTAATGTATATATGGGCTAAGTACCTTGAGCTTCTCTTTTGATGTTCGAATGAATTGTATTAAATAGCTTGATGTGATTAAAAATGCGTATGACCATTGTGTATTTGAGCTAAAAGGTGGCCATATGACCTATCAAACTCCTTGTCATATTCGGCCATAAGCTAGCAAAATGAGACTTTAATGAGTTAAATTGTTTGAATTAAGCTCAAGAGCAAAGGGGAACTAAATCCGATAAAGGGAAGGAAAAGTGGTCGAATAGCCGTCGAAACCGTTCGACAACATCCGAGGTAAGTTCTTGAGTAATAGAGCTTAAATTATGATTTGATTAGATCATGTTTTAAGCAAATCAAATCATGCTCTTGTGTGTGGCTATTGAGCCGAAATTGCAAGAGTGATAAGTGTCTTGTGTTTGAGTTTAGTTTCAGGGAAAAATTACGAAACTGATTTTCGAGTTGTGAACTCAAGATATGATTTTTAAGGTGACAGTGACGCAGTTAGCCAACTGCCTGGAAATTTTTAAATGGACTGCGATAGTAAGCGAATTTAGTCTGTGAACCCCTCGTGTCGACTCCGGCAACGGTCTCGGGTATGGGTGTTACAATTTTATTGGTATCAGAGCTACGGTTTAGTCGATTCTAGGACTACCGTAATGCGTTGGGTCTAGCTATACATGCCATTTTATGTATTATTTGATAGTGTGGTGATTTCTGACATTTGCAAATGTGTTTATTTATAGTAATGGATCCCGATCCGACCGAGCGGTAGCTGATGATCTTGAGAGTGTAGCGCCTGCTCCCGCACAAGGGACAGCGCGGTGGACTCTCAACCTAATGCTAGTAACCCGAATGATGAAGCTAGACAGCTTTCTATAGCGTGATGAATGATTGGTTCAACCAATACATTCGAACTAATACGGCTGTTCCACAACCTCCATTCCCGACTAATACAACCCCCGCACCTACAATACCTCCGGAAACTGACCAAATAAGGTCAAATAAGCCCCAGTTGACAGAATCCGAAAACATGGGGCTACTGAATTTAAAGCTACGGACAGCGATGATGCCGAGCAAGCTGAATTTTGGTTGGACAACACTATCCGGGTACTCGACGAGCTATCTTGCACACCCGATAGTGCCTAAAGTGTACTATCTCCTTGCTACGTGATTCTGCCTACTATTGGTGGAGTACTCTGACTTCTGTTGTGCCCCGAGAGCAAGTAACTTGGGAGTTTTTCCAAACTGAGTTTCGGAAAAAGTATATCAGTCAGAGATTTGTTGATCAAAAACGGAAGGAATTTCTTGAGTTTAAGCAAGGTTCTATGTCAGTTACTGATTACGAGCGAAAATTTGTTAGACTTAGTAGATACGCTCGGGAATGTGTTTCGTCCGAGGCTATCATGTGTAAACGCTTCGAGGATGGGCTGAATGAAGATATAAAAATGTTCGTTGGCATTCTTGAAATACGAGAGTTCGTAGTACTTGTCGAGCGAGCTTGTAAAGCCGAAGAGCTTAGAAAAGAAAAACAAAAAGTTGATGTGGGAACTGGAGAGTTTCTTAAAAGATCCACGGGAAAGTCTCTTCAACAGACATCGAAGAAATTTTGAGATGATGTGGGCTGGTCTAGAGGCACTTCGGGCCTTTTTAGACGAGATCGTGATCGACCCCCTGTGGGTACACGAGGCACTTCGGTCGCCAGTGTTGGGAATGAACGTCGAGACAGAACGGAATGTCGATATTGCGGTAAATGGCATTCGGGGAGTTGTAGATTCCATGACCGCTCCTGTTACAAGTGCGGATCAGTTGACCACTTCATTAAAGATTGCCCGAGGTTGTCTGAACAGAATGTAAATCAGAGTGGGAAACCGGGTGCTACCACTGCTCGAGGTAGACCATCTAGAAATACGGGCAATGCTAGTGGTGGTCAGAGAGGATCTAGAGATGCTACGACCAGATCCGAGGCTCGTGCGCCTGCTAGAGCTTATGCTATACGTGCCCGCGAGGATGCTTCTTCGCCTGATGTTATTACCGGTACTTTTACTCTCTTTGATACTAATGTAATTGCTTTGATTGACCCCGATTCTACTCATTCTTACATATGTGAAACCTTAGCATCCAGTAAGACTTTACCTATTGAGTCTAAGAAGTTCGTAATTCGGGTGTCAAATCCCTTGGGTCGTTACGTGCTTGTCGACAAAGTGTGTAAGAAATGTCCCCTAGTAATTCGAGGTTCCTGTTTTCCGGCGGACTTGATGCTTTTGCCGTTTGATGAATTTTATGTTATTCTCGGGTTGGATTGGTTGACGTGCATGATGCGGTTGTGAATTGCAAAAGCAAGACTATTGATTTGAGGTGTGCAAATAACGAAGTAATCCGAGTTGAGTCTACGGACTTGGATGGGTTGCCAGCTGTAATATCCTCAATGTTGGCCCAGAAATATGTAAGAAAAGGGTGCGAAGCATACCTTGCGTATGTACTTGATGACAAAGAATTAGAAAAGAAACCCGAATCTGTGCCGGTGGTTTGTGAATACCCGGATGTTTTTCCTGAAGAGTTACCGGGTTTACCACCTGTTCGGGAGATAGAGTTTGGTATTGAGCTTGTACCTGGAACTACGCCAATTTCGATAGCTCCGTATCGTATGGCACCAACCGAGTTAAAAGAATTGAAAGCTCAGTTGCAAGAGTTGACGGATAGAGGTTTCGCTCGACCAAGTTTCTCACCTTGGGGTGCACCAGTATTGTTCGTGAAAAAGAAGGACGGAACCATGAGGTTGTGCATTGACTATCGTCAGCTGAATAAAGTGACAATAAAGAACAAATATCCGTTACCGCGTATCGATGATTTGTTCGACCAACTGAAGGGAGCCTCAGTGTTCTCAAAAATAGATTTGAGATCGGGCTATTATCAGTTGCGAATTCGAGATTCGGACATACCCAAAACTGCCTTCAGAACGAGATATGGTCACTACGAGTTCTTAGTGATGCCGTTTGGGCTCACTAATGCCCCTGCGGTATTTATGGATTTGATGAATCGGATCTTCAGACCATATTTGGATCGGTTCGTAGTTGTGTTTATTGATGACATCTTGGTCTATTCAAGAGATGAGACCGAACATGCTGAGCACCTGAGATTAGTGTTGCAAATTTTACAGGATAAGCAGTTGTATGCTAAGTTCAGTAAGTGTGAGTTCTGGTTAAGAGAGGTTAGCTTCTTAGGCCATGTGGTATCTGCATCGGGTATTCGAGTTGACCCGAGCAAAATTTCAGCCATACTTAACTGGAAGCCTCCGAGAAATATTACTGAGGTTCAGAGCTTTTTGGGACTCGCCGGTTACTACCGACGGTTTGTAAAAGGTTTCTCGATGATAGCCACACCAATGACGAAGCTACTTCAAAAGGATGTTAAGTTCGAATGGACGGAGAAATGTCAGAAAAGTTTCGATCAACTAAAAACTTATTTGACCGAAGCTCCAATTCTAGTGCAGCCCGAATCAGGCAAAGAGTTTGTCATTTATAGTGATGCGTCCCTACTTGGGTTAGGTTGCGTATTGATGCAAGAAGGTCGAGTTGTGGCCTATGCGTCGAGACAATTAAAGCCACATGAGAAAATTATCCGACCCATGATCTCGAACTAGCTGCCATCGTATTCGCTTTAAAAATATGGCGACATTACTTATTTGGTGAAAAGTGCCATGTATTTTCGGATCACAAAAGTCTCAAATATTTGATGACTCAAAGAGACTTAAATCTGCGACAAAGACATTGGCTTGAGTTGTTGAAAGATTATGAGCTTGTCATTGATTACCACCCGGGAAAGGCTAATGTGGTTGCGGACGCCTTAAGCCGGAAATCACTATTTGCTTTACGAGCAATGAATGTACACTTGTCTGTTCTACCCGACAATGTGTTAGTAGCTGAATTAAAGGCCAAACCATTATTGATTCATCAAATTCGTGAAGCTCAGAAAGTCGACGATGAATTGGTTGCAAAACGGGCTGAATGTATTCCGAATACGGAATTCGAATTTCAATTGATGATGACGATTGTTTGAGGTTCAGAAGTCGGTTGTGTGTTCCAAGAAATTCAGAACTCATTTCGATGATTCTGAACGAAGCCCATTATAGTCGAATGTCAATTCACCCGGGAGTACGAAAATGTACAACGATCTGAGACGCCAGTTTTGGTGGCATGGTATGAAACGAGACATTTTCGATTTTGTTTCGAAGTGTTTAATATGTCAGCAAGTAAAGGCGGAACATCAAGTACCTACGGGTTTACTCCAGCCAATCATGGTACCTGAATGGAAATGGGATCGAGTCACGATGGATTTCGTATCTGGGTTGCCAGTATCGGCAAGTAAGAAAGATGCGATTTGGGTTGTTGTGGATAGACTGACTAAGTCGGCTCACTTTATCCCCGTACGTACGGATTTTTCATTGGATAAACTAGCTGAAATGTATATTTCTCAGATTGTGAGATTACACGGGGTACCTATTTCTATCGTGTCTGATAGAGATCCGAGATTCACCTCACGATTTTGGAAGAAATTGCAAGAAGCTTTGGGTACCAAGCTGCATTTTAGCACTGCTTTTCATCCACAAACCGATGGTCAATCCGAGCGGATAATTCAGATACTTGAGGATATGTTGAGATGTTGTATCCTTGAGTTTAGTGGTTCATGGGAACGGTATTTACCTTTGATTGAATTCGCTTACAACAATAGTTTTCAATCAAGTATTAAGATGGCACCTTACGAGGCCTTGTACGGGTGTAAATGCCGTACACCATTGTTTTGGACAGAGCTCGGTGAAAGTAAAATTTTTGGAGTTGATTTGATTAAAGATGCCGAACAGAAAGTAAAGGTAATCCGTGAAAGTCTGAAGGCAACCACAGATCGTCAGAAATCGTATGCGGATTTGAAACGAAAAGACATTGAATATCAGGTGGGAGATAAAGTGTTTCTTAAAGTTTCGCCTTGGAAAAAGGTACTCAGATTTGGCCGTAAGGGCAAGTTGAGTCCCAGATTCATTGGGCCGTACGAAATCTCCGAACGGGTTGGTCCAGTTGCGTATCGATTGATTTTGCCCCCTGAACTTGAAAAGATTCACGATGTCTTTCATGTTTCGATGCTTCGACGCTATAGATCGGATCCATCGCACATAATTAGCCCATCAGAGGTTGAAATTCAAGCCGATATGAGTTATGAAGAAGAACCGATGCGTATCCTAGCTCGTGAAGTGAAGGAGTTGCGAAACAAAAGGGTTCCGTTAGTAAAGGTGTTATGGCTCAAACACGGGATCGAGGAAGCTACTTGGGAAACCGAGAGCTCGATGAAAGAACGATACCCAAACCTATTTACCGGTAAGATTTTCGGGGACGAAAATTTCTTAAGTGGGGAGAGTTGTGACAGCCCTAAAGTGACCCTAGTCGGAAAGCGGTCTCGGGACCGCTAGACCGAGTCACCAAATTATTTGAATGTGATAATTATTGCCTAAAGTATGTGAATATAAATGTGTGAAAGTTTTAAGCTTCGATTTAGTTAATTGCATGTGAATTTAGTTGATAGGACTTATGTGAGAAAATTTAGAAATGTGCTAGGCAAATGCAAGTGGCCTAATAGTGCATGTAATCAAAGGGGTGGACTTGCATGTCAATTTCCCCCCATTTAAGTACTAGTGGCCGGCCATGACAAGGGATGATGGGCAAAACATGTCATGAAACATGTTGTGTTAATGGAAAAATAAAATAAGAAGCATGGGCAAAACATGTCATGAAACATGTTGTGTTAATGGAAGAATAAAATAAGAAGCATGGGCAATAAACTAATAAGAAATTGAAGGAAGAAAACAAAGAGAAAAAAATGTGTTCATCATTCTCATGCATGACCAAAAAAAAAAGAAGAGAAAAGCTCTCATGTTGTTCTTGGCCGAATAGGAGAAAGAAAAAGAAGGAAAAAGAGCTTTGAGGAAATCGGCTATGGTGGTTTGATAGACTAAGGTATGTTTGATGATGTTCCATGAGATGCATGCATGTTTTAGTAGTTAGCTTGAGTTCTAAATAGCCCATGGTTCAAATCTTTACTATGTCATGGAGATGATATTCGGCCAAGGTGGATTGGTGTTGATATCATTTGCATGCTAAAAGAGAAGCTTTGTAATGGTGCATGTGATGGTGGATTGATGATTCTTGAATCTTCTTTTTAGCATTTTTGAGTGAGACATTAAGTTCTTTGTTTAACCATGACCAAAAATTGAAATGGTATGGTGTTGTGATGCAATCGGCCCCAACATAGACATGTATGTTCGGCCACATGAATAAGTACATAAGTTATGTGTATGTTCGGCCATAGGTAGCCTATTGATGGCTTTAGCTTGACTTAGAAAATTCGGCTAAGGGGAAATATTAGCTAGTATGTTGAATTCGATTCGTGATTTCGTACATATGTGACTCTAGTGTCTAATGTATATATGGGCTAAGTACCTTGAGCTTCTCTTTTGATGTTCGAATGAATTGTATTAAATTGCTTGATGTGATTAAAAATGCGTATGACCATTGTGTATTTGAGCTAAAAGGTGGCCATATGACCTATCAAACTCCTTGTCATATTCGGCCATAAGCTAGCAAAATGAGACTTTAATGAGTTAAATTTGTTTGAATTAAGCTCAAGAGCAAAGGGGAACTAAATCCGATAAAGGGAAGGAAAAAGTGGTCGAATAGCCGTCGAAACCGTTCGACAACATCCGAGGTAAGTTCTTGAGTAATAGAGCTTAAATTATGATTTGATTAGATCATGTTTTAAGCAAATCAAAATCATGCTCTTTGTGTGTGGCTATTGAGCTGAAATTGCAAGAGTGATAAGTGTCTTGTGTTTGAGTTTTGCTAATGAAAATGAAATACGAATGTGTCATGATTTATTGTTAAATGTGCATGGTTATTCAAATGATGTCCGGGCTAAGTCCCGAAGGCTTTGTGCTAAGTGACCATATCCGGACTAAGATCCGAAGACATTTGTGCGAGTTACTAATTCCGGGCTAAGCCCGAAGGCATTGGTGCGAGTTACTAAATCCGGGTTAAGTCCCGAAGGCATTTGTGCGAGTTACTATAACCGGGCTATGTCCCGAAGGCATTTGAATGAGTAGCTATATCCGGTTAAATTCCGAAGGTACGTGATTTGGGAATGAACGATCTTGCTGTAAAAATTTCAGTTGATACGCTTGTAACATCCCAACATTGAGGTATGTTTCGTATGTGCTTGAATTACTTGAGCCCTTACAAATAAGTATTCGCTCAGTTGATAAATGAGCTACCGGCCTTTGGCTAAGTTGATCTTTGTGTATGAATATAAGGGTTGGTAATGTGAAGTAAGTATGATATTGAAAATTTGTGCATATGAAATTATCTGTTTAGCTACATGAATGCTATACTTTTGTTGTGCTGGAATCCCTTGCTCAAAACTTACTAAGCATAAATTGCTTACTCCGTTTCTTTGTTTCTCTGTTTTATAGATTTTGGCTCGTCAGCTATCGGACTCGGGATTTTTGGAAGTCGAAGTCTCCCACACTATCAAAGCCCCCTTTTGGTACAATTTTGGTTGAACTTTGAAATGGCATGTATAGGACTACCCTTTTGTTGTTGGTCATGTACCCTTCGGTTTTGTGTAAATTTGGATAGCCATGCGAAAATGGCTTAAATATACTTTGATCATAGCATTATAATCATTTTGTATGTTGTCCGTCGAGAGGTATGGAAATGTTGGTAACGGTTAGCCATGGGAAGGGTTATTCTTGATCACTTTTGGAATATGTATGACAAACTTTAGTTGATCCATGGAGGATCATGAAATAGGTAAAGTTTACCTTAAAAAAACAGATGCTGGCAGCAGCAGTGATATGGATGTGAAAAATCACTAAAAATAGTAGGAATGTAATTAAATAGTGAATAAATTATGTAAGCGAACCTTGATGAATCTATTTTCATAGGAAAGTAACGAAACGATCATATGGATAGTATGTTAAGAGATATTCAGGTTCTCGTGAGACAGGGCTAGAACGGTTTCTGGATTCCCTGTTCCGACTTTGGAAATTCATTATAAATTAACCAGAGATAATTAGGAGTCATGCCATATATGTATAGATTCCTCTCTGAGTCTAGTTTCTATAGAAACAAACGGAATCAGTATTGAAGCTCTGTGTAGGGAGATATCCAAATCGTAATGCATGAAGGTCAGTGTAGTCGCACCCTGTAACAGGGGAGAATTTAACTAATAAACTGTACTAATTGGCCCAACCAAAAATTCTAGAAAAAAATATGTAGATGGACATATGAGTCTAGTTTCAGGGAAAAATTACAAAACTGATTTTCGAGTTGTGAAACTCAAGATATGATTTTTAAGGTGACAGTGACGCAGTTAGCCAACTGCCTGGAAATTTTTAAAATGGACTGCGATAGTAAGCGAATTTGGTCTGTGAACCCCTCG